>NC_072833.1:21143928-21464642 GCF_027744805.1 Dunckerocampus dactyliophorus | reverse complement strand
GTCCCCTCTGCCTTTTTATAATTGTTTTCCTCAAACCATTGGCGCCAGTGTCTCCCCAGATAACTGACTTGTTGACACGTTTCTTGCACATACTTCCCAGTCTGTCTCAAGGCCTATTGATTATGTTTTTGTTCCAATATCTGGCCCCGCAGGAAGCAGCTGACTCCGTCCCCAAAACCCCAGTCTTTGCCTGACTTTCCCTACCACGTCGCCCCAGTTTGTTTCTCGTCTCCCGTCCCTGCCAAATTTAATTACCTCATACCTCATAAAGATTACAAATATATCTGAAATTACTTAATAATCAATCATTAATAAGTCAAACTAAAGGTAAAATTCTATAAATCTATAAAATAATGCAAGATTACACTAGACCATCATATCAAAAGTAAGTGGTAAGAAGAATTGAACGGTAAAATAGCACAAGGTGAATGGGAAGAATGCATATTGAAAAAATTTTAAGATGACTCAGGCTATGTACTGGAGAGAATTTGCTTGGAGGTATTACCATGAGGTATTTTATTAGCCCAGCCCAGTACCACTCGAGTGTGGTGAGTGTGTGTGCGAGCGAGAGACAGATAGACATACACAGAGAGAAGACGTACGTACCTTGAGAGCTTTGCCTTCCGGCTCAGCTCTCTCTTCACCACGACGGTCTGGTACAGCGAACGCATTACTGCAGACGCTGCGCCGATCCGCCTATCGACCTCAAGCTCCAACATTCCCTCACTCGTGAACAAGACCCCGAGATACTTGAACCACCTGGGGCAGGACCTCATTGCCAACCCGGAGGGAGCAATCCACCCTTTTCCGACTGAGAACGATGGTCTCGGATGTGGAGGTGCTGAGTCTCATCCCAGAAGCTTCACACTCAGATGTAAACCGTCCCAGTAAACGCTGCAGGTCACAGCCTGATGAGGTCATCAGGACCACATCGTCCGCAAATAGCAGAGATGAGATCCTAAGGCCCCCAAACTGGACTCCCTCGACACCTTAGCTGCGCCTAGAAATTCTGTCCATGAAAATTATGAACAGAATCGGTGACAAAGGGCAGCCTTAGTGGAGGCCAACGTTCACCGGAAACAGGCTTGACTTACTGCTGGCAATGCGAACCAAGCTTCTGCTCCGGTTGTACAAGGACCGAATGGCACGTAGTAGCGCCACTAATCCCGTACTCCCGGAGCACCCCCCACAGGACACCGCGAGGGACACGGTCGAATGCCTTTTCCAGGTCCACAAAGCACATGTAGACCGGTTGGGCAAACTCCCAAGTACCCTCCAGTACCCTTGCAAGGGTGTAGAGCTGGTCCAGTGTTCCGCGACCAGGACAAAAACCACATTGCACCTCCTGTAGCCGAGGTTCAATTAACGGTCGTACCCTTCTCTCCAGCACCCTGGAATAGACTTTCCCAGGGAGGCTGAGGAGTGTGATCCCCCTATAGTTGGAACACACCCTCCGGTCACCCTTCTTGAAAAGTCTGCCAATCCAGGTACTGTTCCCGACTTCCACGCAATGTTGAAGAGACGTGTCAGCCAAGACAGTCCCTCAACATCCAGAGCCTTGAGGAATTCAGGGCGAAACTCGTCCACCCCCGGAGCTTTGCCACTGGGGAGCGTTTTGACTACCCCAAATACCTCAGCCACGGTGATGGAACTGTCCGCGTTCGTGTCCTCAGCCTCTGCTTCCTCTATGGAAGGTATGTTATTGGGATTGAGAAGGGCCTCAAAGTATTCCTTCCACCGCCCAACTATATCCTCAGTCGAGGTCAGCAGGCCCCCGTCCTCACTGTAACAGTGTGGACCGGGCACTGCTTCCCCTTTCTGAGGTGCCGGACGGTTTGCCAGAACCTCTTCGAAGCCGACCAAAAGTCGTGTTCCATGGCATCACCGAACTCCTCCCACACCCGAGTTTTTGCCTCGACCACTGCCAAAGCTGCGAGCCGCTTGGCCTGCTGGTACCTGTCAGCTGCTTCAGAAGTCCCACAAGCCATCCATGCTCGATAGGACTCCTTCTTCAGCTTGATGGTAGCCCTGACCTCTGGTGTACACCATCGGGTTCGGGGCTTGCCGCCACGACTGGCACCGACCACCTTGCAGCCGCATCTCCGATTGGCTGCCTCAGCAATTGAGGCACGGAATAGAGCCCATTCGGACTCAATATCCTCATCCTCCCCCGGGATGCAGGCGAAGCTCTGCCGGAGGTGAGAGCTGAAGACTCGACGAACAGGAGACTCTGCCAAACGTTCCCAGCCCACCCTCACTACATGCTTGGGTCTCCCAGGTCTGTCCGGCATCCTCCCCCGCCATTTAATCCAACTCATCACCAGGTGGTGATAAGTTGACAGTTCAGCCCCTCTCTTTACCCGCGTGTCCAGTACATGCAGACGCAGGTCTGATGATACGACTACAAAGTCGATCATAGACCTGCGGCCTAGTGTGTCCTGGTGCCATGTGCACTTGTGGACATCCTTATGTTCAAACATGGTGTTTGTGATGGACAAACTGTGGTTTGCACAGACGTCCAACAACAACACACCACACGGTTTCAGATCGGGAGGCCGTTCCTCCCAATCACGCCCCTCCAGGTCACACTGTCATTGCCCACATGGGCGTTGATGTCTCCCAGCAAGGCTGTGTACTCTGAACTGCCGTTCGGCGTGTACGCACAAACGACAGTCAGGACCCTTTCCCCAACACGGAGGCGTAGGGAAATGACCCTCTCGTTCACCGGGGATGACTCCAACACAGAGGCACGAACAGCGGGGCTATTAATAAGCCCACACCAGCTCGCCGCCTCTCACCTGCAGAAACTCCATAGTAGAACAAGGTCCAGCCCCTCTCGAGTAGTTTGGATCTAGAACCCAAACTGTGGGTCGAGGTGAGTCCGACTATATCTTGTCGGAATGTCGCAACCTCTCTCACAAGTTCGGGCTCCTTCCCCGCCAGAGAAGTGACACTCCATGTCCCAAGAACCAGATTTGGCCGCCGAAGACTAAGTCGCCTAGGCACCCGCCCTCGACTACCACCCAAAGCGCAATGCACCGGACCCTTATGCTTGCCCCCGCAGGTGGTGGGTCTACGAGGAGGAGATCCCGTGTGGCTTGTTCGGGCTTAGCCCGGCCGGGCCCCACCGGTGAGAGCCCCCGTTTTGAGGCACCCACGATTTTTTTTGCCTGATTCTGATGTATGTCCATAAGCACATGCATCTGACATGCATCTGAATTATGGGCACGTGGTGGACGCATATGCCAGAATGCAACCGAGACGCATGCTATTCCTGAACCCACTGTCAGGCTGATAATTTACATTGGACATTGAACGTGTGCTGTACATGGCTATTCAGGTGGAGGTGAAAAATAAAGGTTCTGGCATCATGACTATAAGGAAAACTGTTGTCTATTCTCAATGAAAATTAACCGGAAAAGCGATCCCCAGTGACATAAAATTATACTCAAATCCTTGGAATTTACAGCTGCTTCAAATTGGAAAATATTTCAGGAAATTGAGCTAAAATGAGTTTCTCCTAGTACCGCTAATTTTATAAATACAATGTTTTGGCTTAAACGATATATTCCAAGGATAAAAATAACAACAAACTCTTGAAATTAAGGACATAAAATTGGCCTCAGATATCACCAGATTGCAGGAAATGAGGTCTAATTTAAAAAATTTTTCAGGGGGAGGGCCCCCAGACCCACCCCTCCATTTCCACACCCCCCCTTTTCAAAAAAGCTAGATCCGCCCCTGAGTTGTTCAATCAAATTATACGCCCTGTCAGTTTATGCATTTTTTTACACAGCAAAGGTCCGAATCTCATTTTACCTTAAATTGCATCAAACTGACTAGCTGATATGAATATGAAATGTAATGAAAGCCTGTACATTCTTTCAATTATCTTGGCACCAAAATTCCATTGAAAGGAAAACAAGACCAAATGTCACATAAATAAAAGGTTTCATCATCATCACCAACTTTATTTCAGACACATACATGGTCCATAGAAGATAAAAGAAAGAAAAGAAAAAAACACAATAAAAGATGGCTATCTATTGCTATATACGTAGGTTAAGGCGCCAGTGTTTCCACAAACTAGAAAAGAACCTGACTGGGCTTTGTACAGGGTTGGTCAGCACATTTACAGTATGATGCTGTTACAGAGCATGTTAGCCTACACATACATCTGTACATAAGGTTCCGTAACACAGCAGCACAAGTTGGTACAGCAGCCTGAACAAACATTGGACTGGCACTAGTCCAGCGGGGCACCTTAAGCAGCATCCTCATGCCATCGTTGTATGCCACCTGAAGTTTATGAATACTGCTTTTTTTATAATGCTGCCACAAGTGGGCAGTATACATAGGAGTACAAAATGCTTTAAAAAAGTGCTGTTTTAACAGATACTGAGCACGTAGAAAACTTACGAACAAGCATATTAGCTTGTGCATAGTGCATACAACATTGTCTATATAATGTCTCTATCATCTGTCAGATCAGCGGATATGTAATGGCTCAAATATTTCACCTCATCATTGACTTTGGGACCATGTTTAGGTTTCCCTGCCTCAACCCACAGTTTAAAAACTCTTCTGGCCTCAGCATGAAGCTCTTGTGCAAATTCAACCCAGCCTGGCTTTATACTTTTTTGTTTCATTAAGAGACTTGAGATAAGAAGGGATTCTACAATTTTCTCATACAGAGAGCACAACTCTAGGCCATGTTGCACATTCTTACAATTCACATCACGACATGTAACTGTACTTTTTGTTTGACTGTACAACGAAATAAATGAAACTGCACCGGTTTCTCTAAAAATATAAGAAGAATTTAATAAGTGTTGCTTGAACAGAAAAGCTGCAACAGTACACCGTCTTAAAGTTTCACCTTTAAGAGTGCCAAATTGGGTTCTAGAAGAACGAACATATATTGGCGGGTGCTTTTTTCAAATTTTCTTTCTTTTGAGCAAGACATGGATCTCCCTCTTTCACGTCTCCACAAGTAAACAAACAATTTCATTGGCTCATTTCGAGTGACGACACCGCGTTTGCTGTCACGTAACTGAAGAAATTACGCCCACAAACGGCGATCGGTCTGCGAGCATGATTAAATGTTATTTTATTTCACATTCACTTTAATTGGTCACGGGTCCGTAAAGGGCCGTCACTGGGTCCTGATGTGGACCGAGGGCCGCCATTTGGTACGGTGGCCGAGAAGTACAAAACACGTTAACAAAAAGCAAAACAAATTAGAATTAGACCACCCGGAAGGGGATTGCACCCCTGTTATAGCCCCATTAAAATATGTGCTTGACTCCTGTAGTACATCTGTTCCTTCCTTCTGGTATTTTCATGCACGCTGAGATCTTCATGCACGTCGTGGGAGAGCGCACGCTCCGCTGAAACCTAAACTTTGAGACATTGTACAATCTTCTAAGGCATGATAAGGCATGATAATGGAATGACACTTTATCAGAAACTAAAACACCCAAAGTGTACAGTATATGAAAGCTTGAACTTTTTCGCTTTAAAATGTGTTATATATGTTGAAGACTTTAGCACGGTGGTCTAGTGGTTAGCATGTTGGCCAACACAGTCACAGTCTGGAGATGGGGAAGAGCTGGGTTCGATTCTCCCTTGGGCATTTCTCCTTGTGTGTGCGTGGGTTTTCTCCGCGAACTCCGGTTTCCTCCCACATTCCAAAAACATGCATGTTAGGTTAATTGGAGACTCTAAATTGTCCATAGGTATGAATGTGAGTGTGAATGGTTGCTTGTCTATATGTGCCCTGCCATTGGCTGGCGACCAGTCCAGGGTGTACCCCGCCTGTCGCCCGAAGTCAGCTGGGATAGGCTCCAGCATGCCCCCGTGACCCTAAACAGGAGAAGCGGTAGAGAAAATGGATGGATGGACTTTAGTGGACCGTGCACACTCCCATGACGTGCGTGCAGATTTTTTTTTTACAGTGCTCAAAGAGCTTCCACAATAATTCCTGTTTGTGTCCTGCAGACATCCAGCAGCTGATTGGTCGTCAAGGAGACCGTCCCCCTCAGCCACAGGGTGGGAGCTCCGCTTGGGAGCAGGAGGCGCCACATCCTATTAAAGAAGTGGAGGAGAAGCCA
Organism: Dunckerocampus dactyliophorus; assembly: GCF_027744805.1. Lineage (NCBI taxonomy): Eukaryota > Metazoa > Chordata > Actinopteri > Syngnathiformes > Syngnathidae > Dunckerocampus > Dunckerocampus dactyliophorus. The sequence continues at coordinate 21,458,529 of NC_072833.1, read as the reverse complement.
CAGCCCCCCAATGTTAAAGAGGAAGAACTTTCAATCAGTCAGGAGGGAGAGCATCTTCTATGGCCAGAGGAGGCTGATCTCGCCAGGTTGCCACTGACTGGTGTCTCTGCATTGACCGAAGACCATGAAGACAAACCACCTGAGACCTCACAGCTTCATCTTCATCCAAGTGAGGAGATGAGAGATAAGGAGCCACAACCCCGCTATGTTAAAGGGGAAGAGGAGGATCCACAGCCCACCCACATTAAAGAGGAAACGGCAGAGCCACAGCCCCCCTATGTTAAAGAGGAAGATGAGGAGCCACAGCCCACCCACATTAAAGAGGAAGAGGCGGAGTTATAGTCCCCCTATGTTAAAGAGGAAGAGGAAGAACTCTTGATCACTCTTGATCACCCAGGGGAGGCTGATCTCACCAGGTTGCCACTGACTGGTGTCTCTGCATTAACCGAAGACCATGAAGACAAACCACCTGAGACCTCACAGCTTCATCTTAGTCCAAGTGAGGAGATGAGAGAGGCGGAGCCTTCATGCAGCAGCTCACTGCAACACATGACAACAGAAGCTGATGGAGACCACTGTGGAGGATCACAAGCAGACAACCTTTTAGCTCCACTGTCAGATAGTGACGACACAACGTCACACTCTCCTCAAGATGAAGACAGCAACTACAACCAAGAATCTCTGAGCAGCGATACAGACTGTGTAGGTGATATGACAACTCACACTGGAGACAAAAACTCTGAAAGCTCTAAAAAGAAGACAGGTCAACGTTTGAACTGCTCAGTTTGTCATAAAAGATTTTCTTGCAAGAGTCATTTGGCTCAACACATGACAACACACACAGGAGAAAAACCTTTCAGTTGCTCAGACTGCGGTAAAGGCTTCACTTTTAAGTCAAGACACATGAGAACACACAGAAAAACAGTTTAGTTGCTCAAATTGCATTTTCTTTGAAGTACAATTTGAAAAGACACATGCAGAGTCACTGATGGTCTACTGATTGACTCACCTGACTTCCATGCAGTCACTGTGTTGCCAATGTGTTGTAATATTCTCTGCACTTGTCTTTGTTCAGTAAATCCATCTTGTTTTTATTCACGTGTAAAAGAAAGACATGGTGACTGCAGTGGTTTCATTTGTAGTTAAAGGTGTTTTATTTGACTGGATGCTGACATCACTAAATCCTGTAATTGATTAAGTCACTTCCTGTTCCATTACTTCCAGATTTGGTCTGGAAAGTAGTGATTGGTTCCTTTTACTGACTTGAGTTCTTATGATTTACTCATTGGGTTGCAGACCGCTTTCTGGAGGCCTTTGAAGGGGTAAATTAGTAGTTTTTGCTTTTTTTTCCTTGATTGTCTTATTGTTTCTTATTTCTGATTTCGCTCAAACATCCATCCATCCATTTTCTAACTGCGTATTGCATGGATTGTCTGATGCTGCATTTTATTCTGGGCATTGAATGCAACACCTAATAAAGCATTGTTTTCCAATGTATCTGTTCCAGCCTAAACTTTATCACGTCTGCTTTGTTTTAGTTTTCACTACTTGGTTTGGTAGGTAGAGGGCACTCTCTGTACACTGCTTGGTTATTTGGGGGCGTTACCAGAAGGAAGCTGACGCACTGTGGGGGGGAATGTTCTTTTACTGGATTCTATGGACTTTAACAAATTTGAGCACTGCAATTGTAATCAATGAGATTTTAATGCATTGTCAATAAAGCTGTACGACTGATTTAACTCAAGTATACGTCCCGAGGTTTGCTGGTGAGGCAGTGACTTCTTTGAAGACCAGGTCAAAAAAAATAAACACAATTGAATTTTACGGTATGCCTGTGAATAGTCTCATTCATCCAGATCATTTTATTCTCAGGGCATTCAATTGATCGCAATTGGACTGAATTTCACTGAATAAGGCACCCAGAATGTGTACACAGTACAGTATGTGACGGAATGCAGCTCCACAATGCTGTCCCTATAATGCATCACATACAGTCAGGTGAATTATGGACTTCTTTTAATGGCAGTGTGAGGCAGTGAGGAATGACAGGTGAGCGTCGACTTTGGTCACGGGATAATCATGTCTCATTCCTAACAGTTCTGAGCACTTCTGCAGCAACTTGCACATGCCACCATTCACCAGTAAGAGGCGCTGTTGCAACACTTCTGCCATCATCTATCACAGCACATCTCCACTCCGTTACATATACAGTACATACACATAGTGTCTATATTTACACATGTATGTACACCCACATACATATAGTTATATATGCATATACACACACACACACACACATACTGTATATATTTATAATATACTTACGGATAACACATTTTTGCCAAGTACGAGCGTGGAACGAGTATAGCTCATCATTATGTAATTGTGAGGAAGGAAAATCCTCAATGGTAGTCATGTATTCACTCTTCACGCTCTGTGATTGACCAGTCACACACCGCGAACGCCAGTGACCGCCATACCTGTCACTCTTTCACACATACACAATACAGACAGTAACTCTCTGCTTGTTCGGCTTGACTCCAGCTCACATTCTCTATTTTGCTGTATTTCGTTTTTTAGGATATTTAAAGTTAGTTGGTAGACTTGTTACCTTACGTACGTGGTGCATTTAACAAGACAGGATTGACAACGGCTCGTGTTGCGTTGGTCACTGCCTCCACTCCAGACTGATATTTATTTCTTTTTTTTAGGTTTTCCTCAGCTCAGCTCCTATCTAAATTTACTTGGTAAACTTGTTTTGTTACGTACACGATGCATTTGACAAGACAGAGCTGGAAACGACTCGTGTTGCATAGGTCACCGCCGGTGTTTTTTGGGTTTTTTTCGTCTGCTTGCGTCTAATTTGGCTAGTGGCTATAGTCGGTTGGAAAACCTTGCTCGTCGCGGAGCTTTTGAGAAAACTGAAGTGAACAAGGCTGACAGAGTATTTCCCTGTTTGCCATCACTGGATGTTTGCATGAATCACCAACTTCACACAGATTATTAAGCCCCACCCATTTCCGGTTAAACCACGCACACTTCCGGTTTCTACCCCACCCAGTCCGAGTACAGATACGGATACAGTGTCACGCTTTGCTTGTCGCTCTGCTGCCGCCTGTCTGCCATTTGTCCGCAGTGCACCTCAGCCGGCGTGGGCGGAGACGCCGGAGCGCACCTGCGGGCAATCAGCAATCTGGACTCCTCTTAAGCAAGGCAGCAGCATCTGATCCTTGCCAGATTGTACTCCCTGACCTCCTGTTCCTTGCTCCCGCTCAGTCCGGCTCCACCACCCTTGCCCTGCTCTCTGGCTCAGACCTTTGCTTGCATTTACCTGCTCTGTACTATCCTAGTGTTTCCTGTTGGTTTGCCTTCAGTGTTTTTTTTTGTTGTTACTTGTAGTTTTTTCCTGACAGCCTTCTGCTGTCAGTGTTTTGTGTTTCTTGCCCGTAGTGGATTTTCCTTTGTTTGTACTTTGCCTGTTTGGACACCTTTTGTTATTAAACTTTATTTTTGTATTTGGAAGTTGCCTTCGTCTTGCATTGGGATCCTATTTTTCTTGCTGTGGCATCCACCACTCGTGACATACAGATCATTTAAATGGGTGAACAAATACAGATACAGATGGTGCACTTCCTCATCCCATAGTCCCTCGGCCACGCCGTAGTTTGAAGAAACGCAACGGTGACTGTGGAACCACAAGCAGGAGCAAATATTGAGCAGAAATGGACAAAGAAAAGGGTATTTTAATTGGTAAGTTTAGCTTCAAAACCCTGGCAGATGTCTTTCGAAACGAGACCACAATTATTTGTATCTACTGTCGCTGTGATTTGAGTTGTCACGAAGTACGTCGCCTGCCAGAGAGAAATGAGATGTTACTGGAGCACTGCAAGTATTTTTTTGAATTGTCATTGATACAGTCGTATCTTAGCATAAGAGTGTCGTATGTAACAAGTGTTTTTTAGATGTCAGCCATCTCTCGGCTATTTCTTTGCTTTGACCTGTGAACTAAAATTTGGGCTACGATCTGCTATTTAATGGCAGGCATAGCCGAGGACACCTAATGGGAGATTTTGTCAATGTGACCATGGAGAATAGATGTTATTAGCATTAGCAGTGCACTGTATTGTGCAAAACTATGACAGGAACAACATCAAATTAAAAGCACAAAATAAATATAGAGCCACCTTCCACCAGTACCAGCCTGGACTTTGTTTTTCAGAAAGTACACCATACAAAGCACTCAATAAGGTCATCAAATTTTACTTTTATGCATTCCCACATAGTATCAGCGTTTGGGACCAAATATGAGGTGAAGCAAAAACAGTAAAAATAGAGTATAGCAGTCTGTACATATGTCTGTATACATATATACAGATATACTGTATACGCACGCACGCACGCAGGCACACACACACACACACACACACACACACTGTATGTGCTGCTAAGACAGGTTTGACTGTATATATACAGTATATATATATATATATATATATATATATATATATATATACTGTATATAAGGTTTTAATGACAGGTTTGACTGTATATATACAGTATATACAGTATATATATATATATATATACTGTATGTATATATATACTGTATATATACAGTCAAACCTGTCTTAGCATATATATATATATATATATATATACTGTATATATACAGTCAAACCTGTCTTAGCAGCCACCTTTATAGAACGGCCACCTGCCTGTAGCAGCCACTGAAAAATCCCCCGCAGCAAATTTACATATTATAGACCCTGTGTATAGCAGTCACCTGTCCAACGCGGCCAGCGGTCACCCATTTTGTCTCCCTTGGTCAATATCTGACTGCATATAGCGGCCAAATTACCAACTCAAGTAGAAGCTTCATGCACGAAAAATTTTGTTTTTTTGGTTTTTATCCTCCTTATGGTCAGACTTCGGGAGAATCTCCCTATCCAGGGTGTTATTGACGCCGTGAGACTTCTCAAACTTCACTGGGTTCTCCAGCCATGTGTAGATGGTGCTCATCATGGCGTCCATGTCCAGAGCAGTAATGACATCATACTGCTTAAAGCCATCTTCAACCGCAATCTGATCTTGGGGCTTATATATATATATATATATATATATATATATATATATATATATATATATATATATATATATATATATATATATATATATATATACTGTATATATATACTGTGTATATATATATATATATACTGTGTGTGTATATATATATATATATATATATATATATATATATATATATACACACACTCCGGATCAAAATCTTAAGACCAGTTTAAAAATTGCTAGAATTTGCATTTTGCACATTTGGATCTTCATGGGGTTTTAAGCAGAGCTACAATATGCAAAAACAAGAAGGGGGGGTGAGACAAAAAGCACTTTGAAAAAGTCATTTATTGAAAACAACAATTCAACTGAAATAGGCTGTTTATCAGCTGATCAAAAGTTTAAGACCTTCGCTCCAAAAATAACAAAAATAACAAACCAGAACCAAAAATGTTCTCAGTAGGACTCAGTAATGAGGAGCTCCACCATTCTTGTTCATCACTTCAAATGTACAAAATGCAAATTCTAGCAATTTTTCATCTGGTCTTAAGATTTTGATCAGGTGTGTATTCCCCTTGCTTTGCATCCAATAAATCATGATTGCCCATATAAATGATCCTTTTGGTTTGAAATCTAATCTGTTTGGAAAAAATCTGAAAATGTTCTGTTTAAAAAAATATTTATTCCATTGTTGACTTGTGTATGTGTATTTTGTCTTCTTAAAACAAAAAATACCCCAAAAAATCAATATTATAAAAAAAAAAACAACACAAAAACTATTAAAATAAATGTAAAAAAAAGTCAGCACACCAAATAAAATCCAACATGTTGTACATGAAATGAAAGCTTAGATTCCATTCTTTCCGACGAGGATAAGCTGGCTGCCCGAGTTCAACCTGGCTGCTTATCATCACACATCTAGTGTGGTCCAAACTGAGGTCATACATTCAAACACTTCAAAACACTTCAGACCATGATGCCGGCTTATTTCTGGCCAGCATGATCCAATTACTTTAAGGGGACCCCCAACAAATAGTTGGCCATGTTGCGCTCAGTGGGCCGCAGACCCCAACTTGCATAGGCAATCAGCCGTATGCCATCCTCTGTTTACTGGGAGAGCACTGCACCTAGCTCATTGTAGCTAGCGTCTGTCTCTAAAATGAAAGGGCGTGAAAAATCAGCATAAGCAAGTACAGGGGCAGAGACTAACTTGGCCCTAAGGGTCCTCACACTGGGGAGTCCACACCCAAGGGCTTCCCCGACCCCTTCTTGGTCTTAGTACCTGCAAGGGTAGCCATAAGCTTGTGTAGAGGAGCCGCCAATTGGGCAAAACCCACTACTAAGCACCGGTAGTAACTGGCGAAGCTCAAGAAAGACCGCAACTCAAACAAATGAGTAGGTCTCTTCCACTGGGCCACTGCCTCAATTTTGGATGGGTCTGTAGAGACACGCTCACTTGAAATTACATGTCCCAAATAACCCCAGGTAGCCCCCATGTGCAGAAAAGACATTGCTGTATTTCTGTAGTAGAGCCTTCACCTCGGCTTGTTCTTCAAGTCCACTGTCCCCACTTTGTCCTGCACCGCTGCCACCTGAGCTGACACCGTGACCTCGGTTTTAGTCTGTGTCCCCCCTTGACGCTCCCCCCACCTGAATTGCACTGCATTTGCACTGATTTGAATTGCACTGATGAAGACCATGGAGAGGATTATCCTGCAGCACCTGCGACCCCTGGTGGGCACTCAGCTGGACCCCCTGCAGTTTGCTTACCGGCCTGGGATCGGAGTGGACGACGCAGTGATCTACCTGCTACACAGATCACTGCTACACCTGGAGGACAGTGGGAGCGCTGTGAGGGTCATGTTTTTTGACTTCTCCAGTGCCTTTAACACCATCCAGCCGTCACTACTCAGAGTGAAGATGGAGAGTGTGGGAGTAGACCAACACCTGACTGCATGGGTTATAGACTACCTCACCAACAGACCACAGTATGTGAGGCTCCGTCACTGTGTGTCTGACATGGTACTCTGCAGCACAGGTGCCCCTCAGGGTACGGTGCTCTCCCCTTTCCTCTTCACCCTCTACACCTCGGACTTCACACACAACTCCACTCAGTGTCACATCCAGAAGTTCTCCGACGACACAGCCATCGTTGGTTGTGTTTCAGAGGGGAATGATCTGGAATACAGGGTTTCTTTACACTGTTCTCTTTACTTGTCTTGCTTGCTTGCTGCTGTAACAAGTGAATTTCCCCGCTGTGGGATAAATAAAGTACAAATACAAATACAAATACAAATACAAATACAAATACAAATACAAATACAAATACAATACATTTGCTGACAAAGTGGCAATTCACACCCAAAATTAGCTGAAAACCCAATGGTGGCCATATCATTAGGAACACTCAGCCAGTTTAAGAAGGCTGCAGGAGATGGACCAGCTATTGCAACTTCATTTGGTTTTAGTGTGTACACCCCTTTGGTGACCCCCCACAAAGCCACATGCATTGCATTGCATTTGCTGAAAAAGTGACAATTTGCAACCAAAATCGAACTTTCCCTACCACGTCGCCCCAATTTGTTTCCTCTCCCCCGTCCTTACCAAATTTAATTCCCAGTATTTTTTGGTCAGTCTGTGTCACAGTCAGGGGAACTCCTGTCTTTTCAGCTTCGGTCCAGGGTCCATAAAACTGGGCGCGGGTCTTTTCTCTTTTGAGTTTTGACCCAGAGGCCCGTCCATACCAGTCAGTCAGGTCCAGTGCTCTTTTAACAGATACAATGTCCGTGCATAAAATGTTAAAATCGTCCATGTATTGAATACATTTTGGTGCGAGTCCCCCTGGAATGGTCACCCCGTTGATCCATTTGTCCCTCCTCAATATTTGTGCCAGAGGTTTTATACATAAAACATACAGAAAGGCAGATAACGGACATCCCTGACGGACGTCGCAGTTGTTTTTGACTGCTTTTGTCAGAATCCCGTTAACCACAAATTTGCTGGTAATATCCCAGTACAGCAGTCCCACCCATGCTACAAACCTTTCTGGAAAACCCATTTTTTGCAGTACCCTAAAAAGATACTGGTGTGAGACCCAATCAAAGGCTTTCTCAAAATCTAAATGTAGGACTCCTAACCGAGTGTTTCTGTCTCTCAAGACAGATGGTGTCACGAATCAGCATGAGGCTGTCTGTGATCTTCCTCCCTGGGATGGCACAGGTTTGATCCGGGTTGATCAAGTCATCTAAAAACATGGGACAGTTTTCTAAAAATGTTACAGTCACAGTTTAAAAGGGTAATAGGGCTCCAGTTTTTTAGGTCGGTCTTGTCTTTCATCTTGTAAAGGAGCATCACTATCCCTACTCTAAAACTGTCAGGTAGTCGGCTACTTTGTTCAAATTCTTTAAAAACAGCGAGTAACTCTGGTGCTAAAATATCCCAAAAAGTTGAATAAAATTCCAAGGGAAGTCCATCCCCACCCGGGGACTTCCCCCTCTTAAATGCCTTGATGCATTTATTTAACTCTTTGTGAGTAAAATCCGGTTTTAAAAGCACATTTTCACTCACTGTTTTTTCAATAAAACCTAAAACTTCTGAATTGCTTCAGACTCTGTATTTTTATTTGCATAAAGGTCCTGGTAAAAGTGTTCTATGGTTTCATTTATTTCGGTTGTTGCTTCCACTATGCACCCTTCTTTATTTGGTCATTTTTAAATATCTCCTGCCTTGCTTAGGATTTTTTAGAAGAAATACCGCTTCTTCTATTTCTTTTTCATTACTCCTAAAAATAACACCTTTACTTTTGATTTTTGCTAGAGTAACCATTTCATTTTTTACCTGTTTGATTTCTTCTTTAAAATTCAGCCCTTTTTGTGTTAAGTTAAAACAACGTGGTAAACGTTTTTGCCGCCCCATCATGCGTCTCTTTCCTTTGTAACATTTTTTTCGTCCTGCTTTTTGAAAGAAAAAAACGGGTCCTTAACTTCACCATTTCCCACCACTGTGCTCGTGAAACATGTAAGTGTTGAAGGGTCTGCCAGTCCCTGAAACGCTCCCTGGAATGACTGACCAAGTCCCCCTTCTGTCTTTCCTGCTTAAAATGCAATTACAATCCCCCCCCACCACTATAGTTTCCCGGCCTAGCATGTGGAACTGCAAGTTTTCTAAAAAATCATACCTTTGATTTTTCTCGTTAAAACCATAAATATTTAAGAGGTTAAAATCCTGTCCTATAAACGTCAAGTGTGCCGATAGTGCTCGTCCCTCTCTCACCACGGTGCTCCCCTTCACCGTAACATGGGGGTTTTTAATTAAAATTAACTCCGTCATTTTTGTTCTCATTTGAGCCGCTCCATAAGGATGTTTGTGGCCACATTTCCTCCCACTGCTTGTAGTTTTTTTTAAAAAAAAAGGTAAACCACATTCTTGTAGTAAAAACACATCTGACTTAAAAGTTTGAAGGAAGGATAAAACACTCTGAGCTCTAACTTCTGACTTCATACTTCTCACATGGATGGTAGAGAAGGTGAGCGTCAAGTATGATTTTTTGAAAAACAATTAAAAACTAAAAGGGCCTAAAATTTAAAAAACAACTTAAAATTACACTGTGACTAAGACATTTCTTGTGAGTGAGGCGCCTCCTTCACTCCAGGTGGTGAGGGCTGGGGGGGGGGGGGGGGGTTCCATTCCCTGTCGGCGTCTGGGTGTCGGTGGTTCCTGGAGTCTGCTATTAAAAGTTCTTTTCTCCCGCGGGGTTGACTGTAAAACAACATTTAAGAACGACAATTCATTTGGTGAGCTTGAGGGGAAGACTCGGGGCTCCTCCAGAGAAGAACAGTCTGAGAGGACCTCTGGCCTTCCCCTCTTTTCTGATAAAAAGGATGAGTCAGATGACAGCTCTGAAGCAAGTCTTTTGGCTTGTTGGGCATTGTGATGAGGAGGATGAGGATGAGGAGGAGGGGAGGGGATGGGGAAGGTAGAGTCCCTCCATAGAGAGTTGCAACATGACGAGTCGAAAAAACGGTCACGTGACTCGTGGAGCCATCTTGGGGCCAAATTTGCGTTTGCCTTTTCTTTACTGTATTCTTGGCCGTATTCTTGTTTATTCCCCAAAAATGCCAGGTTGTTGTGCATTTGGATGCACAAATAGACATGACAAGGGTTTCAAGCTTGACTGATTCCCTTCAGATGTCAACAGACGGGCAATTTGGGAAAATAAAATCAACCGTTTGGGCTGGAAGCCGAACTCGTCTTCAAAGCTGTGCGATGTAGGCTCTGTATATGTTAACATGTTTAATGTCACAATGTTTTAAAAACTTGACAGCCACCTTGGGCTATGTTGCTAAGTTTAAGGCATCTCTTGATGAGCTGGGCACGTTTTGGAGAGAGTGTTTACCTAAATATTGTGTTCTACTTAATTGTTTTGATATAAGAAAGTAGCCTAAACGTAAAATATACTATTAAAAAATGAAAAAATAAGGCAGTCATGGATGCTTAGAATTAAGAATGATCCTTGTGTAAATCACCTCTGGTTGCAAATAAATGAATCCATGATTTCCAGCAAACTTATAAAACTGCATTCATTTTGAAATCTGTTGGCATTGAATGTATCGTGAAATTCTGCTTTTTATTCCATTTACAGTTGAAATCAAATGTTGAAGTTAATGCAACTGTTCCATATTCAACAGAATTCATATTTTTTTTTTTAGGTAGGCTGAATTTGCTAACTTAATAAGCAGTTGGCAAAGCATTCATGCATGATGTCCATATCAGTTCAACAATGTTTTCATTCATGCAGTCAAGTCAGTCAAATTATACCATATTAGACATTGGAAAATATAGATCTATAAATAATTATAAAACAGACATTTTGCATGCATCCCTTTGTGCAGACACATTGCCATTTACATGCTTTGTCGTACTGTGCACGCAGGCCGCGTGCTTGAATTGGCCCCAACATGGCGGCGTAATCTCAGTTGTCGTAACTCTCTATATGAAGGGACTCTAGGGGAAGGGACCCTCTTCCTCAGTCTCTGGTATTGCTGGCTTTCCGGTGAGTGCACTCCTGACTTGTCAGCAGGCCACTTTGGGTCATGTTTCCGTAACTTGTGTAAGCCCCTCCCTCTCTCCCGCCTCACCTGGTTCTTCTCCTCCAATCACGGGTTTTGGCGGGAGATTTGAGTTCACAACTGTTTCAACTGCCCTTTGGGCACTGACATTTTCCTCTCCAATTTCCTCATTTTGTTTTTCTTTTCCAGCCTACAACTTGTTGGCAAAGGATGGGCAGTCTCTGAAGAGATGGTTTGAATCTCCACAGAGGTTGCACCTTTTGCCATTGGTGCATTGTTCAAAAGTGTGACCAATTTCTCTACATTTACGACACACAGTCTGCTGACGTGCCTCTGCCAGGTGCCCATGCTCACCACACTTGCGACAGCGCTTGGGCTGATCCTGGTAGTGTATGTAGCCTTGGTTTTCTCCCAGATCTATCGTTGATGGGAGATGTTACACGCCCTGGAAGCCCTGAGGGTCCTGCCATTGTTGGATGGGGAGCCTCCAGGCGCGATTCCAGATGCCATCTTCATCTCTCACCTTCATAGCCTGGCCTTTAACCGTGCAATATCTTCCCAGCCAAAAACAAATGTCGTCTGCAGTCACTGGTTCATTAAACATTCCAACAATAACGATTTTAGCCGCTTTGTCGGTCAGTTTTTCAACATTGAGCACAGACAACTGGGGTTTAGCATCTTCATACCTCATCCAAAATTCTCTCAGAGTTGCAGCAGACTGTAAACTTACATCAAAGCCTTTTTTAAAAGACAGTGTCAAAACACAATTTAGCTCCTCAGGAGTCAGTTGGATGAGTTCACGGGAAAAGTCCAGTCTGGACATTCCCAGTGGTTCACCATCCACTCCCTTGAAAGTAAAACACACGCTGTGGTTCTTCCCCATACCGGCATGGCTGGCTGACATGGTGGAGGCACCACCAGCAAAGAACTAAAGTGCCCAATAAAAAACACTTATGGAAAAAAAACACTTTTATGGCGCTGCAGCTAAAACACATTTAACGAAAATAGAAAGAAATATTCACAAAGCATTTAGGATATGTACAGGTGCAATCATATCAACACCAATTAAAGCAATGCAGGTTGAGTTAGCAGAAGTAGCGTATGACCTGAGAAGAGATCAACTTATGTTGACATATTGGAGTAGATTTAAGGGATGTAGGCATAGAAATTTGGCCACAATATGTGATAGAGGAATGTTGGGAGTATAATACAACTAAAAGTCATAGCTTTGGGTGGGTAGTTAAAGATAAACAGACAAATATAACATAAAAAATATACATAGTAATAATTCTATACCCATAAGTAATGTAGGTAATGGCTATTTCCAAAACCTGAAGTAGATATACATATAACAGAGTTAAAAAATAAGTGGGAAGATGGTGGAAAAGGACATAAGGCAAGTCAATATATTAGAAACGAATATTAGTTATTTAGATATTTATACAAATGGATCAAAAAGTGAAGAAAAGAAGGTGGGGATTGGAATCTATTTACCATCAATGAACTAAAGCATTACAAAAAGATGACCAGATCAGCTCTCAGTTTATACAGCAGTGATTATTGGTTTGTAATGGATAGAGGAAATAAAAGCAGATAGAGTGGTATGTTGTGTGGACTTCTCTGGCAGGCTTATACAGTATTAAAAATATGAAATCAAGTCGAGAGGATTTACTATTAGAAATACATCAAAGCCTATTCCAATTACGCATGTTAAAAATAGAAATAAGGTTCTGCTGGGTACCTGCACATGTAGGGCTGGAAGGGAATGAGGGAGCAGATAGAATTGCTAAAATGGGGATTAGAAGGAATGAAATTATAAATATACCTGCTGGTAAAGGTGAAGTAAAGGCAATAATCAAAAAACAAATGATGGAGAAATGGCAAAGCAGGTGGGACGAGGGTGGTAGCGGGAGAAAATATTATAGAGTACAAAAATCTATCAGTGCAGAAGGGGTGAAGAGGAAAAACAGAAGAGAGGAAATAGTGTTAACTAGGATGAGGTTCAATCACACCGGGTTAAATGACACAATGTTTTTGATAGGGAAACGCAAATGGAAAGTATGTGTGGAGTGCAAAAATAGAGAGAAGATGGAACACATATTACTACGCTGCAAGAGATATAGGGAAGAGTGTGTAAAGTTAAGGAAAAGGATTACTAAGGTAGGAAGGGAATGGAGCATTGAGGGTATCTTAGGAACAGGTGGGGAGGGGGTTAGAGATATACAGAGGGTGGTGAAAGAATATTTGAAGGACACAGGATTGTATAATAGAATATAGATATTATTAGAATATTTTATTATAGTTATTATTATATATTATATTATATTTATATTATTAATATTATTATTAGTATAAGTAATTTCCTCTCAATATCCGAATTAGTATAAAATAAGATACATGGCCCATGTTACATACTCTGGCACAGTAGGTAGCGGTATGCACCTTTAAAGTCATGGTTGCAACCCGCCATTAAACTAAAAGAAGAAGAAGAAGAAGAACGAAGAAGATGACAGACACGGAAGTAGACGAAGAACGCGGAAGCGCAGTCGACTGTCAAGCGACGTTTGTCAAGACCAGGTAGGTCTGTTCGGTGATTTATTTAACTTTTTACAAAACTGCAATAAAACAGTTTAATTAGTAACTGATAGATGAAATAGTTGGAGCTTTATCTCACCGCCCTTAGCTTAGCCGTCGCTCATTTGACGAAGTTAGCACAACGTTTTACGATGAACGCCAATATTAAAAATATAAATATAAGTCATTGATTTTAATGGTAGGCTACGGTTAAAACAGTGTATATGCGTTTAACAAAGCGGCTTATGCTGTAACTTGACACTGGGCAGAAGACTTTAGACTTTGTGCGCCCCCTGCCTTATCTGCTTGGCAACTAGAACACAATTAAATAAACAAAAATGCACACATACAGACCTGATCAAAATCTTAAGACCAGTTGAAAAATTGCTAGAATTAGCATTTTGCACATTTGGATCTTAATGAGGTTTTAAGTAGAGCTACAATATGCAGAAGCAAGAAGGGGGAGTTTGTAACATTTGGAACTTGTAATTTAAAAAAAAACAACAACAAAACGACTGAAATCACCTGATCAAAAGTTTAACACCACAGGCTATGAAGGCCAAAATCTGCTCAAAGTGTTCATTTTTCTGTCAGGCATTCACACTGTCATTCCCTCCTGATGGCTAAAGCTAAGAAGCTCTTTTTGAATGTAGTCGGATTGTCAAGCTGCATAAGCAAGGCCTCTCGCAGCGTGCCATTGCTGCTGAGGTTGGGCACAGTAAGACAGTCATTCTACATTTTTTCAAAGAGCCTCAGCATTGTGGAACAAAAAAGTCAAGTAGCAGACCCAAAAAAATCACACCGGAGGATCCAATTGGCTGTCCATCAAGACACATGGCGGTCTTCGACCCAAATTAAGGCCCTTACTGGTGCCGACTGCAGCACAACAACCATCAGACGGCATCTGTGGGAAAAGGGTTTAAAAAAAACAATAAACTAATTCAAAGACCTCGTTTCCCTCAACGCAACAAAACTGCCCGTTTAGACTTTGCCACGGAGCATCAAACATGGGACATTGAAAGGTGGAAAAAAGTTTTATTCTCTGATGAGGAAAAAATGTAACCTTGACGGTCCAGATGGCTTCCAAGGTTACTGGCATGACAGAGATCCCACCTGAGATGTTTTCTACCCGGCACGTGGAGGGGGGTCCATCATGATCTGGGGTGATTTTTCATTCAGTGGAACACTGGAGCTTCAGGTGGTGCAGGGTCGTCAAACGGCGGATGCTTATGTTCAGATGTTGCAGTGGGCATCCCTCATGACTGAGGGCCCTCGTCTGTGTGGTAACAGATGGGTCTTTCAACAGGTCAACGCTGCAGTTCACAATGCTAGCTTGACCAAGGACTTCTTCAGGGACCATCCTGCATGTTCCCATGATTTAAATCCCATAGAGAACATTTGGGGATGGATGGCAAGGGAAGTTTATAAAAATGGCCAGTTTATAAAAATCAGTTCCAGACAGTTGATGCCCTTGGTGAAGCCATCTTCACCACTTGGAGCAATGTTCCCACTAGCCTCCTGGAAACACTCGCATCGAGCATGCCCAAACAAATTTTTGAAGTGATTAACAAGAATGGTGGAGCTACTCATTACTGAGTCCTACTGAGAACATTTTTTTGTTCTGGTTTGGAGAGTTTTAAAAAAATTTTGAGGGATGATCTTAAACTTTTGATCAGCTGATAAACAGCCTATTTCAGTTTGTTTCAATTGTTTTTTTCAATAAATTACTTTTTCAAAGTGCTTTTTGTCTCACTCCCCCTTCTTGCGTTTGCATATTGTAGCTCTACTTAAAACCTCATTAAGATCCAAATGTGCAAAATGCAAAATCTAGCAATTTTTCAACTGGTCTTAAGATTTTGATCAGGTCTGTATACTAGCAATATTACAACTTTTTTTAAATTTGTAAAATCAAGTCTTTGATTAATTCTCTCTGATAAACCACGACTTGAACTTTAATGTGATACCTCATTCACTCTCTACACCAAATATTAGAGCCAGTTAGAGCAGATTTTATACCGGAAAATAGTGCCTTTGGTCCCCATTGCTTTAACATTGAGTCAAGACAAAAGCTGTGCTCGACCCACGGACAACCTTACTACAAAATATATAATAACTTAGGCTGTGAAAAAGTCCAGGGAAGAAAGTTTAGTGTTTAGTATTTTTCATCTATATGCTTCACACTGCAGTGCAGCAGCATGCTGTGTATTCCTTTTCACCACACACAAACCACAATGCAAATGTGACATGTAGTATTTCGGGGGGAAAAAAAACACAAACTGCCAATTTAATTTTTATGAAATTTGTCTGCAGATAGATATTAAAATAAATCAATCTTCCATGTACGTTTGATCTTCTTCCATAGCTCCGGTCCATGAATTTGAAAGGCTTTAAGTTGTACTTATTTTTTTCGAATTTACTTGATGTGATCCAACACTCAATAGAAATCCGATACGCTCACTGTCAGGTTTTTTCATCGCTAAAATATGGGTTTTGTAACATTGCTACATATACATACAAAAATGAATACCTGTCAATTATGTTTATATAATTTGCAATCGTTCATATTCATGATGGCCATCGTCTTGCATAATATACTGTAAATACATAAAAACACTGGCATTACACTCCTGGTCAAAATGTCAAGAACAGCTGAAAAATTGCAAGAATTTACATTTTGCACTGTTGGAACTTAAAGAGGTGCTAAGTAGAGCTTCAAAATGCAAACACAAGAAATGGGAGTGGGACAAAACATTTTTGGAGTAAGCAATTTATTGCTAGCAACCATTAAACTAAAATGGGCTGTTCATCAGCTGATCAAAAGACCATAGCTCAAAAACCCCGAAACCCTCCCTAAAATTGAGAAAAAAAGACTCAGTAATGAGTAGCTGCGCCATTCTTGTTAATCACCGCAAAAATTGTTTTAGGCATGCTTGATGCCAGTGTTTCCAGGAGGTTAGTAGGAATGTTGCTCCAGGTGGTGAAGATGGCTTCACGGAGGGCATTCACTGACTACGTTTACATGCAGTCAATATTCAGGTTAAGGTCAATATTCCAGTTTCTGAAACATTCGGAATAACCCGTTAACATGCGTGACGTGGAAAAAAAGAAGAAAAAAACCCTGCACGGACAATGTTTCGACGCACGATAAACGTCATGACGCAATGCGCGTCACTTCCGCTTCTTCTTTCTGTATCCAAAAACAACAACAGCAACGGCTCGGTGGATAATGAACGCCTCTGTTTGCGTTTTGGAGCTGATTCTGAGCCACTACCAGTACTTGACTCTATTCTGTCTCACTTTCTTCATTAATGGAAGGTGAGAACGTGAAGAAATAGGAAATGGAGCCGGAGCTGTGCCATCCACATCAATGCTACATCCCCAGAGCCCCCCGGACACTTTTAAAGATGCGTTCGTACAAACCCTGCTTAATTCTACACCACCCACAGAACACTACCTCGTTTAGAAGAGTCTAACAACTACGATTTGTCCTTTTTTTCAATATCTCCTCCTCCTTTTCCACCACCACAAACGACGTATGCGCGACCACTCCTCTTCAAAGGTAAATAACATTTATCATTACGTATTATTATATCATTTTTATTATTATTTTCATTAATTATCCTCTTTTAATATTACTACTGCATCCAAACTCATATTTACATACATACGCATATACTGTATGTATATATGTATACACGTATATGTAGTCCCTATATAATTGGTAATATTAAATTTTTTTCGATTTAAGAACAAAGCGACTCACGAGCGGTCGTCTGGAACCAATTATGTTCGTTGGTTGGGGACTCAGTGTACTGTACTTAAATAAAATATGTGTACTTAACTTAAATATCAGTTCAACAGAAATGTTCACTTTTCCAGATCAATACAATGAAAATATAACAATTTTCACAGTCAACTGTCTTCACCTTTATCTAAATATCTACCTGCGCGGAAGGTAACCAGTTCATGGCCCAAGGTAACCACCTCAGCCACATCCCGGCACACACAACAATGCGTGTGCACCCATCCACGAACAACAACCTCTCCCACCGCAACCACACCACCACTACCACTACCGCAATCAGCAGAATCCCCCCACAATCCACAGCATAGACAAAATGAGCCTCTAACCACATTTCACAACCAACATGAACAGAAGAGGATCAGTGGTCTTGTTTCAGTGAGATGATATCCGAAACAAGGACGGAAGAAAAGAATGCAACAAACTTGACAATGTGTTCAAATGGACACATTGAACAGTCATACTATGATCTTGCTACTTCCCAGTTGTCGTTACTATCTCCACTACAGTGATTTAATTTTTTTTTCTCTCTGTATAGTGAGTTGATAGTGTGGACCAGTTGAGAGTGAGCAATGGCCCCCAGTCAACAAGCCCTCACCCAGCTGCCCTGACTTCTGGTAGCTGAATTTGTCAGTGATGTTTTTATCCTATGCTGTGTGATGTGTTAAAAAGACGACACTTTATAAGACTGCTGGGATGGAGAGACCCCACCCGCCCAGATCCATGTCTCGCCTACCCTAAATCTCTTGTTTGGTTTGAGTAGCAATAGCAGTGACAATGGTAACAACAGCATGCTAATTATTAATTTTGTTCCTTTTCCTAAATTGAGCAGTTTCAAAGTCACAGAGTAATGAACTGGATTTATAAAAATGTAACAGTATTCCCAGAGGGAGTAGGCGAAGTAGGCGGTTCATTCTCATTGAAACAATTTTATTGATACAGTTCTATTTCAGATAGTACAGTCTATCATTTTTATAAAGTCTTTTCAGTATTAGAATATTAGCTTAATGTTGCTCTTCACTATACTTTCCAAATATATTTATTTTGTATTTATACATTGATAAATTGATTGATGTTTGGACCTTGTTTCAACTCTACTTCCAAACCATTCCACAATTGTACCTCATCAATCGTAGGACTAAAACTTTTTAATGTTGTTCTATGTTTTTGTTTCCTAAAATGTAATTCCTCGGGTAATTCATAACCACCAATACGTTCTTGAAACCGTTTACAAAAACGGCATGGTAATTGTTTTTGCCTTGCTTTGTAAAAGAGCTGTACTATCTGAAATTGAACTATGTCAAAAAACCTCAGGATTTTTTATTTTAAAATAATGCATTTGTATGGTCCAAGAAGCCAACCTTATGTATTAATCGGATTGCTCTTTTTTGCAGTATTTCTAGTGGTTTTAGTGTACTTCTATATGTACTGCCCCATACCATTGTGCAGTAATTTAAATATGGTAAAATCATAGAACAATATAAAATATGTTCCAGTTATGATAGGGTTATTTGACTGCATGTAAACGTACTCACTGTCTGGAACTGACATCCTTGCCATCCATCCCCAAATGTTCTCAGTTGGATTTAGATCAGGGGAACATGCGGGATGGTCAAAGAGTGAGGTTCCTATGGAATAAGTCCTCCGTCAGGCAGGCATTGTGAAGTGCAGTGTTGTCCAGCCATGCAATCTATACAACCTGAAGCTCTATTGTTCCATTGAAGGAAAAAGCAGCCCAAATCATGATGGCGCCACCTCCACTGTGCCGTGTGGAAAACATCTCTGGTGTTATCGCTTTGTCACACAACTAACCTTTGAAGGTTCCATTTTTTCACATCAGAGAATAAAACTTTCTTCCACCTTTCAACGTCCCATGTTTGGTGCTCTCCTGCAAATTTCAAACGCCCAGTTTTGTGGCGTTGAAGCAGACGAGGCATTTGTAGACATTTTTAATCCTTAAAACCCTTCTCTCGCAGATGCCGTTTGTTGGTTATTGCACTCATCAGCACCAGTCACAACCTTTTTTTGTTTCACTCCCCTTTCTTCTTTTTACATTTTGAGGCTCTGCTTAAAATGTCCTTAAGATTCAACAATGCAAATGTAAATTTTTGCAATTTTTCAACTGGTCTTAAAATTTTTATCATGTCAGAAAAGTTGCAGCAATCCATTTAGCATTTTTTGTTTCAGGTTTTGCACCATTGGGGAGGATGGCCGGAACTGTGACAAATTCATTCCAGCATATAGTGGAGCCTCTGGATCCCGAAATTCAAAATCAGCTGTTTTACAACCTCTCCAAACTTGGAGATCCCCGATATGGTAAGAGAACATCATCTGTCAACTGTATGTTACACGGATGTCCCGATCCACATTTTTTGGCTTCCGATCCAATTTCTTAATAGTCTTGTCGATCTGATCTGATCCGATCCGGTACCGATCGTTTTTTTTGTTTTAATAATAATAATAATTATAATAAGCTTTTGTTACAAACATGAATTTGTGGAATTTAATATGGTTATCAAAATAGCTCTTCAAAGCATGACCAACAATATTGTTTGGCTTTTGTAACAAACCTGAGACAGGTCCCTAATCCAGTAAATGATCCAATAAAAGATAAAATTGGAAAAACTGGGCATGAAAAATACTTTTAGGTAGGACTAATCAAACTCTCTTAGGGCCCTATGAAATCTGTTTTATTTTTTCCCAAATTCCGTTTTCTCCGTTTCAATTTTTTAGAATTCAGTTTTTTACCTTTTCCACTTATTTTACCAGTAGTGAATAGTGAATAAAATGCAAAAATCCCTACATTTATTGATGCAATACATCAGTGGGGCCGCACGGTGGTCTAGTGGTTAGCACGTTGGCCAACACAGTAACAGCTTGGAGATCGGGTACAGCCTGGGTTTGATTCTCCCCTGGGCATTTCTGTGTGGAGTTTGCATGTTCTCCCCGTGTGTGCGTGGGTTTTCTCCGGATACTCCGGCTTCCTCCCACATTCCAAAAACATGCATGTTAGGTTAATTGGTGACTCTAAATTGTCCATAGGTATGAATGTGAGTGTGAATGGTTGTTTGTCTATATGTGCCCTGCGATTGGCTGGCGACCAGTCCAGGGTGTACCCCGCCTGTCGCCCGAAGTCAGCTGGGATAGGCTCCAGCATACCCGTGACCCTAATGAGGAAGAAGCGGTATAGAAAATGGATGGATGGATACATCCAGTAATTGAGAAATGGATGTAGCTTAGCTAACTTTTCTAATGGGATGTCAGCCTCAGCACATATTGATACAAAATCTTCAACAAACTGTAATGCCCGTGCTTGTGATTAAGGAAGATGGAGTCACAGATGCAATTACAATCGCGTTATTAATGTAAGATATTTTAATGACACCCTTACTTTGTTTACACAATTACAACAATGACAAATGTGACAAAGAGAGCTCTTATTTTGACAGCCGGAATGTGTTGTGTGTATTGAGAATGGCAATTGACGGTTGATATGCGCCGGGTGCAAGATAAACGTGCCTCTCGTCTTTTTCACCCAGAGCCTGCAGTCAGTGGGAAATGTAAAACGGTCCTTTTAAATTAAAGCAGTAAAACACAACACGTTGAAAATATACTCATCCAGCCTGAGTCACACACACACACACACACACACACACACACACACACACACACACACACAGTTGTACTAGCTAAACTAAGCGAACCCGCTAGCTTCCATTCACGCTCTGTAACAGAGGAGTTTCCAAGGTTTTTCGCCGCCGTTTTGACATGTTTAGTAGTGTTTGTACGGTCCCTATTATCAACCAGCGATTAGAGCGGCACTTCCCGTGCGAGCTCCCTTCACCATGACCAAGCAGTCAGGGCACAGTGAGAGGGAACTACCGCTGTAGCTACGGAGGTGAATATCCAACGTCCAACGTGAAACTAACTTCACCACGGTACACCATGGACATGTCTACATGGTGGTGTTGCATTTTGCTCTTCTTGCGGGTGGCGCGAGTCGAGTTGCAACCAGTGTTTTGGCGCATTACGGCACCTTACCATGTTGGAGTGTGGCTCAGAGTTACGAACATGTTGCGGCAACCGGATCGGCCCGACCTCGTGGCGGAAGCCGATATTATCCGATCTTCACAAATACAGTGGATCGGCAGCCGATCCCGATCCTGAAGATCGGATCAGGACATCCCTAGTTATAATAGAGGATCTCTGACAATTTTTTTTGCAATAGTTTCTAAACCTCCTGTTATATAGGCCTTTATAATGTAAGTTTTTGTTGCGTAAATGTTTTTTTTTTGTTAGATTTTGATTGTATTTTTGGTTGCCCATTTGTTGTTTATGGAAAGTTATTAAATTCTCTGAACGTTACATGTCCATTACATGTTTTGTTCCCTCTACATATTTTTATGGAATCACAGGAGTGCCAAAATTGAAAGGGAATACGTGTGGAAATACAAAGAGAATCAATAATACAAAAATATACAAATGTGGAAAAACAAAGAATTCAATAATAAAAAAATATACAAATGTAGTCATATTTTTTTCACCATTTTCTCTTAATTTTTTCTGTATTGTCTTTGTTTTTTTCAAATTTGCAATTGTTTTTCCTGTTTTGTATTTGTCTTTTCCAATTGCGTTTTCGCATTGCATATTATCATTGCATTTGGTAATACCATGCAAATGCGGGCAGAATGACCCGCCCTCAGCGAAGGCTGTGGGACCCGCAGCTGTGGGCTGTGGACCCGCCTGACCCGCCTGCTGCCAGAAGGACCCGCCCACAGCCTTCTGCCAGCATTTGCATGGTATTACCAAATGTAATGACAATATGCAATTGAGTTGACCAGGGACGTCCCTTATTACGATGAGAATTAAAAATACTCTGTGAAATTTGCAGTCAATTGACGACAGCTTCTCACAGTTTAAGACTATTGATGCCAGCGTGTGTGACTGATCACGTTTGACTTGCATTGAAGTTCTGACTATTCTACCATCTTTGTTTACACGTTTAGCCTGGCTTTACCATCTCTGGGCGTTTTTTTTCAACATTGCGTGGAAGTCGGGAACAGTAACTCTGGATTGGCAGACCGGGGTGGTGGTCCCCTTTTTCAAGAAGGGTGACCGGAGGGTGTGTTCCAACTATAGGGGGATCACACTCCTCAGCCTGCGTGGGAAAGTCTATTCCAGGGTGCTGGAGAGAAGGGTACGACCGTTAGTCGAAACTCGGCTACAAGAGGTGCAATGTGGTTTTCGTTCTGGTTGCAGAACACTGGACCAGCTCTACACCCTTGCAAGGGTACTGAAGGGTACTTGGGAGTATGTCCAAGCGGTCTACATATGCTTTGTGGACTTGGAAAAGGATTTCGACCGTGTCCCTCGCGGTGTCCTGTGGGAGGTGCTCAGAGTACGGGATTGGTGGCGCGCTACTACGTGCCATTTGGTCCTTTACAACTGGAGCTGGAGCAGCCTGGTTTGCATTGCCAGCAGTAAGTCAAGCCTGTTTCCGGTGAATGTTGGCCTTCGTCAAGGCTGCCCTTTGTCACTGATTCTGTTCATAATTTTCATGGACAGAATTTCCAGACGCAGCCAAGGTGTCGAGGGAGTCCAGTTCAGGGGCCTTAGGATCTCGTCTCTGCTATTTGCGGACGACGTGGTCCTGATGGCCTCATCGGGCTGTGACCTGCAGCGTTTACTGGGGCGGTTTCCGTCTGAGTGTGAAGCTTCTGGGATGAGACTCAGCACCTCCAAATCTGAGGCCATGGTTCTCAGTCAGAAAAGGTTGGATTGCTCCCTCCCTGGTTGGGAATGAGGTTTTGCCCCGGGTGGAGGGGTTCAAGTATCTCGGGGTCTTGTTCACGAGTGAGGGAAGGTTGGAGCGTGAGGTCGATAGGCGGATCGGCGCAGCATCTGCTGTCATGCGGTCGCTGCACCGGACAGTCGTGGTGAAGAGAGGTGAGCCGGAAGGCAAAGCTCTCAATTTACCGATCGATCTATGTTCCCACCCTCACCTATGGTCATGAGCGTTGGGTCATGACCAAAAGAACGAGATTGCAGATACAAGCAGCTGAAATGAGTTTCCTCCGTAGGGTAGCTGGACTCACCCTAAGAGATAGGGTGAGAAGCTTGGTCATCCGGGAGGAGCTCAGAGTATAGCCGCTGCTCCTTCACATCGAGAGGAGCCAGTTGAGGTGGCTTGGGCATCTAGGCCGGATGCCTCCGGGCATGCCCAGCCGGGAGAAGGCCCCGGGGCAGACCTAGGACACGCTGGAGGGATTATGTCTCACAGTTGGCCTGGGAATGCCGTGGTGTCCTCCCGGTGGAGCTGGAGGAGGTGGCCGAGGACCGGGAAGTCTGGGCTTCCCAACTGAGACTGCTGCCCCCGCGACCCGGACCCGGATAAGCGGAGGAAAATGGATGAATGTCTGGATGGATGGAGACCATGTTTTCATTAATTATGGCATAATAACGTGAGTACATCGTATCAAAAGCAATAAACTTGAATTTCTCAAAAGTATTTAACATTGTAATTGGAATGTCAAGAGCTTTGAAATAAAATAAATTAAACAAACAAAAAAGACAAAACTCCCAATGAAAATAAAATGGACTCTGTCGTTTTAGCAAAAATTACACTTAAATAAAAATGACAATCAAAAAACAATAAAAAGAATACTGACTTTGTTAAAAAAAAAAACCACTCCAATAAAAACACACAACAATAAATAAAATTGAGTATAATGTCTCAGTAAACAAAATTGCACTTGAATAAATAATGAACATTGGGTATTACAGTATATTAACAATATGGCTTAACATGTAGCGAACGACACTGAGTGTGCACGATTTGTCGCTGTTTTGTTTATATTTACTTTGCCGACCAACCGTCTCAGTAAGCGTTGACTGTAGGGTGAAGGCTTCGCTGCACCTCGAGCAGTAGTTTTTTTCCCAGTTGTGTTTTGAGATGCGCTAGCCACTTTGTCATCGTCACTACTTTCCAGCAAATGCCACATACCAGTTCGTCGGGGCTGTTTGGGCTGTTTATCAGCTGATCAAAAGTTATAACCATCGCTCAAAAAATAACTCTCCAAACCAGAACAAAAAATGTTTTTGTAGGACTCAGTAATGAGTAGCTCCACCGTTCTTGTTAATCACTTCAAAAATTGCTTTGGGCATGCTTGATGCAAGTGTTTCCAGGAGGCTAGTGGGAACATTGCTCCAAGTGGTGAAGATGGCTTCACCAAGGGCATCAACTGTCTGGAACTGATGGCCTTTTTTATAAACTTCCCTTGCCATCCATCCCCAAATGTTCTCTATGGGATTTAAATGAGGGGAACATGCAGGATGGTCCAAAAGAGTGATGTTATTCTCCCTGAAGAAGTCCTTGGTCAAGCGAGCATTGTGAACTGCAGCGTTGTCCTGTTGAAAAACCCAGCTGTTACCACACAGACGAGGGCCCTCAGTCATGAGGGATGCCCACTGCACCACCTGAAGCTCCAGTGTTCCACTAAATGAAAAAGCACCCCAGATCATGATAGACCCCCCTCCACTGTGCCGGGTAGAAAACATCTCAGGTGGGATCTCCTTGTCATGCCAGTAACGTTGGAAGCTGGCAACGTCATGGTTACATTTTTTCCTCATCAGAGAATACATTTTTTTTTCCACCTTTCAATGTCCCATGTTTGATGCTCCCAGGCAAAGTCTAAATGGGCAGTTTTGTGGCGTTGAAGGAGACGAGGTCTTTGAATTAGTTTTTTAAACCCTTTTCCCGCAGATGCCATCTGATGGTTATTGCGCTGCAGTCGGCACCAGTGAGGGCTTTAATGTGGGTCAAAAACCGCATTGTGTCTTGATGGACAGCCAATCGGATCCTCCTGCTCAGCGCAGGTGTTATTTTTTTTGGGTCTAACACTTGACTTTTTTGTTCCATAATGCTCAGGATCTTTCAAAAAACTTAGAATGACTGTGTTACTGTGCCAACCTCAGCAGCAATGGCACGCTGCGAGAGGCCTTGCTTATGCAGCTTGACAATCCAACCACGTTCAAAAGAGAAAGCTTCTTAGCTTTAGCCATCAAGAGGGCATGACAGTGTGAATGCCTGACAGAAAATTACAATTTTGAGCAGATTTAGGCTTTTATAGCCTGCGGTCTTAAACTTTTGATCAGCTGATAATCAGCCTATTTCAATTAAATTGTTTTCAACAAGTTACTCTTTCAAAATGCTTTTTGTCTCTACTTAGAGCAAAATGCAAATTCTAGCAATTTTTCAACTGGTCTTCAGATTTTGATTAGCAGTGTAAGTGCGTTTGGTAGCTGTAATGATATAAAAACAGACAGCTTATTACTGCACATATGGGACAATCTTATTCAGTCTATAAAGTCGTCTGAAAAGGTCTGCAAAAAGCGCCAACAACGCTCCATTTACATATAATGTGATGTGCATATTAACCAAGGTACAGCAACATTATTATTATTATTGTTGTTGTTAACATTGTTACGCTGATCGAACTACAGTGCGTTACTGGCGCATAGACACTTAGCCATAGCACACCGAGTAGCTACTAGCTGGCTAGCGACGAGCTTCACCTCAGACACTACGAAAGGTTAAGGATACAGATACCGCCTGTGCTGTTGTGTTTTTATTTTTGAGTTTTGAAGTTAACACTAGGTGTAGGTATTCGTTTTTATGCTGCTATATGAAATCAATGCGCAGAGAAAGGAAGTTCCAGTCATGAACAAAATATGTAAAATACTGTGAGTATTACATATCATTACATTACATGCAGGGTTTCCCCCAGGATTTTTTGAAGCTGTGGTGATGGGCTGCATGGGCGGGCAGATTGCCCGCTGTGTCATGCCGCTGTTTTTTGGGGTTTTTTTATAACATATAATTGTTTTTTTTAATAACAAATAGCAATTTCTTTATGACTTATTTATTTATGAACTTATTTAACGTTTTTCAACAACTAGCAGAACATGAACTTCGAACATTGCAAAACTGTTAATTTAATGGCATATTTGCTGAGAGCAATGCCAACATTTAAATGGCACTTTATGTACAAAGCACATCTCCACTCAGTGTGCTCATTTGTCATTTAATACAGGTGTCATGTATGAATAGAACACTTATGAAATACTAAGAGATGAAGCAAATATTCTTTGAACTACTCAACATCACCTGGTGAGCTACTGCTGGTGTACGAGCTACCTGTTCAAAACCCCTGTGATAGCATCACTGTTAAAACTGTACACACTACATGTTTCTGTTGCATAACTTCAACACACAGCTAGTATTTTGAAGAAAAGCCATAAGTATTATAATGATAACAAGGGAGCAAGATTAAGTGACACTATAAAAAAGTAAGTTGTGATGATGATGGATGATTGACATACCCCATGAACGTAATAGCCACCTGTATCCAAGCTAGCTAGATCCCGCCAGCCAGGCATGTAAACAAAGATGACAGAAAGTGGAATGAGATTGAAACGTGAGCGATCACACATGCTTGCATATATAGGCTTAGCATGTGACAAGCTGCTGTCAATTGGTTACACATTTTACTGGCTATTGTTTATTCTCCCGATAATAAGAAACAAAGTGAAAGTCAACACAAGAGGTGTCGCATATCTGGTCACATGGCCAAATGCTAACAAGACAGACAGGCGATTCTGGTGAATGCTTATCAAAATAAAGCAAAGTGAAACATTTTTATGCTCTTGTAAATCATTTTCAAACTAATTGTGGTCAATATTTGCGTAACTATTAAGCTATATATGCATTCATATAGCATACAGTATATATCAATTCATACAATATGTGACTTAAATTGTTTTCAAGTAAAAAAAAAATTAAGGTGTGCCGTCTTATTTTACATCTATTACATGTAGCGGAAACCCTGGCATTTATTACATGTCGTCATGAATGTACCTGTTACTACATGGTAACAGCATGTATATAAAACCTTAAAACGTCAGGAGGTTTTTGGAGGTGGTTTAATAGCGGTCTTTATAGGTGACATCGGTATATCCCATTATGTGCAGTGAAAGAGACTGTCTGAGAGAGTTTGTTTTTATATAATTAGAATGCACAGAAAAGAGACATGTCTGTTCATGTCTCACATACGTAATTCAACAAAAATACGTAGTGAGTCCAGCTTTCAAATAGTTATGCTATCACAGGATCTTAACAGGAAGCTCCTGAACTACAAGTAGCTCACCATCTGATCAGTTGAGTAGCTCACCAAGGAATATTTGCCTCAACTCTTAATATTTATTGTAACTGTTCAATTCAGACATGATGCCTGTATCTAATGACAAATGAACACAAAATAGCATAAAGACAATGAGCACACTGTTTGAGTGGTGATGTGCTTTGTACATAAAGTGCAACTGAAATGTTTACAGCCACATAAAACAAATAGCTCACCTCTTCTTTCTTTTTGTCATAGTAGCTTTAATCATAACCGTGGACACTCAGTTTATACTGTTTGATATTAAGCAGGACAGATTTTTTTAAGAAAGATATTTTAATTGTTATTTTATTCTGTTAATTGCGTTATTTTAACTAAAAATATATATTATTCAAACAATTGACTTCCGGTGTGTAAGTATTACTGTAACAGCCATCAAATAAAATTCAGGTTTGTTTCACACAATTCAAGGCAAAAAAAAAGTTGGGTTAAATAATTAAATAATTAAATAACTTATTTATTTTTCCAGAAGTTGGCAACCTTACCAGTTAATTTTCAGTTTTTTATTTTATTATTATTGTGTATTTATTGTTGCTGACAAACAACCCAGTAGTTGACAGTAATGCGGAAATGAGCAAGACAAACAACAAAGAAGAAGGAAAGACGGCGGTATTGGAGTTATAATGTGTATAATTTCCACCAATGAGGCCTTCCTGAAGCTAAGGACAGAAACGGGGTGGATAGAGAAGACATTTATTGTTTGAGTATTTATCAGTAATACAGTGAAATTGAGAGGAAATGTGAATATTTACTTTGCAAGTCAGTTTCGGTGTGCGCCCCTGAATTTCTGCTTGCACTCCTAAAATTGTAATTTAGGGGCCACTGTGCTCCTTGTAAAAAGTCAAGCCCCGGTCACACCGCCCGAACTTTGCTGTAGCGTCCCTGGAGCGGTGAAAAAAATCATCACCGCTTGTAACCGTGCACAAAATGGGGGAAAAAAAAATAGAAAACACGGGCGTTGTCCTAGCGGTGCACCGCCGAAGCCGCCGTTGCTTTAGTGTTTGTTTAACGGTAGCGAACGTTGGTTTAGCGGTGATGCGAGCGTCGATAGATGATTTGCTGGAAGGCTCGTGGATCCTCATTCGCAGTCCCACAGTGCCCTCTTGTGTGTCTCTGCAAACACAACAACTGTCACAACAACTGTCTGTTGTCCACAGCTTGTTGCAATCTGAGGAGGTTCTGATTCTGCTGCTGGACGAGTGCACCAATCATAGCAAGTCTCTCAGCATCCATGGTAGTACAGTTTTACTGTAACTTTGAGCAAATTTGATATAACTGAGGTCTGCACTCAACGGCTATTGCAAATGGGCTCCCTGTATTTGTAGCGAAATTATGCTCCGCCTCCGACACCTCCATACCAACGGCAAACCAAAGTTCATCACCGCAACGGATCGCTGCTTCATCGCTGCTTCAACGCCTGACACCGTTCCAGCAATCCCGTGTCCGCTCGTAAAACGCTTACAGCTGCTCCAACTAAGTTTGTGCAACGTTTAATCACCGCCCGGGCAAAGCTAGCGAAGCAGCAGTGGTCCAGCATTCAAGATTTCTGTGTTGGCGTAGCGGACCCAAGCGTCCACGAACTTCCGTCTAGCAGCGCCAAACTTTGACTGGGCGTTGTTGGAGCGGTGATTAACTTTGCCGCAGCTGAAAATTGCCCGCTCCTCACCGCTGGCAATATTTTGTGTAGCTCAAAACTTTCGGAGCGGTAGGATCGACCATCAGCGGTGGCCAAGCGTATACGCCGTTGCCTTAACGGGGGCCAACTTCTGTTAAATGGTGGTGCACGGTTACGAGTGGTGATGAATTTTTTTCACCGCTCCACGGACGCTACAGCAAAGTTCGGGCGGTGTGACCGGGGCTTTAGTCTGTAGTCCTGCCGGTATAGCTGCCAGTAGCGCTAGCTGGCGGACTCAATGAAGGCACACATGTCGTCATTCCACCGCCACTGCTGTGCTGTTGTCAGCGTTGTCGGTCGACATGTTACTCACGTCGAGGGTCACCAAATGTGGAGATGTGGTTCAGAACGAGACAGAAGCCGAGGATAAGTGGTATAAACAGTTTACTCTCCACTGAACAACAAGCAACAACCACCTAGCAACAGTTGCTAACAACAATCACCTGGAAACGGAAGTGAAACTTGGTGATGCAAGCAAATTAATAAAAACTCGGCAAATACACAATCCAACAATTCCAAAACACAAGAACAAGTCGTGTCCTGCACATTCACCACACTATGAAATAATAACATTTTGGGTTTTTAAAAAGTATTATTATTTATGTGGTGACATGTGGTGCTTTTTTGAGCCAGCCAGTGATTGCATTTATTTGCGTTTGTTCTGTTTTGTGTTTTTAATAAGAAAATATTTATGGTCTTGTGACATGAGTTGCAGGATTAGCCACCGTGGACCGCATTAAGAACTTCATTTTATTTATTTCCAAAATAATTCATTTTTTTTGTTATTTATTTTAAATACCTAAATTCCACTTCCATAATGTTCTATTGCTTTGGCTCCCAAAGTGCGGTAAGCGTATCCCCCAAAGCTATGCCAATTGTCATGGGGGTACGTGAATAAAAATGAAAAAGAACGAGCGCCTAATGCTCACAATTTCGAATGCACGCCTCACAGCACAGAGCGCACAGTCAGAGCTGAAAGAAAGACACAGCATGAATTTCTTCATTGCTATGTGTGAGTTATATGAGTAAGTCTATAAGTTTGATGATTTATTTTGTGCATTATGAGTGTTTAATGTTGAAGATTTAATTTATATTGGCGTTCCAGTCCCCGCACGGCAGGGTTTCTCCTAGGATTTTTGGAAGCCGTGGTGGTGGGCTCCATGGGAGTGCTGACTGCCGCCGCTGTGTCGTGCTGCTGCTACGTCTGCAATTTAAAAAAATAAAATAAAAAAAAAAATACAAAGACAAAATGAGGCTTTATTGCTGGTTGTATTTATTTGTGTACTTTGTATACTGCTTTATCTTTCCCTTTCAATTTGGTATCAAATTATTATGCAGACTTAAATCATCAGC
This sequence comes from Dunckerocampus dactyliophorus, assembly GCF_027744805.1. NCBI lineage: Eukaryota > Metazoa > Chordata > Actinopteri > Syngnathiformes > Syngnathidae > Dunckerocampus > Dunckerocampus dactyliophorus. The sequence goes on along the minus strand of NC_072833.1, from coordinate 21,427,749 downwards.
AGTTGTAAGTGGACAAAGCATCCCAACATCCGGCTGAAATAGAACATATGTAGGATGAATACTTAAGACTAATCTTATTTATTAGTGCTCATGTAAAGCTTTTATCAAAATTTGACCATGCAAAATACACATTTTTGAACCAGAATTACTTACTTTCTATAAAATCAATCAACCAATTAATCATGTTCAGTTAGGGCTGTGCGATGTGACCTCAAATCAATATCACGATAAATGGGGAGGTTTTACCTTGATAACGATAAATGCACAATAAATCCCAGACCACTATATGTCTTTGGCATCTGAAAATAATTGCAGGATATGCAAATTAACTGCTTTTCGTTGATTTATTGATCAACTGGCACACATTACTTTCAATGAAATATAACGCACCTCTTCTGCCTATAAAGCCTTCTGAAAAAAACGCCAAAAAGCGCCAACAACGCTCCATTTCCATAATATGCTTTGGGTGGTTTCAACAGTTTTCATATTCACTGCTTAACATCGTCTTTGTGGAACCCAAAATAAATCTCCCTGGGACTGCGGTCCACAAATATGAATATATCGTACATACCCTGGTATTCTACATCCTGTACACACATAACATGACTGGCATCACGTCACATGCCAATACATTACTAATGGCCACTTAGTACACTAAACAAGAAGAACACGTTGATGTCAACCCAGCCTACCACAACCATGTCAGGTAATATATTCCAATAATAATAATACCATTTATAAATATAGTGACGTTCTCATTTTTCTAACAATTCTGTTCAATTCCAGACATTCCATTGTCATGTTATTTGCCTATATGTGTGTGCCATGTTGGCTTTCGAAACTGGATAGATAACGATCAACAAAATGATCATTCACACAATGAAAACATTTCACATGTTCTTGTAGCCATGTGACCATCTATTCGTGACATCAAATAAAGCATGGAATCCTTAAAAACTGCTATCAACAGCAAACTGATCATGGTTTCCTATAGAGACGCTTTTATAATGTTTTTATTTTCTTATTCCATATTTGTGAATTGTCAATTTTGCATAATTGGCCATGATGTACATGTTTTTTTGTTTTTCTAAAGGCTTTAAAAATCCATATATTTAAAGTCAGTTTGTGTTATTAGTTCTTGGTATCATTCGGCGTTACGTTGCATACAAACAGGAAAAAGTGTTTTTAGCGCATGAGTGGGAAATCAGTATAGTGCGTCACAGAGAGCAGTCATCTTTCCTGCAGCGTTACAGTGTCCAACTGATAACAAAGCTAGTTAGCTATGTCAGCGAGTGCAGCTTGTACGGCTGAGATGTCATTGCGCTTCAACGCAAGTTGCCCATGTGAACATTGAAAGGTTGTAGGAGACTTGTAGATTTGTATACAGATGCGCCAAAATGTTACTCTACTTTGATTCACTTTGCATGGACTTAATTCAGGAGCAAAATGCGAATGAAAAGGTTGAAAAACGTCGTCGCACGTGTGCTCCGTTTTTCTTTTTTGTACTTGCACAGTCTATTTCTAGGCGCATATGCGAGTGAAATGCTGGCACCATACGGCTGCTTCTTCATTTCAACCGTCAGCCGTTCCCATATCATCTGTTTCCCTTCTTGTTCAGGCTGGATGGTTGGAGTCATGTGACCACACACGCTGTACCTCGTCTTAAAGGGGAATGAACATAGCATACCAGCACACACAGTCAAAACAGACAAAAAGGATTATTTAATTTTTTATTAAAACGCCAAATTTACCGACATGGGCAAAATGACGTCAGTTATCATGGAAAATTCCGGTAATGTTAAATTTTCGGTTTTATCACCCAGGCTTATGTTCAGTATTTTAAGTTCATGAAGCTTAAAAATGTTTTTTGTTTTTTAAGTGTGCAGAAGTAGGGGGTACATTGCTTGAAGTCAAACGTCTGAAGGGGTATGAGACTGTGAAAAGTTTGGGAACCCCTGTTCTATTATACTGTTTTGTTTCAAAATGACTGTCGAACAAAAAATAAAATTTCATTCCAAAATGCCACAATATAGAGCTGTAATTACAATACAGTGAAACCGTGATATTTTTGCCGAAGTTTGCCATACCGTCAGAACCTCATACAGGCCAATGCTTACCTGAACATTTGGGCTGTCCTCAGTAAGCATTTTTATTATCGAATCGAGGAGGTGGAGGGGGCACTGGTGGTGAACTCAGGTTACTGACTGCGTCTGGCTTCAGGCAGGACACATAATACCGGGTGCGTCTTGAGGGAGGGGAGAATCTTCAGTCTGGCCCCACCATCCGATACACTTCGTATGGCCCAACCAACCTGGGAGCCAGTTTCTTGGACTCCACAGCTAGGGGCAGGTCCCGGGATGACAACCAGACCCTCTGCCCGGGTTGATAATCCGGTGCCGGCTTGCGATGACGATCAACTATCCTCTGATTGCGCATCGCGGTGCATGACAGAGCAGCCTGTGTGTCGCGCCAGACCCAGTGGATCCGGCGAAGAAAAGAAGCCTCCTGGGACAGGAATAGTGGAGGCTGGAAACTGTGGACTACACAAAAGGGAGAGAGACCAGTGGAGGAGCACACTAGGGTATTATGGGCGTACTCCACCCAGGGGAGGTCACGCGCCCAGGATGTAGGATGCTGATGGCATACTCACCTTAAGGCGGATTCCAGGTCCTGATTAGCCCGCTCCGCCTGGCCATAGGTCTGGGGATGGTAGCCCAAGGAGAGACTGACAGAAGTCCCCAAGGACTTGCGAAAGGCCCTCCAGGCGGCTGAGGAGAACTGGGGGGCCTCTGTCCAATACCACATCAATGGGTATGCCATGGAGTCGCACTACGTGCTGGATTAGGAGTTTGGCCGTCTCCAGCGAAGAGGGAAGTCTGCGCAGGGGGACAAAGTGGGTACATTTTGAGAATCTGTCCACAATAGTTAGCACAGTGGTGAACCCCCTAGAAGTGGGCAGACCAGTCACAAAATCCATCGTGATGTGTGACCAGGGGCGGACCAGGCGGCCACAAATCTTTTGGTGTCGGCGTGGAGGGAGGGCCACCAGAAGCGCTGGGCAAGGAGGAAGGCCGTGCGTCTGGCTCCGGGATGGCAGGCGATCCTGGAACAGAGGAGGGAACGGGGAACGAAGAGCCGGCCCGACGGGCAACCTTTCTTTACTTTACTTTACTTTCTCATCCAATACTGAGTAAAATTCAGGCAGGTATCTACAATACCAATCCGATACCAATACTTTATGAAAATACACCTTATGTGTCTGGTAAACTTGAAAAAGTAGTGTATTTCAAATCATAGCATAGCCCATAGCATAAAGAATACCATACCTTCCATTGCTGAACGCTGATAGCAGAAAACTAATGAAAAATTTAGATTATTTACTTAACAAAAAAATCATTCAATCTGGTTTATCTACAGATAGGCAAAACTACACATCTTTGAGAAATAAAGTCACATTTACATAAGCACAGTTCTTTGTCGCAATCATGGAGAGTGCGAAAGAAAATGGGAACCATATTTGGCAGACCATTAATAATTTAACCATGCAACAAAAGAAACACAAAATAAGATATTTGGAGTCTGCCATAACTATGGTTGTCGAAAAAGTAAAAGGATATCATCAATTTTAAATAAAAAAAAAAAACAGTGTCTATGCTGTATGTTTAGATCTGCGAAAAGCTTTTGATTCTGTGAATCGCAAAGTTTTCTTGTTAAGCTGAGATCTGCATACCACTAGTCAGCATTTTAGGTGGTCAATTAAAACTAGAACAAAAAAATGCCCGTTGCGCTCTGTGACTGTACTATAGTGTTATCCCATTGACACAGATTGAGATTTATGTCTGTGACTCTCCGAAACTGCACAGCCTTGAATTTTTTTTTTTTTAAGATCTGTGATGAGTGCTAGCGTCCTTTTTTGTTTAATACATAATCTCATGCTATTTGAGCTCATACAGTATGTCAATTTCCTTGTAGATTTCTGTGCTTTATGTGCCTTTGTTTTCATTATTAGAATGTTTGTTATATTATTGCCATGTTGTTGCAAAAGAGCATACAATCACAGTTCCCCAAGAATACCCCAGTTTATAAATAAAACCACCAAATAGAAGACAAACCTGCCGTGTTCTTTAACTTGGACAGACCAATCTTATCTTTGGCCACTAAACCAGTAAACCCTCTCCAATTTAGATTAGTAGCCCATGCATGCAGTTGAAAAATAAGACATGGGATTAAGACTAGAAAAAACTATACAGTCCATGCCTCCATCAAACACTGCCGCACTGATGAGTTGGCAGAGGATGTTTAAAATGGCTACTACGGCGCATATGAGCCCATGAATTTACAGTAACACCGGCTTGGTACAGGTCCTGGTGTATGTCCATATATTCAAAAAGGGACAGTTAAGGAAGACATTGTGTGTTTATTATGGTTTCTCTTTATTAGATATGTAGGAGTAGCGGGTACATGACGTGAGCTCAAATGTCTGAAGGGGCACATGACTGTGAAAAGTTTGAGAACTACTGATATAGAGGATCTCTTGACAAGTGTTTTTGCACAAGTGTTTTGGCCCATAAAACACACTCCTGACTCCTGGCATATACATGAGATTTGATCAGCAAATATCCTTCGTACACTATACAGGCTTTCTATTATTATGATTTTTATTGTTTATTTATTTCAGAGAGCTTGCCATTCTCAATCCGGGTTCTGTTGGAGTCCGCCGTGAGGAACTGTGATGGCTTTCTGGTGAAGGAGTCGAATGTGGAAGATATCCTCAACTGGAAGGAGACACAGACGCAGACTGTGGAGATCCCGTTCATGCCGGCACGTGTCATCCTGCAGGACTTCACGTATGTCTGGCCTGCACTTTTGTCTTGTTTTAAAAAAAATATTGTATACGGTTTATAAACACAATTGTCATGGACCTCTGGTCAATGCATTTTTGTAGTCTTATTTACATAGTACAGTCTTAAAGTGTCCCTGACATGGTTCATCAACTTTGCTTATATATATTCTATATTGTTTGTAGTTATGTTCTACATTGTTCAATTTTTGAAAGCAAACTGTAAATTCACAAAAATTACATTTATATTTCATTCTGGTATTTCTGACATGGTTCATCAACTTTGCTTATATATGTTATATATTGTTTGTAGTTATGTTCTACATTGTTCAATTTTTGAAAGCAAACTGTAAATTCACAAAAATTACATTTATATTTCATGGCACCAGCCATGACGAACTAGCTCTCGCAGCTCAGCCTCATTTCCGGAAGTGACATCATCAGGGTAACACCTCTCAGCTAAAGCAGAGTAAACAAATTCATCTCAAGGTAGATTGTCACAATCATCACAAGATCCACACAAACTGTCAGTTGTTCCACATAAAAAAGCCGTCTTCTTTTGAGCTTGCTATTTCCTTGCTATTTCGAACATGTAACTTTAAGAGCATTTGCACCAAAACATTACTGCAAAGTAGGCTGGGAACAGGACGCACTCCCAGCGACGCTACAATACAATACAATACTGCCTGCACGCTAAAACCATGCTAGCATATGTTTTTAAAAAGCAGCGGGAGCAAAACTGAGTTCGGTTGTACTTAATTGAAGTATTTTTGAATGTACTCACATTATTTTTGATCAATCCTCATCCACAAATCCATCAAAGTCCTCATCTTCTGTATTCGACACAAAAAAAAAGCCGTCTTCTTTGGCGCTCGCTACTACAGTGTGTTAACTTGTCAGTGTTATTCAGCTCCAAACCATAGTAAGGGCGACTTGACTCCAGCAAAGAAGGAAACTTCTCCTGTTGCTTCTGCCAACTTTATTTATTGAACGCGGCCACCAGAGAGCAGCTCAGAACACACACACACGTCTCGTCTCTCCTTCCTGCTTGCCCACAAGCCAAAGGTTAAACAAGCCCCACTACATAGCTGTCCAGGCAATGCCTGTAACAAGTGACACCGTTTATTTCCTTGTGTGAGACAATGTGCACTGGTCAATACTGTAATGCTGCTTGTTGTGGGGAAGGAGAGACTCACGTCGCCGATGCACTTTAATGGCTTTATTAACAGCGGAGAACACTGCAGGACTTTACATCCACGCCAACATCACAACCACTTCCCAACTCTCTCGACACTCACAGCTAGCACTGAGCCTAGCTCTCCTGCTCGGGACGCCCACCGTCACTTCCCGTCACTTCCTGATGAACTAAAGCTGTAATGACACTCTGCCGTATAAAAAGTAAAATATTAAAAACAAGCATTCAAAATGCCACCAACCTGTCTATAGAGGCCACCTGTCTATAGCGGCCACTTTTGCAGTCTCTCTCTAGTGGCCACTATAGAAAAGTTTGACTGTGTATATCTCCAACACACAAACCTTAGCTTCATCATTCTCATTACAAGAACCAGATGCATTCAGAGACACTCCAAACATCACAATTTATTTATAATGTGTTTATGTGTGGTCTAAATAAACAGGAAGGAAAAGAAAAACAATAAGTGGATATTGTTATCACTCACTTCGTAAGTCTTAATGCAGATGTACAATTCGCTGCATTTAAATGTGCTGGGAAATACCAGAAAATACACTGAAAACATGGAAATTTACCTTAAATGACGTGATGTCTTTGAATGCAACCCCTCATTACTCATAATAACACGGCTAAAGTGTGATTCAAATGTTCTGCTCCTATTAAAGAGCCTAATATTAGGCAAATTGATTTTTAGACGTGTGGTATCTTTTAGCTTGATTAAAATTTTCAGTTCATTTGGAGTTTTAATAAATCCAAACATACAGTATACAATCTTGTCCCGTTATTTATCTTTCTGTTAATAAAATACTGTAAATGGGCATATTTCAGACGTAATTGCAAATGATGATTAATCATGATTGATTAAAAAAACTGTGATTAATCTGATTTTTAATCATTTGACATGCCTAATACTTTAATGGAGACATAGTTGTAGCACAATGTAGCTCGTAGAATTCCTTCTCATGCATATTTGCAGTTGAGACACAGCAACACGGTTGCCAGGTCTGGCGAGAGAAACAAGCGACTAGCTCTCTGAAAAATAAGCTGAAAACAACAGGAAACTTGGGAATTTGCAAAAAAAAAAAAAAGTCACTTACAATAAGCGAATCTGGCAACGTTGGCCGATATACTTTGTTTATATGTGACATAACAGGCCAACGAGAAAAGCCAAACGTTTACCAATGTTGAAAGGAGCATACGAGCCATCGCGTTTTGGAAGGCACGCAGCACATGGCCAACAATCGAAGTGGAGAGTGCATACAGGGTGGGCCAAAAGTAGGGTTACAGTTAACACTTAGACATTTTACATTTATTAGACATTAATTTGCATTTATTTACATACATTACATTTACATATTAGACATTTTACATTGAATATTTAATCCCTTAAGTGCTCAAATGTCCACCTTCAAGGTTGCAACAATTTTCATATCTGTCCAAAACACTCTGACACAGTACGACACAAATTCCGATCTCCCATCAATTTCAGTGAATGCATCTTGTAATCTTTCAATTCATTCACTATTTAGGGGTTTCTCTCATAAACCTTGTTCTTTACCACACCCCCAAAAAAGAAAACCATTGGTGTCAGGTCAGGTGAACATGGTGGCCACTCGATGCTGCCCCGCCTTCCAAACCAACGCTGCGGAAAGGAAGTACAGTTTGTCAGTGTTAGCTTTGGTTGTGAGTTGTGGTACTACCACGTCACAAAGCATTTACAAATAATTCTCTCCAGTAACAGTTCCATCAAAGAACACGGGTCCGATAACACCTTCCCTGGACAACCCTACTTTTGGCCCACCCTGTATGAACAGGGATTTCACGCTGCGGTTTGAAAAATTGAGAAACCAAATTATTTCAGCAATCTGACAAATTTTGTACATGGAAACATAGCGAGTGACAACAACCTTCTCTCTGTTCTCTTTACTTGTCTTGCTTGCTTGCTGCTGTAACAAGTAAATTTCCCCGCTGTGGGATCAATAAAGTACATACAATACAATACAATACAATACAACCTGGTCACACACTGCTGTGGAACAGCATTCCACTCCTCAACTAAGAGATTTGCACCAACAAAAACTTTAATTGATTCATAGTGGTGTCCCTGCTGTGGTGGATTTCGCTGCAATGCGTGATGCTGTGATTAAGCTCGGTGGCAACCCGGAGAAGATTAATCCTGTCTGCCCGGCTGACCTGGTCATCGATCATTCCGTCCAAGTGGATTTTAACAAAAAGTAAGAAAATCTATTGACCTGATTTTATATTTTAAATGCCCTCTTAATATATTTTTTTCCCTTCAAGGTCTGATAGCCTTCAAAAAAACCAGAACTTGGAGTTTGAACGCAACAAAGAGAGATTCCAGTTCCTGAAGGTGAACCAACTGGACTTGATTCCATGCAACTAGACATTTATTGTCAGTCATCATCTGACTTTGCTTAACTGTACGCTTATTATGTATTTCCCAGTGGGGGTCCCAAGCGTTCAGGAACATGCGTATCATTCCGCCCGGTTCTGGAATTGTTCATCAGGTCAACTTGGAGTACTTGGCCCGAGTGGTGTTTAACCATGATGGGTATTTCTATCCTGATAGCCTAGTGGGCACAGATTCCCATACCACCATGATTGATGGCCTCGGTGTTCTCGGTTGGGGTAAGTTAAAAATGGTAAATTAGAGCAACAGGACCACCGAACTGTCGAACAGTTTGTTGCAAATAGACGACAGGGTTGAAACAAAGACAAGTTGAAGCATTAAGATTTGGGCCAAGAAATACTTGAGAGACGGTTTTGTTAGATGTTTCATGGACTGATGCAATGAGAGTTTCTCATGATGGTTCGGATGGATAGGCACCACTGGGTTGGGGTAAGTTAAAGGGGGAATTTGACCCTGAATTGATGAAGAAACTGACAAACTTTTGTCATACTTATTCTGAAAAGAAGCAGATTGACTGCAAACGAGAACGAGATCTGCAACCTATTTGGAGTGTCCAAAAGTAGGACTATCACTGAATAAGACTCATAAAGCATCAAGATTTGGGCCATAAAATACAGACTGAAATTTTTTTTAAAGGAAAACTGCCCTTTTGTAAAATTTACTTTGCCCATCATCCACAATCCTAATGTGAGACATGAACACACATCTTTCTATTTTTCTGTGTTATTGTTATTATTATTATTATTGTTACTCCGATCGGACTACATTACAGATGTATTGACACCTTGCCACACCACACTGGGTAGCTACTAACCGGCTTCACCACACACTTGCCCGCAATGCGTCAGCGCCGCGCTCACAATTCTTCAGGCCACTACCAAAAGGTAACGTTACGTATTGGAGCTGCTACTACTGCTGCTGTGTTTTTATTTTTCAGTTTGGAAAAGTTTAATGCTAGGTGTAGGCGTTCGTTTCTTTGTTGCTATGTGAAGTCAGTGCGCCCAGGATGGAAGTTCCGGTAAGGACCAAATTATGGCAAATACTGTAAGTATTACATGTTATCATGAATGTCCTGTACCTGTTACAGCATGTAAATACTGTAAAACCATAAGACATTGTTGGAGGTTTTTGGAGGTGTTTTAATAGTGGTCTTTGTCGGCGGCATACGTGGTCTCTTTTTACCTGTTTTTATATCTTTAGAACGCACAGTAAAGAGAGACATTTGTTCATGTCTCACATAAGGATTGTGAGTGATGGGAAAAATTCCCAAAAAGTGTAGTTTTCCTTTTAAGTACTTTATTGACAGATGTGATTAGAGTTACTCTTGTTAGACCAGATGGCTGGGCTTTACACTCGCAAAGGTGGTTTGAGGAGGTAGGCATTTTTGGTCGCCATGTTTCTGAAAAAGAATTGACACAGAAGTGATCAAGAAACTTGACAAACTTTTGTCATACTGATTCTGAAAAGATGCAGATTGACTACTAATCAATTGAAGAAATAATCTTGAGGTTACCAGGAAACCAGAACCAGGTCTGCAACCTACCCGTAATCTCCTGAAGCATAAGAGGTGCTTAGAAGTGCTAAGCGATTGGGGCCCAAAAATACCTGACAGTCCGATTTAAAGGTATTATCAATTGATGTATTGCTATTGCTATTGATTGACTCCCATGGCTAGGCTGGACATAAGGCACCACTCTGCGTTAGAACCGGCAAGGTGGTTAGGGGTACCTGTCAAGTTGGTATCATTAAGGAGGACCAAGTTGGACATTTGTAGTCTACTTTATTTGTTGCAAAATATTTTTAAAAGTCCAAAAACCAGATTTTTCTATGTATAAGGTGTGGGTGGAATCGAAGCAGAGGCAGTGATGCTGGGTCAACCAATCAGTATGGTTCTGCCTGAAGTGGTTGGATATAAGCTGCACGGGACCCCGGACAAATTCATTACCTCCACGGACATTGTTCTCACCGTCACCAAGGTATTAGGACATAATTTTTTTACGTGTGATAGAGAGTGTCGGTCCTGATCTTGTTAGATGTGTTTCAGCACCTCCGTCAAGTGGGTGTCGTGGGAAAGTTTGTAGAATTTTTTGGGCCAAGCGTGGCGCAGCTGTCCATCGCAGACAGAGCCACCATCTCCAACATGTGTCCGGAATACGGAGCGACTGCAGCATTCTTTCCGGTTGACGATGTAAGCATCGAGTACCTCAAGCAGACAGGTGAGTTACTATTCGTTTTTGTTTCTTCGTTTAAAATAGTTTTTTGAAATCAAAAGTTGACAGCTGCAAAAAAAAGTATGAGGGGTGCTCATTAAAGCTTCTCCCTAATCCACCATGGATCCATAAGAAAGAAACCGAGTACGGTTATTTGTTTGATGCAATTCAAAACATTTCTGTATCCTATTTATCTATCTATCCATCTATCTACAGACCCTTTCCAAAAAATTTGAATGTCATGGAAAAGTTGTTTAATTTCCATAATTCCATTCAAAAAGTTAAACTTTCATAGATTATAGATTCAGGGCCCACAATTTAAATGATTTTAAGTGTTTATTTGTTTATTTTTACGTAATTTGGGCTTCCAGCTCATAAAACCCACGAAAACAGGAATTCAAAATATTAGAATACTGTGAAGAAATCACCATTTACTTCTCAGTTTTTGCAGGAAAAAAAAGAAAGAAATTAGGATCACATCAAATCAATCAAAATATGGTACTTTCAAAACGATATGTCAATCTTCAATACTTGGTTGGGAATCCCTTTGCCTTAATCACTGCCTCGATGCCACGTGGCATTGAAGCAATCAGCCTGTGGCATTGCCTGGGAGTTATGGAAGCCCAGATTTCCTTGATGCTTGCTGTCAGCTCTTCTTTGTTGTTGGGTCTGGTGCCCCTCATTTTCCTCTTGAGAATACCCCATAGATTCTCAATGGGGTTTAGGTCCGGTGAGTTGGCTGGCCAGTCAAGCACTGTGATGGCATGGGCATCAAACCAGGTTTTGGTGCTTCTGGCGGTATGGGCAGGGGCCAGGTCCTGCTGGATGATGAAATCTGCATCTCCATACAGATCCTCAGCGGAAGGAATCATGAAGTCCTCTAAAACATTCTGGTAGACTGTTGTGGTGACCTTGGATTTAAGAAAGCAGAGTTTACCAACACCTGCACTGGACATTGCACCCCAAATCATGACAGACTGTGGATATTTCACACTGGACCTCAGGCATCTTGGGTTCTGTTCCTCACCCGTCTTCCTCCAAACCCTTGGACCTTGATTCCCAAATGAAAGGCACACTTTACTTCCATCAGAAAAGAGGACCTTGGACCACTGGCCAACAGTCCAGTCCTTCTTCTCCTTGGCCCAGTGGAGACGCTTCCTACGTTGGCTCAGGTTCAAAAGTGGCTTGACCCGAGGAACTCGACAGTTGTAGCCCATCTCCCGGATGCATCTGAATGTGGTGGTTTTTGAAGCTGTGACTCCATTGATATGCTTGGACACAGCACTCTGTGAACAACCAGCCTCCTTAGCTATGAACTTTTGTGGCTTACCCAGCCTATGGAGGGTATCAATGATGGTCTTCTGGCCAGTTGTCATGTCTGCAGTCTTCCCCATATTGAACCGAAATGAGACAATTGAACCAAACTGAAGCAATTTAATGACACCTGGGGAAGCCTGTGCAGGTGATTTGAGTTTCGTAGATGATTAGTGTGTGACACTCAGTTTAAAACATTCATGCCCTGCAAAATTTGGGCTGATTTCTTCACAGTATTCTAATTTTTTGAATTCCTGTTTTCGTGGGTTTAATGAGCTGGAAGCCCAAATTATGTAAAAATAAACAAATAAATACTTGAAATCGTTTAGATTGTGCGCCCTGCATCTATAATCTATGAAAGTTTAACTTTTTGAATGGAATTATGGAAATTAAACAACTTTTCCAAGACATTCTAATTTTTTGGAAAGGGTCTGTATCTATCTATCTATCTGAAAAAAAAAACACAAAAAAACCACTAATACAACTACGAAAATCTGTCACGTGACTTTTGGCACAATCTTACCACTGTCACTTACCACTGTGACTTGGTATTAATTTTCTGCCACACGAATGCACTCTCGTCCACATACACACATGCTTTCAGATTTACACTGCAGTAAGGTTAGAAACACGTTCACAGATTAGAACTTCCGGGATCATTAACTCCCAAGCGAACGTTTGACAACAGTGGTAACAGACAACAAGAAAGAACATTTTTTTTTTTTTTTACGATACAATCTTTTTTATGAGCACCCTGTATACTTGTTAATTACTCTGCACCTTTTGGTATTAATCTAAAAGAGTATTCTAGTAATCTCTTCTTTTTTATATTGTCGGAATTTAGGGCGAGAACCAGAAAAGCTCTCCTACATCACAAAGTACTTGAAGGCAGTGTCCATGTTCCGAGACTACAGCAACGTCACACAGGATCCGGATTTCAGTCAGGTCAGTCGTGATATATATACACTCGTAATATATACACTCCTGATCAACAAGAATTTACATTTTGCTCTGTTGGTTTTTAACGAGGTTCTAAGTAGAGCTTAAAAATGCAAAAAGAAGAAATGGAATTGAGACTTTTTTTTTGAGTAAGCAAAAGCAAAATTCTTGCAATTTTTCAACCGGTCTTAAAATTTTGATCAGGAGTATATACGCATATCCTAGTCGGTGCAGCGCATTAATAACCACTTTTTCTTCTACTCACGTATCTTTTAAGGTTGTGGAGTTGGACCTTAGTACTGTGGTTCCATGCTGTAGTGGCCCCAAAAGACCTCAGGACAAAATTCCTCTTTCCGACATGAAGAAAGACTTTGAAACCTGCCTAGGAGCAAAGGCAAGTTTCACTCATAATGTGAATTTTTTTCATGTTTTCAAGTTTTTCTAAAACTTAGCCGAGATTGCAATCACACAAGGCAATTTAAACCAAAATTCCAGTTCTAGTTCTGTGAGCTCTCTAATCCGGGTTTAAGCAGGGTCAACTCCCTTCCTAAGGCCAGACTTTCTTGGAAGAGGTTGACCTGGGCCTGGGACAATTGTTTATGCACGAGCCCAATGCATGTGTCCGAATCCAGCAACCTGAGTGTGAGCCGACTACTAACTGTAAACCCCAATGTCAAATTGCTAAGCGACATCTATGCTAGTTGACGCATAAGTACAAACCACAGTTGGGGCATGTTGCTCAACTGCAAGGTGCAGTAAAACCCTCTCAAAAAATTATTTTATGGGTGGAGGTGAGTCTATCTTCATGCACAAGTTCAGCCGCCTTCTGCACGACGTTCAATGTCCCCAAGAACCAGATTGACCCAGAACACCCAAATGTTTGCCCCTGTGGGTGGTGGGTCCTAGGATTCGCTGGCCAGCAAGCCTGTCCCCCAAACCTGGGGCCTCATTTATCAAGCGTGCTTATGCACAGATGTGTGCATAAAGAGTTTGTAAGAACATTCCCACGCAGGGCATGGGATTTATCAACTTGTACTTTATGCATAGGAACATACAGTACATAAATTTGGTGGGTGGCATGGTGTTCCTCGCATGGGAGGAGAAACACAGAGACTCTTTATGACCATGTCCGTAAGGCCTGGATCAGTAGCCTCTGACAACCACTGTCATGGATGTTTTTTTTTTGTTTGGTGTATCATTGTACTGGTTAACTTCACAAATGTAACATTTCATAATTGTTTTTGGCTAACTTCAGCAAGGTTTCAAGGGTTTTGCTGTCGCTCACGACTCCCAAAGCTTGACGGTTCCGTTCATTTTTGACGGGAAAGAGTACACATTAAGCCATGGCTCGGTGGTTATCACGGCTATTACCAGCTGCACAAACACCAGCAACCCGTCTGTCATGCTCGGAGCCGGTGGGTAAGCTTTCATCTTTTGTTGTTTTTTTTTTTTGTACTTTCCATTAGATTATGATTTTTTTCCTTCCAGGACTCCTAGCTAAAAAGGCAGTAGAGAATGGCTTAAGTGTGAAGCCTTACATTAAGACCAGTCTATCACCTGGCAGTGGAGTGGTTACCTACTACCTGAAAGAGAGCGGCGTGATGGACTACCTCTTTCAGTTAGGGTAAGTTGTTAAAAGAACAGGCATGGACACCCAAACTGGACTTTTCATTGTCCTTTCCATCGAAAAGTTTCCATCCCTGTCTTCTTACCTTTCAGCTTTGAGGTTGTCGGCTACGGTTGCATGACATGTATAGGCAACAGTGGACCCCTCCCTGAACCAGTTGTAGAGGCCATCACCCAGGTAACGATGGTTTTCACTAGCGGGCTGTCTCCACATGTTTCACGGGCAAGGGTGGCCGCACTTTGGGGCTCAAGGGCAAGCAGAAGCAATAGCAGTCCATGATCACAGATAAGCCCATTATACTTCGTCGAAATGACCACGAGGCAGAGAAGCGTGCGACCCAAAAGTGATTTGTGGACTCGTTTCCAGTCGGTCACGGGTCTTAATCTAGTGCTTTTACTCTGAAGGGCATTTTTTTTCATGCCGTGGGGTGTCTAGATAGGCAAACAGGCAAACTCTTTATTAATCCCCAAGAGAAATTCACATTTCCAGCAGCTCAGCAAAAATGTCGTAATGAACTTAATCACTTTATCACAAAATAAAACAATCAAGGCAAGATGTGAGAGAGAAGAAAAATAACAAAATAGAATAAGAATAAATAAATAAATACGGACCAGATCACGTCAAATTTGTAGTGCAATAATACATAATAATAAATAATAATAATAATAATAATAATAATAATAATAATAATAATGCATAATAAGGTAATAAGTCTAGTCCTGTGTGTGTGTTTTTATCGCTCCCCCTCTGTTGTGTTGAAAAGCCCCATGGCGTGGGGGAGGAATGATTTGCTCAGTCTTTCGGTAAAGCTGGTTGTGATAGTAATCTGCCACTGAAACTGCTCTTCGGTTGGGAGATGATGCTGGTTGTCCATGATGGAACGGAGCCTCCTCAGTGTCCTTTGCTCTGCCACCGATGTCAGGCTGTCCAGTGCCAATGACAGAGCCTGCCTTCCTCACCAGTTTGTCCAGTCGTGTGGCATCCTTCTTGAGGCTGCTCCCCCAGCCCACTACTGCATACAAGAGGGCACTAGCTACCAAAGTCTGGTAGAGCATCTATAGCAGCTTCCTGCATACGTTGAAGGACGCCAGCCTTCTGCCAGCAATAACCCAGCAATGCTTGGTGGAATTCTGTGTCATATAACCTGAACATTGGTATGATTTGTGGTCATATACAGTATGGAATGAGCTTCCTATTGATACCTATAACTGAGATGTTGCATTTGTGATCCAATATGATCCATCATCCATCAAAATTTCAATTTCAAAAGGCACAAACCACATTTAGTTCGAAAAGGTGTTAAATCCATTAAATTCATGAAAAACTAAAATTAAATACAAAAAATACATAAACTGTATATATAATATAATGGCCGCATAGTGGCCTACTAGTTAGCATACTGGCCACACAGTCAGAAGATCTGGAAGACCTAGGTTCGTATCTCCGTTGGGCAACTCTGTGTGAAGATTGCCTGTTCTCCCCGTGCATGCATGGGTTTTCTCTGGGTATTCCGGCTTCCTCCCACATTCCAAAAATATGCATGTTAGGTTAATTAGCGACTCTAAATTGTCCATAGGTATGAATGGTTGTTTGTCTATATGTGCCCTGCGATTGGCTGACAACCATTCTAGGGTATACCCTTCCTCCTGCCCAAAGGTCCCAAAGTCAACTGGGATAGACTCCAGCATACCCCTGCGACCCTAGTGAGGATTAAGCAGCATAGAAAATGGATGGATGGAATATAATGTAACTAGCAGAACAGGATTTTTAAATTATGATGATTATGATGACACTAGGTCCCCAACTTACGAGCACCCGACTAGCGAACACTCACGGATACGAACACAAGCCGACTGGTCTATATTTTATTTTATTTTGCCTTGTAGTCAGTCGCTCAATCAGTATTTATACTGCTACTGTACATGCTTGACCAGTAGAGGGCACTGTGACACTGCGTGTGATTAAAGTTTATGAAGAGTTAATAGGCCTGCTTAATTCTACACCACCCACAGAACACTACCTCTTTTTTTCAATATATCCTCCTCCAACTCCTCCACAACGACGTATGCTCGGCGACTCCTCTGCAAAGGTAAATAACATTTATCATTACGTATTATTATATCACTTTTATTATTGTTTTTTTCATTAATTATCCTGGTTTAATATTACTACTGCATCCAAACTCATATTTACATACATACACATATACTGTACATGTATACAAGTACATGTAGTACCTATATCATTGGTAATATTACCTTTTCCCCTACATAAGAACGGTCGTCTGGAACCAATTGTGTTCGTTAGTTGGGGTCTTAGTGTACTTCAATATGTGAAAAGTTCTCGATGTCAAAAAAAGTGAAAGTGATCCTGTGGAAAAACCTTGCGTCAGTGAAATGTTTCCAACCGTCTTTTGAGAAAAAAAAGCTCTTCATATACTGTTTATCGATAAACTGTGATAAAATTCCAGACAGTTATCACACCATTTCAAAACATAATTAATGTATTAGCATGTGTGTTTGCAGATGTTGCATCTGTGTCGACGTGCTCAGAAGCAGTGGACCGGAGCGCCTACAACAGGCATCGTTTTTGCACCTTGTTGGTACTACTCTGTATTTTCCCGCACTTTTCAGTGCAGTGGCAATACAGTACGGCCGTGCTGACGTTGTTCAGCTCAACATAGGAATTTTACACCAGCTTTTAGCCGAGGATGTGATCCCGGGCAGGTGTGCTGTGTAGGGGGTGACATTCTTTTTAACAATTCTTTAATTTTTGTTGTTATTATTTTTTAAATTGTAGCTGCCCCTGATAGTGTGTCTTATAATGCTATGTTGTTTATTTTACAGTCAAGTATTATGGAAAGGCTATTGATATATCAAGATATTTCTGTGTCTATAAATATGTCTGTGAATGAAGAGCTGGCATATTTTCCCACAAATTTTAACAATGTCATGGTAGTTTGTTTTTTTTCTTTTCATTTTTTCCATGTTTCCAGCTTTGTCCTCCCAAGTGCATTTCATTTTTTACCCGGCTTTGTGTTTTAGGGAGATTTGGTCGCCGCAGGCGTCCTCTCAGGCAACCGCAACTTTGAGGGACGCGTTCATCCCAACACCAGAGCCAACTACCTTGCGTCGCCTCCGCTCGTCATTGCTTACGCGATAGCCGGGACTGTGAGGATCGACTTTGAGACAGAGCCTCTTGGTGAGTAATGTGGGACCTCCAAAGCTCGAAGATTTTGGCGGTTTTTTGGAGAAATTTGCCTCGAAGGTCAAACTAAACTTCATAAGCATAATCCTGTTAGACCAGAGGGATTGTGAGAGGGATCCTAATGATTACCATAAAAATGGCCACAGAAAATGCTAACCGCAGTTTTTTTTTGTTTTGTTTTTGTTTTATTAAGCAGTGGTTAACTTCACCCTGTTCTTATATGGCAGTAGTGAATGCTTAAATTGTTATGTAAAATGTGTTCAGTTATCATAATGGTCCCCGGGCTGTGTTTTACTTCACAGGTGCCACTGTATCGTAATAAAAACATTACTTAACAGTTAAGTTGTTTTATGTGGTTGGGTGGCTTGGGCTGCATTTACACTAAAGTGCAGTTATGTTTTTTTTTTCTTTTTCCCTGCGGCCCACCCACCTTCCTCCCTAAAATACACAAGATCTGGCACAGTGTCATTAACCACCTGCAGAGGGTACCCATTGGAGGAGCGTGGAGCCCCACATACCTGCCCTTGGGAGAGAGGGAGGCAACAGGAAGGGCAAAAACCACCCTTTTGAACTATGCTAACCTTTCATCTTTTTCTTTTTTAGCAATTAACTCAGAAGGGAGAGCGATCTTCCTGAGGGATATTTGGCCCACACGAGAGGAGATCCAGCGTGAAGAGAAAAAGTTTGTAATTCCGTCCATGTTTAGAGAAGTTTACGAGAAAATCGAGGTATTTTATCAGCTAATCCTTTTAGGTTTTTGTTGAATACTAGCTAGACTAAGGTTGAGAGACATGTGAATGATCCATTGCAGAAAGTTAACGAACGCTGGAACTCCCTGGTGGCGCCATCCGACAAGCTTTATCCCTGGGACTCGACTTCAACTTACATCAAGTCCCCACCCTTCTTTGACGGTTTGGTAAATAAACACCTTATTATGGTTCCGTGTCCAAGATATATAAATCTGCTAGGAAAATCTTGAGGTTTCCAACTTCCAAAGCCTATCAATGACTGGTTGATCAGTATCCAACGCTAATTTCATGTTTCATATTTCGTTCATTCAGACCATGCAGTTACAACCTCCTAAGTCCATTGATGGTGCCTATGTGCTGCTAAACTTCGGTGATTCAGTCACGACGGACCACATTTCCCCTGCTGGTAACATCACTAGAAACAGCCCTGCTGCCCGATACCTGTCAAGCAGAGGGTGAGTTACCTATTGAGTATAATTTGTTGTACAAAACACTGTATTGCCTCACATTATGTTATGTATCCACAGTGTAACCCCACGTGACTTCAACTCGTACGGCTCCCGTCGAGGTAATGACGCTGTCATGGCCAGGGGGACGTTTGCCAACATCCGCCTGTTTAACAAATTCCTCAACAAGCAGGCACCGCAAACTGTTCACCTGCCAACTGGAGAAATGGTCAGCAATAATGCTGCTACGCATCTTTACAACTTTGTAACCAAAAATATGACCTTCGTAATTCAAATGTGCAGAAATGGCTCCATTGGTGGCCGTTTCAAGGCATTTTCTCTGAGATGCCGACCCTCCCGATTTCCAGGAGAGAGATGGACTTATTGAAAGGGTCGGCATCTCTGAAAAAGCAGACTCTTGGACCTTCTCTGCTACACATCGGCAGCAGAGAAGCCAACCTTCCTGATTTCCCAGGAATGCCCCAAGTGGGCAGAAATCTATACAGACTGCTAGGAGATCCTTCCCATTCCAAAATGGCAAAGTGGAAGGGCATAGGTGGCAGTAATGAGGGCAGAAAGAAGGCCTAGAGAAATGACAGGGGAGGCCTGCCCCCCTTCTGCGGGCCTGGCGCTGGGAGGTACCGTCTGCCACACAACCCCAGAGAGAGGCACTGCCAATGGGGCCACACAATCTGAACATAACCAAGAATGACCGCCCGGCGTCTGCGCCAATGAACAGTGGGTGGCGGAAATCAGTGCAACTCCTGATAAAATAGCTACATCTCATTCTCTAATTCTACAGTATACTGTAGTGTGCCTTTACTTCACAATATACAGTTGAATTGGAAGGCCCTATCAGGAGTTGTACCCACCTCTGGGGCATTCCAGGAGGGTTGGCATCTCTACCTTCGTTGTGGAGAAGGCTGAGGGTGCTTTCACACTTGGACGTCATCTTAAATTAAGTGTATTTTGCGTTGTCCAGATGGATGTGTTTGACGCAGCTGACCTATACAAGCAGTCCGGAGTACCTCTGCTGATTCTTGCCGGGAGAGAGTATGGTTCCGGAAGCTCAAGAGACTGGGCAGCAAAAGGTCCATTATTACTGGTAAGGATGTCCTTTCAAGTTCCGAGGCTAACTGTGCTATCTTATAATTGTGTGACATAATTCACTAACGTCACACGAATGCTAACTGCAGCACATACTAGTATAATATACAGTCCAGTTTCTTTTTCCCGCAAAATTGCCAGGTTTGCTGCATACTGAAGTACTCAAATGCCTTTTTCTAGTCGGCATGACAGTTTGAGTGTAGGTGGAGTGACAACTTCTCAGGGTATCAGAGCTCTGCCTTTTATAACTGCCTCCTACAGCTGCCACTCCTAGCAAGTGCAACACAACGTTATTTCAATTTAATGCCTCAAAACACCTTGCCTCAACACCTTGCCTCAAAACAAGTGGGAATTCCCAGGGGTATAACGATTCCTTTTAATAACGATTCGATTCGCCTCACGATTTGTGGTTGCGATAAAATTCAAGCACAAAATATATAAGATCTGAAACGATTCAGTAACTTTAAATCGATTCAGTCAAAAATTCAACCAGTCTGACTGTGAAATAAATACCTGGACAGTGCAGGTGAAATTTCCTAGATTCCCGTTGTTTTTTGTAAGGGAATCAGGTAAATTATAAATAATGTCCTGATGATCCTAGGAGCTAAGTTGTCAGAGGGTTTTATGCCCCTTGTAAGGTCACCCACGACGAGCAGGTCCTAGGTGAGGGACCAGACAAAGAGTGGCTCAATAGACCCCTACGATAAAACAAACCATTGGACCACGTTTTCCCTTGCCCAGACACGGGTCACCGGGACCCCCTTCTGTAGCCAGGCCTGGAGGAGGGGCACAATGGCGAGCATCTGGTGGCCGAGCTTACACCCATGGGGCCTGGCCGGGCACAGCCCAAAGAGACAATATGGGGACCTTGGAGTTTAACCCGGTGAACGAGAGGGTAGGTTTACTCCGCCTTCGGGTGGGGGAGGCGGATCCTGACTGTTGTTTGTGCTTATGCGCCAAACAGCAGTTCAGAACACCCGCCCTTTTTGGAGTCTCTGGAGAGTACTGGAGAGTGCTCCTCAGGGGATTCCCTTGTTCTGCGGGGGACTTCAACGCTCATGTTGGCAGCGACAGTAAGACCTGGACTGGCGTGATTGGGAGGAACGGTCCTCCTGATCTGAACCAGAGCGGTGCTTTGTTATTGGACATCTGTGCTTGTCACAGATTGTTGATAACAAACACTATTTCAAGCATAAGGGTGTCCAAATGTGCACATCGCACCAGGACACCCTAGGCCGCACTGCGATGATTGACTTTGTGGTCGTATCATCGAACTTGCGGCCATATGTTTTGGACACTCTGATGAAGAGAGGGGCAAAGCTGTCAACCAATCACCACCTGGTAGTAAGTTGGCTCCTATGATGGGGGAGGATGGCAGTCTGACCTGGCAGGCCAAATGTATTGTGAGGGTCTGCTGGGAACGACTGGCAGAGTACCCTGTCAGAAGGAGTTTCAACTCCCACCTCCGGGAGAGCTTCGACCATGTTCCGAGGGAGGTGGCAGACTTTGAGTCTGAATGGGCCATTTTCCGTGCCTCCATTGTCGAGGCAGCTGATCGGAGCTTTGGCCGTAAAGTGGTCGATGCCTGTTGTGGCGATAATCCCAGAACCCGTTGGTGGACACCAGTTCGGAGAAGGCATTGGACGGCTTCTAAGAGATTCTGGACCACCATCCGGCGTCTCAGGAGGGGGAAGCAGTGCACAGTCAACGCCGTGTATGGTGGGGATGTTGTGCTGCTGACCTCGACTCGAGATGTTGTAGATTGGAGGAAAGAATACTTCTAAGACCTCCTCAATCCCACCGACACGTCTTCCTATGAGGAAGCAGAGCCTGGGGACTCCACGGTGGGCTCCTATCTCTGGGGCTAAGGTTGTCAAAAAGCTCCTTGGTGGCAGGGTGGATGAGATCCGCCCGGAGTTTGTTAAGGCCCTGGATGCTGTAGGCGTGTCATGGTTGACATGACTCTGCAGCATCGCGTGGACATGGGGAGCAGTACCTCTGGATTGGCAGACCGGGGTGGTGATCCTCCTTTTTAAGAAAGGGCCGGAGGGTGTGTTCCAACTATCGTGGAATCACACTCCTCAGCCTCCCTGGTAAGGTCTATTCAGGGGTTCTGGAGAGGAGGATCCACCGCATAGTTGAATCTCGGATTCAAACCAGTCTACATGTGTTTTTTAGACTTGGAGAAGGCATTCAACCATATTCCTCGAGGAATTTTGTGGAGAGTACTTCAGGAATATGGGTTACCGGACCAGCTAATTCAGGCTGCTCGTTCCCTGTATGACCGGTGTCAGAGTTTGGTTCGCATTGCTGGCAATAAGTCGGACCCGTTTCCAGTGAGGATTGGACTCCGCCAGGGCTGCCCTTTGTCACCAATTCTGTTCATTATTTTTATGGCCAGAATTTCTAGGCGCAGTCAGGGGCTTGAGGGGTTCCGGTTTGGTGGCTGCAGGATTGAGTCCCTGCTTTTTGCAGATGATGTGGTGCGCTGCCTTCATCAAGCTGTGAACTTTTTTTCGGAGGCTAAATTAACATATTCCTCAGAAGATTTTAACTACATTTCATCTGCTGATAGATATAAAAGTATATTTATATCCTACATACCTTTTAATCTTGTTCTAAAGCTTTGATCCAGAATCTGAAAGGCTTAAAGCTGGACTTAACTTTCAAAGCCCTTGTATGACTCAATGTGGTCCAATGCTTAGTATAAAGCGTGGCGATGACATCACGGGCAGACTGAATAGAGCATAGCGTCCGAGGTGTAGGGCGTTCAGAGTCACGCTTTACAGGTCTTCCACCAGATGTCGCTAATGTTGCTTTTCATTGAAGCACCAATGCTCTGAATCTGTTCCGGCACAATTTGAAGGAAAGCCTCAAAGCTTCATGAGGCATCACCCGCCAATCTCTAAACTATATAGAACAAAACATAAAATAGTAAGCAGAGTGTGGGCAATGATTTGTTACATGACATGATTTATTATTTGTACAAACATTGTACAAAGTAATTCATGATTTGTGAAAAAGTGGCTAGTGAAAATGGGACATTGTGCTTCCTTTAACAGTTGCAGAAGAGATCATTTGAAAATGTTCAATTTGAAAAAAAACTTGCACTTACAGCACTAAAAGCACTTTAAAAAGCATTTATTTTATTAAGTTTACTCACCGGAAATTACGATACATGTAGCGGAACCCTGTCTTTCAATGTTTTTTTTGTTTCTCGCCACATATCAAGCATACAGGCAAGCCAGGATCATTGTCAGAGAAGAAAAAGGAATCTGTCCGTGCAGAATTAACAACTAAAAAATTTTCTTCTGTGAAGTTCTTTTTTGGCGGGGATATATTAATGTATTACCTTACCGCGGGAGCAAAAGACGTCTCTGTCATGTCTCAACGAACGCAGGCAGGCAATTACCTGCTTCCCCTCCCTTACTCGCGCTCATCCAATCACCAGTCAGAACTCAGCTGACGCCTGTCCTAGATGGACCAAATCAATATGAACACACTTACAACAACACGTCCTCCTTACCACCAATAACATCCTCAGCGATGTGCATACACAAACTTGCATACACCAAAATTCAGAACATAAATGTTACAACACCCAACAGAATGTTACAGTACCTGATAGGCTAACCACCATGTTTCCCAGAATCCATGACAGAAAATAGTTCTGTGCATTACGTGTGATGGCAAGAGATGGCCTTGCCTCATTTCCAGACAGCCTTTCCCAATCTGCGCTGTGTTCATTATCATTACAATCAGCACTTGCTTACGCGTAGTCGAGAAACCATTGTGAATTTGTAATTATTTTTGTTATTGCTAGTGCGCGTTATAAGACGCACACACGCGCATGTATTGCAGCACGAGGTGAGACCAGCAACCTTAAGTCAAGAACTTCATTTTCTGTTGTTAAATAAGGTTTAAAAACATTGCACATTTCTTATGACACAAACCAAAAAGCCCTGTAGCTATAAAAGCAAGGGTATACCGGCGCCACGAGGCCAGCAGCTCGTTTTTCTCTTAGGCCACTGCACAATGTAGAAATAAAAAAAAATTGTAAAATAGGGCAAAAGGCAACAAGGAAAAATAGGTGTGGTTTTTTTTGTTTTTTACTGTTTTTACAAAATAACAAAAATATGTAAATGTAGTGCCGTCCCCCCCTCCTAAATGTAGCACAACCAGTTAGTGTGGTGTGCACATGCTGCAAAGTTTTTTTGTATTTCAATGTGGACGAGCTATTACACTCCTGATCAAAATCTTAAGACCAGTGGAAAAATTGCTAGAATTTGCATTTTGCACATTTGGATCTTAATGAGGTTTTAAGTAGAGCTACAATATGCAAAAACAAGAACGGGGAGTGAGACAAACAGTACTTTGAAAAAGTAATTTATTGAAAACAACAGTTACACTGAAATAGGTTTATCAGCTGATCAAAAGTTTAAGACCACAGGCTACAAAAGCCCAAATCTGCTCAAAATGTTCATTTTGTGTCAGGCATTCACACTGTCATGCCCTCATGATGGCTAAAGCTAAGAAGCTTTCTTTTTTTGAACGTGGTTGGATTGTCGAGCTACATAAGCAAGGCCTCTCGCAGCGTGCCATTGCTGCTGAGGTTGGGTGCAGTAAATCTGCCATTCCACATTTTTTTAAAGATCTTGAGCATTATGGAACAAAAAAAGCAAGTGTTAGACCCAAAAATTCACACCTGTGCTGAGCCGGAGGATCCAATTGGCTGTCTATCAGGACACAGGGCGGTCTTTGACCCAAATTAAGGCCCTTACTGGCGCCGACTGCAGCGTAATAACCATCAGACGGCATCTGCGGGAAAAGGGTTTAAAAAAACAAAAAATGAATTCAAAGACCTCGTCTCCTTCAAGGCAACAAAACTGCCCATTTAGACTTTGCCAGGGAGCATCAAACATGGGACATTGAAAGGTGGAAAAAAAGTTGTATTCTTTGATGAGGAAAAAAATGTAACCTTGACGGTCCAGATGGCTTCCAACATTACTGGCATGACAAGGAGATCCCACCTGAGATGTTTTCTACCCGGCACAGTGGAGAGGGATCCCTCATGATCTGGGGTGCTTTTTCATTCAGTTGTTGGGTCGTTAAACGGATGCAGATGTTGCAGCGGGCATCCCTCGTGACTGAGGGCCCTCGTCTGTGTGGTAACAGCTGGGTTTTTCAACAGGACAACGCTGCAGTTCACAATGCTCGCTTGACCAAGGACTTCTTCAGGGAGAATAACATCACTCTTTTGGACCATCCTGCGTGTTCCCATGATTTAAATCCCATAGAGAACATTTGGTGATGGATGGCAAGGGAAGTTTATAAAAATGGCAATCAGTTCCAGACAGTTGATGCCCTTTGTGAAGCCATCTTCACCACTTGGAGCAATGTTCCCATTAGCCTCGGAAACACTTGCATCAAGCACGCCCAAAGCAATTTTTGAAGTGATTTACAAGAACGGTGGAGCTCCTCATTACTGAGTCCTACTAAGAACATTTTTTGTTCTGATTTGGAGAGATTTGTGTTATTTTTTGAGCGATGGTGTTAAACTTTTGCTTCGCTGATAAACAGCCCATTTCAGTTTAACTGTTGTTTTTAATAAATTACTTACTTACTTACTGGTCAACTGGTCTTAAGGTTTTGATCAGGAGTGTAACATCTTTATGTACTTTGCAATTCTCGTTCATTTGCCTCTGATTTTCCAGTATGGATGTGAAATGGGTCTCAAATTGCATTCATTATGGTAAAGTCTTAAATTAGACTTGTTGAAATCTGCACAGACTGTGTGTATGTGTGTATGTACCAGGAAAGAAAATGTTATCAAACTACGTGAGAATATCTACAGGCTCTGTTTTATTAGCACAATGGCTATCATGACTCCCACTTGTCAAAGACTGGTGGAGGTTATCTGTACACTTTCACACCTCGTCTTACACGTATACCGGGCCACTCCACTGCTTGTATTGGATTTATGGAGGAAATGCATGACACAAGAAAGCACTTCTTGTCTTTCACTTTTAATGCGTATGTGTACCGCATTTTTTTAAGACAATTCGTAGACATTTTTTAAAACTCCAGAGTAGGTGAAAATCTGTGTTTTTAAAAATACGTCTTTGTGTGGACATGACCTTAGCCACAAGGTAATTCACCATGTAAGATGGTTGTACAGTAGCCCGCTCTTATTAACAAAATGTGCGCTCTTATTAACAAAATGTGTTTACGTTTTCTTTTAATTTTACACAAATACAGGAATGGCTCAAAAAGGCCTACAAGTATTTAAATTATTTCGAAGTAGGCCTATGCATATATGCTGCATTTCTGTTGTAAAAAAATGTTGAAAAGATTAAAACTTCTTAAAAGTTTAGTAGCTGTGTAATGTTTGCGGCGGCTTTAGGCACTGTCCACACAGGAACTTTCTTGGACGTTTTTGGTAGGTTGGAAAAAAGTTGCGTGCACACTGTGCTGGATTAGTAAACACTTGCATCCTGTCAGGAACGAATCACTGTATAAAAACGATGTAATACACAAGGAACACCTGTGTGTGCCGCTGCAAACAGACACGCAGACGAAACCACGTGACACACCTAACTATAGAAGAAAAATAAATCCTACGGTTTCGAAGGCTCATCTAGACTTACGACGAAGTGGAATTACTTATTCGATTCATTCTGTGAGAACGTCGACTGGGGACAGTCATGTGCGTCGAAGTATTCGGATATTATGTTGGCTTGTAGTCAAAGCTCACTTCTGGTCACGTGATGGCGACGAGGTGGCGATGGGTCTGTGACGTCATTGTTTTTGTGAAACAGTGGTTCGGCTGTCTATATGGAAATGAAAGACTGTTTTTCTTTACTGGAAGAAGAGCTAAAATGGCTTTTTTGATGGTAAAGGTTGCTGACCCCTGCCCTAAGGGTACGCATACCTCACACAACCTCGGCGTTAGGACAGTATACCACTTTGCTGGAATCTGTATCAAAGGTACAACAACATGAATAGAAGCAGTTCCTACTGTTAAGGCTTAAAGGGTCACTGACATGATATAGCAACTTTGCTTAAATATGTTATATATTGTTTGTAATTATGTTCTACATTGTTTTTTGAAAGCGAACGGCTAATTTGCAAAAATGACATTTATAGTACAAGGCGCCATCTATGCCTCAGCAAAGCATAATTTCCGGAAGTGGGATAAGCAGAGGAACACCTCTCAACTACACAAACATATCGGGTATGAGACAGAGGATGTTTACAGTGACTATAGCGAAGATTGGAGCGATGTGTCAAAAGTTTTCAAGGAGAAAAAAAGAGAAAAACATTTGGGGATGAAATAGAGAACTTGCAAAATATTGACTTAAGCCTTAAAGACATGAGATTGGTCGCCTTCAAAACACAGAATGGTAAGTGTAAATTACTCTGGAGTTGCTTATCCTTGAATTATTGTTTTAAATTGGCTTATTAGTGAGCCTAAAGGGGTCTTTGATTTATTTTATATTTTGCAAGCCCCCCACCCCTCCAAAAAAACATACATATCTCTGTGACATGATGTTTATATAACATATTAACAGTTTTTTACAGCCTTGTTGCTATGGTAAAACTACCTACTGTATGTCCTCCATGTTATCTACTGTATGTCCTCCATGTTACCTACTGTATGTCCTCCATGTTACCTACTGTATGTCCTCCATGTTACCTACTGTATGTCCTCCATGTTATCTACTGTATGTCCTCCATGTTACCTACTGTATGTCCTCCATGTTACCTACTGTATGTCCTCCATGTTACCTACTGTATGTCCTCCATGTTACGTACTGTATGTCCTCCATGTTATCTACTGTATGTCCTCCATGATATCTACTGTATGTCCTCCATGTTACGTACTGTATGTCCTCCATGTTACCTACTGTATGTCCTCCATGTTACGTACTGTATGTCCTCCATGTTATCTACTGTATGTCCTCCATGTTATCTACTGTATGTCCTCCATGTTACGTACTGTATGTCCTCCATGTTACCTACTGTATGTCCTCCATGTTACCTACTGGTATGTCCTCCATGTTACGTACTGTATGTCCTCCATGTTACCTACTGTATGTCCTCCATGTTATCTACTGTATGTCCTCCATGTTACCTACTGTATGTCCTCCATGTTACCTACTGGTATGTCCTCCATGTTACCTACTGGTATGTCCTCCATGTTACCTACTGTATGTCCTCCATGTTACGTACTGTATGTCCTCCATGTTACGTACTGTATGTCCTCCATGTTACCTACTGTATGTCCTCCATGTTATCTACTGTATGTCCTCCATGTTACCTACTGGTATGTCCTCCATGTTACGTACTGTATGTCCTCCATGTTACCTACTGTATGTCCTCCATGTTATCTACTGTATGTCCTCCATGTTACCTACTGTATGTCCTCCATGTTACGTACTGTATGTCCTCCATGTTACCTACTCTATGTCCTCCATATTACCTACTGTATGTCCTCCAGGTTTTGTAGCTTTTATTTTTTTTTCCCAAAGGGCATAAAGGCAGTTCTTGCCGAGAGCTACGAGCGCATTCATCGGAGTAATCTTGTGGGAATGGGAATCATCCCACTCGAGTATTTACCGGGGGACACCGCTGAAAGTCTAGGCTTGACAGGAAGAGAGCGCTTCACCGTCACCATTCCTGAGCAAATCACCCCAAGAATGATCGTCGCTGTGACGGTAACGTTCAGACTCTTATATATCGAGGTGATGTTTTTGTAAAATATTTGTAAAAAAGATTTTCTTCTTAACAGCTTGACACGGGAAAAACATTCCAGGTACGGATGAGATTTGACACTGATGTGGAACTAGCATACTTCCACCACGGGGGAATCCTCAACTACATGATCCGCAAGATGTCGGAATGAGAGCGAGTGAATGTATTGATTGATGTGAGATAAAATCCACCAAATTTTAACTCTAACAGTTTTTCGTTGTGTGCTTTTATGAGATCTTTCCGACTGACCTCTTTCTTGGAATTGCTTCTCCTCCTGAAATACTCCACACAGCAACATAAAACCTTCTTGAAACGTGACCCTGCCATGTGGACTGTGGAATTACTTCTTTTCGAGTTCTGCCACTTTCTTGGTCAGTTACGGGTCTCAGGTTGCGCCGTGCGGTCCAGGTGTGTCGATGTCGCCATCCTGTCATTTTCCTAGTTTAAATTCAGAGAGTTTTGCTGCCATCTTCTGCCCAATTCTAGAAGGAACACCCTTCCTTTGTGTGAAGGAGGTATGTGCAAAAACATGCTCAAACATGTGAGTTCCTGATATTGGCCAGCTCAGTTTGCAGTCACAGAGTCGTGCCAAATTTGAGATTGCTTCTCCTTCTGAACCACCACATGCAAAAACATGAGAACTGTCAAAGACTGTGGAATTTATTTCTTAGCAGTGCACTGCTGTGAGAGATTTCTGGTTGTGCCGTAACTTTGAGGTGTGTTGACAGAAGTCACCATTCTGTCATTTATTGCCAGACCTGCCAGCTCTCCCGGATTCTGCAGGAGATTCCTGGAAATTGCCCTCGTCTCCTGAATTTTGATGTTTTATACAGACAGAATTTGTCTTAAGTTTGTCCATCAAATTGCGAAAAGAATAAATATTCTGCGAATTTGTTGTGTTGAGATTGCGATCGAAGCAGCATTGAAGACAACTAATAATAAAGAGGTATTCCTGGTGGCTAGCTCTAAAGCTAGCATCCAGCTGTATGCCACGTTTGAGTGCACAGAGTGGTGAAGCTAGCTAACATACTGCATCAATCATATCGTCCTCACAGATAATCATCAGCAGGTATGCCGACATCAGACATCAGACTGAGCCATTGTACATTAGTGATCGCATCGAATTGGCTTCCAAGCAGATTAAATATTACCAGAAGTACAAGGATGACTGTCATGCCATGTGTTCACACATTCTGCACAGTTTACAGTGTGGATACAGTATATCTACAAAGAGCAGGGGCAAAATTATATAACCCAACATATCGGCTCTGATAAACATTACGACATCACAAAAGCTAAAAGCGTTATGAAGGAGATCCATCTTTTTCCGGCAGGTTCATGTACTAGAGTTTCATTTCTTTATTTATTTTTTTTCAAAGAAACACTCGTACATTAGTCTGTGTTTACAAGGAAGATATAAAATGTAATTATGAATTCCCATACGTCGTCAAATTAATAATAACAATAATAGGCCTAATGGTGCAAAGCAAATGCGTATGCATTATTTGAATTGTCAGTCCCACTACTAAAAGTTTTAAAACTTTTTAATACTCTAATTTATACCAATAAAAATGGGCTTCAAAATTGTCTACAAGCCATGCAGCAGCAGCGGTCTGTTCATCTTTCAACTCAAATCTATACAGTGTTCTAAAACTAAATCGTTACCAGATGACTAGCAAATAATCTTTGTGGGATTAAATCTGAATGGCGGTGCTGTCCATGGATTGTGCATCTTTGTACATGGAAGCGCAAAACGTTCTCATATCAGGTGAGTTATTTGTTTTGTGCTAATATCTGACTTGCTAGCTTTCTTTAGCTGCATTGCTAATGTTTTAATGAGGCATGGTTATGGCAAAAAATTTGAAAATGTTATTTTGAAAGTTTACCTGTATACCCGGATTTAATTGATATGTATGTATATACTCTACCATAGAACAATATATTTGGCATTTTTATTAATTGCAAAATGTATTAAGTTCAAACCTTAGCTCACTAGACGACTTGCGTGAAAATGGTATAAATAAATAAATAAACGACGACTACTTTTATTTTGAAAGCAAAAACTGGAAATGGCCGTGTTACCGTGCGCTTGTGGGGTCAAGTGTGTCCTATTATTCAATGTCAAGAGACTGTATGCGGCACCACTGTAGCGGCATTCAATGAAACGTTTCCTGTGCATTCCCTTTTAAATGGGAGATAAAACTCTTTTTTTAACGACGTTGAAGTTGGCTTCCGATTCGCACTTAAGGGGAAATTTAAGGTGAAACGGACGTATGCACGAAATTTAAGGTGGAACGGTCGGCGAAGGCACGAAATTTAAGGTGGAACGGAAGTATTGCGCAATGGTGTGTGTCCTGATTTTGTGTTTTTTTTGTAACACTTCTAATGTGAAAACATTTTAGGTAAGACCTCGCCTTTACCTGACGTTCACTATTGTGTTTGTGAAACTTTTATTTGATATGTGAAAATGCACATATTTAGACGCCTCTTTAGCACCCACTCCATATTAGACCTGGTCCACATTAAAAAAACACACAGGGCTCAGATTTGTCAAACTTTGGAGTCTGTAGATTAATCCAGTCCCGATTTGAGAAGTCTGAGCCTTGTGGTTTTTAAAGTGGACCAGTATGGACTAGAGCTGGAAAATATAGAGAAATTTACCTTTATTGGATTTTCACACATAGAATAAAGGTTTCACAAATCACAAACTGTGCTTTTATGAACCCCCAAGGTCTGTAGATTACTCCAGTACAGGTTTGAGCCTTGTGGTTTTAAAGTGGATCAGGTCTAATAGAGAGTGGGTGCTACATAAGCGTCTAAATATGTGCCATGATTACATTTTCACATATCAAACAAAAGTTTCACAAACACAATAGTGAACGTCAGGTAAAGGCGATGCCTTATCTAAAATGTTACAAAAAAGACAATCGGGACACACTATCACGTAATACTTCCGTTCCACCTTAAATTTCGTGCCTACTCGGACCGTTCCACCTTAAATTTCCTCTTAAGTGCGAATCGGAAGCCAACTTCAGCGTCGTACCCCACGGACGGTGCGATTCTAACGCGGTGAAGCAAGAACAGGAAGACAAGGCGATCCGTGACCTGACAGTTTCCCCACCCCCCAACCCCTGGACCTCTCTTCAGTACAGGACGGGGTTGTTTCTTGAACGTGTTTTTACTCTTTGGACTATAGACCGGCAAGATTACACAACCTCTGATGGGAATAAAGGTCCCAAAAAAAGGGGGCAACGAGTCTGGAAGAACCATTAATATATTTTCATATTGAGATCAGTGGTTCCCAAACTGTGGGTCAGGGGCCCAATTTGGACCGGAAGGACATTTGTATTTGTTTATGCTACTAAACAAATTTTTGGGAATAATTTTGCAGTCCCCCGCCACCATTATGCTTCTTAACTGCGATCATCCTTTAACTCTTTTGAGTTATTCAGACGTGCCGCCCCGTGTCATCGAGAACTTCATCCTCACCGGATACCGTTTCCCCAACTACAGCTTCCGGGATTGCATCCTTTCGGCGTTCCGGCCCACCAATGAAACGGGTAACTTCTGGACGCACTTCCTCCCCGTGTTTGTGTTTGCGTACTACTTCGCCGAGGTGTTTGACTGGGAGGGGGTGCCGTCCGGGGATCATCCATTCTTCTACCCGCTTTGGAACTACTTCCTGTGTGTTTCCTCTCTGCTGATGTGTAGCAGCTTGGCCCACTTGCTTAACGCCATGTCGGTGGTGGTGAGAGAGGTGTGCTTCTTTGTGGATTACGGGACCATTAGCGCCTACACGGTTGGATCATCCTTGGCGTATCACTACTACATCCACCCCAGGCCAGGGGTAGTTGAGACTAAGGGGAACACCACCCACAACGGGGTCCTGGAATCTTCAGAGTTTAAACTGTTCTTTGAAACCCTTTACATCCCGAGCGCTTGTGTTGTGGCGGTTATTTGCCTCCTGTTCTGCTGCAACACACGCCAAAAGTGGAGGCACCACCGCTACATTATCCGTACCCTTGTGTTCCTCCTCCCGTTTCTGGTGTCATCCACACCCATTTTTTATCGCCTCATCCAATCACCGTACTCCACTGCATCAGTCTTTTTTTATCGCCACTGCCTCTGGCTGCTGGCATCAGCCGTGTTCAACATCAGCAAGGTCCCCGAGAGGTTGGCGCCGGGTCACTTTGACATCTGGGGTCACAGCCACCAGTGGTTCCACTGCTGCACATTTTTATCTATCCTTGACGAGTTACACATGATCAAGTCAGAGGTGAGGGTCATCCTGGTCGGCTCCGCAGCCCTGCCGCCTGGCCCCACGGTGGCGGCTACGTATGGGGTCATGCTCTTTCTGCAGACGACCATCTTGTCAATTATAGTAGCTTTTTCTTGGCATGCTAACTGTATTTATGGACCTCTCAGGGATCAACTAGCAACGAAACAACAGAAATGTCACTGAGTATTTTAGGCTTTATCCATATGTAGAATGTTGAATAAAAACATTAAGCCACAATGTTTTCCCCTGATGCTGTACTTTTAGCCGCATGCCACTTATGATCAATAGGTAGAGTGCATTTGCAATTTACTGCAAGCCCTCTTTCCCTCAACCTCAACACACACTCCCACAACTGTTGTGTTTACAAATGTTTTTTTTTCAATTGAAAACCATATACAGTCATCTCTTGCTTTTTTGTTGTTTTTTTTACATTTGACTTTATGTACTTTTTTCTTTAATTGCAGCATGTTCCAAAAAAGAAAATATTATGCAACTTGGGTCCTCAGTAGGCAGCTCGGGACCCACATTCCACCAACTGAAGCTTTTTATTTGGCCCGCCCTTCAACTAAAGAAGTGCTTGTACATGGATACTTCCTTTGCTCTGTAGGGGGCAACAATGAGGTGTAAACATTGCAAAGAAGTGCAGTAGAAGAAGATGGCTTGCATTTAAACATACATGGCCCTAACAACAATGAAAATTTTATTTTTTCACAGCAACTGGACTACAAAACCTGCATATGCCGGACATGGAGTGGGTAAACTGATGTTTAGTTTGTCCACAGTAAAAAACTGTTTCAAAGGAATATAACCTGCATAGGCACTTTCGGATGAAACGTCAAGACTTTGATGCAGTCCATCTGCTCACACACACAAATTCAAAACTGAAAGACAGCTATGAAGGCGGATTATTGTCTCTTGGCCTTGCTTTGTGATGCAACTGTTTTTTGCACTTTTAATTTTGTTGAAATACTGCTACTTATTTTTATTTGATACACTTATACTGCGGTGATGCAACTTAGTTTTGTTAAATGCACTTTTGCTGTTATACTAAAACAGCTTTGTTAAAAACACAGAGTTCAATGTTTGTGGAATGCTATGTTTGAAAGTCATATCACTTAAAATGTGGTTACTCGGGTTAATGAACAGCAAATGTCCGGCCCACGGGCCAGTGTTATGATTTGAATGACACTCTGGGCTGACCGAGGAACCCCCCCACCCCCAGCACAAATTCACACACCTAATTAGGTCTTGTCTTTACAAAGACAAATATTTTATTATGAAAAAACTGTAAGTTATACATTGCCACAAAAGATACACAATATAATAGAATATGAACAGATATGCAAAAAAATAAATACAACACAAATATAATGACATTCCTTATTTTTTTTATTTTCTGCAGTGCACAAATCCTTCAAATACAGGCCCTCCTTCCCTCAACCTCAACACACACTTCCAGAACTGTTTTTTTTTTCAATTAAAAACAATCAATCCCTCATTACGAACCCTTTTGCGGTCCGTACATCGCTCCCTCACTCTCACGGTTTTTCAAAAAATAATTAATTAATGCTCACTCTTTTGCAGTTCACTATGGCCTAATAGTAAAAAAAAAATATTGAAAGCCAATATGTAGTATAATACACTGGTCACTAGACCAGTGTATGATCTCTTACATTGCAGAGACATTGCCTTACATTACATTAGCTTAACTTGCACTGCATGGAGTCAGCCATGGATGCAGAGTGAAAGACAGTTCTCCCATTCCATGTGGAAGTGGTACGTTTTTTGCTTTTCACTTTGTCCTTCTTCCCCACTAAATTTCAAACCCTTTCTTATAAAGTAAATTAATTGGAATCCAGTTAGCTTGGTAGCTTGCTACACTTAAAAGCGGCAGCTGTCTCTTCTGTCCTTGCAGTGATCCAGTAGCCTGCGCGTAAGACTTGCACAATGTGGTGTAAAGTAACATCATAGTGAGGATGGACAGTAGAATGACGTGCCCACATTATGTTCGACATACTACAACAACAAGGAACTTTCCCAATGCTAACGTGTGAGCTATTATGTATTATTCATTATCTGTCCCCTATATTAGGTAATATGTGTGTAACGGTGGCTCTAATAATGGTAAAACTGTATTTAGAAGGTCATAAACAGGTTTTCTATGCTCCAACTACGAAATATTTCTAAATATTCAAGTTTATTAATATTGAATGCTACTTTGCGGAAAATCACTTATCACGTCTGGGTCTGGAGCCAGTTTAACCGCGATATACGACAGCCATACATGTATGCACAGTCATACATTAAAAAAGGCACTGTAAGAACAAATATAATACAATAACTATAAATAAGCATCTCTGAGGACACAAACAAACTTCTTGGGATATTTTCTCCACTAACTAGTGTTTTTGAAGTATTTGTGATGGCAGCATCTTCCATTACCCTCATTAGTTGGAAAAACAAAGTTAGGTGGTACTTTACTCGGTCCTCTGTCAACCAGAAACATTGTAATTGTGTCCATCAGAAATGAACGGCAGTGAGGCGTCTGTTTACATATGTCTGTTATGATCTTAGCTGGTTGTATTTTAGTAGCAGCAGTGGTTATTTGGTAGCGTGGTGACGAGACGTGCGTCCTTGTCGATTTGTGTCACCTACCGCTACTGTGTGTGCAAAAACAGCAGTTTTTAGTGTTGTAATTGTCCAAATATGTGTCCCTTTTGAAAGAGTGTAGTGTCTTTGGACCAAATAACCCATTATTAATGCATTTTGTCATTTAATATACATGTTTTACACTACATCCTATTAAATGATGACATTTATGATGTATGGTGATGTGACCATGTCGAAAATCGCCATCTTTGAATGAAAAGGTAGCTATTTTTCAACCCCTTAAACAGTGACATTTAGTATTTATGGTGACGTTTTCAAAGTGCCATTACAAGTATTTCTGCTGCAAACCAGGCATGCATAGGCTTGTTTGTCCTAGATTCTTTGCCATAGACTTCCGCTCCGGCGAAGAGGCAAAAACCGGAAGTGACATAACTCAAAATGGCGGCGCTCACATACCTCATCTTCAAGTGCAAACCGGGTATTGTATTAATGTTTTCCACCGCAAACTTTAACCACACTTTGCGTCCTGGTTGTTTTTGCTCATTATTGCAATTACTCGCCGTTGTTTAGCTATTTCATCTTTTGGCTCGTTGTTTTTAGCAGCATTCACACCACGCCTCTACATCTACACATGTACTTAGCCCATATTATTAATTAGAAGATTCCGCACACACGTAGTAAATTATTTCAGGGAGGTATTTCTAAATTTCTTATGATTTCGATGATTATACTTGTAATTTATTGTAGCGTCGCTGGGAGGACGTCTTACTTCCCAGCAATCATTGCTGGACTGCTTTGTAAATAGATGGTACGTGTTTTATGTTTTATAAATAGTTGTTTATCATTCTACTAGTTGCCCAGTGTGTGCCTGCTTATCTGTGGGTGTTAAGTTTGCTGTGTAGTGTTTATGTCAGTCATATTTTTATCTGAGAGCTACTTATCTGACTATCCTTAGTGTTTTGTGTAGTTAACCCCTTTCTGTCTGTACCTCTGAAAATGTCCTCAGGGATGCAAGATTTCCATATTATATTACAAAATGCTGGTACACACTAACGTGAAAAAGAACCGTACACATTTCTAAGGTTTTTAATGTGGCATTTTTGTATGAGTAGGACTCCTGAAATCAAATGCATTTTGCAGGATTTTTGAATTTTTCGAGAGAAATGTTATAGCCATTGCAATTGCACACGATATATATATATTGGTGGCTCCACTTCCATTTCTAGCAGCCTTCGGACATGTGAAAGCAGGTATGCTTAGAATGTTTACAATTTTGACCGGCAAAAAAAATATAGATATACAATATAGAATGTAAAATATATAGACAAAATATACACTGTAGTGATGCTAAGCTGCAGCTGAGGTATTTCACATAGAATAGTATAATATACACAGAATATGTACACTGACAGCAGATGTATACATTTGGAGTGCAATGAATATGACGGGGTATAAGTGTATTGTATGAATATATACATGTCCATTTATTCCTTGATATGTGTGGAGTGCAGGGGTCGGCAACCCGTGGCTCCGGAGCAGCATGTGGCTCTTCAGCCTCCTTGTTGTGTAATACTGGTATTTTTTTTTTTTTTTTTACACCCGAGGTGATGTTTTTGAAAAGCGTTAAAATATCCTTCTTTTTGTAAGACTGTGAATGCATCATTCATGGCTGAGTTCTGACTGGTGATTGGATGAGTGTGAGAAGGGGTGGGGTCGCCGGTGTTTGCCTGCCTGCGTTCGTTGAGAGCTTCCCCCGGTAAGCTACCCATTAATTCATCCCTGCAAAAAAGAAACATCTCAGAAGAAAATAGAGTTTTTAATTGTGCACAAACATTTCCTTTGTCTTCTCTGACAACAATGCTGGTTTACTTACAGTCTATGCTTAATATGTGGTGAGAAACAACAAAAAACGCTGAAAGACATTTTCAAAACAAGCATACATTTTCTAAAAAGTAGTAATTTATTTCAAAGTAGACCTTCACATGTAACTGGTCATCCACGCAGTACAGCCCCGCGCATGGTGGGCTCGAACCGGCGACCACATAAGTCCACTGACTGATAGTTAAGTCGAGCAGCGTTAGCAGTAAGCTAAAAGGGAAAAGGCTGTGCTGCACATTTTTTTAAGGCACCTGGTAATGAAGTTTAACCAATGTACTACACTCCTGATCAAAATCTTAAGACCAGTTGAAAAATTGCTACAATTTGCATTTTGCACATTTGGATCTAAATGAGGTTTTAAGTAGAGCTACAATATGCAAAAACAAGAGGCGGGACTGAGACAAAAAGCATTTGGAAAAAGTAATTTCTTATTTTATTATTTTATTTTAAACTGAAATGGGCTATTTATCATCTGATCAAAAGTTTAAGACCTTCTCAAAAAATAACAAAAAAAAAATCTCCAAACCAGAACAAAAAATGTTCTTAGTAGGACTCAGTAATGAGGCGCTCCACCGTTGTTGTTAATCATTTCAAAAATTGCTTTGGGCATGCTTGATGCAAGTGTTTCCAGGAGGCTAGTGGGAACATTGCTCCAAGTGGTGAAGATGGCTTCACGAAGGGCATCAACTGTCTGGAACTGATGGCCATTTTTATAAACTTCCCTTGCCATCCATCCCCAAATGTTCTCTATGGGATTTAAATCATGGGAACATGCAGGATGGTCCAAAAGAGTGATGTTATAGATTAGTAGAAAACATCTTAGGTGGGATCTCCTTGTCATGCCAGTAACATTGGAAGCCGTCTGGACCGTCAAGGTTACATTTTTTCTCATTGGAGAATAAAACTTTTTTCTATGTTTGATGCCCCCTGGCAAAGTCTAAACGGGCAGTTTTGTGGCATTGAAGGAGCCGAGGTCTTTTATTTTTATTTTTTGTTTTTAAAACCCTTTTCTCGCAGATGCCGTCTGATGGTTATGTGCTGCAGTCGGCACCAGTAAGGGCCTTAATTTGGGTGGAAGACGGCCCTGTGTCTTGATGGACAGCCCATCAGATACTCTGGCTCAACACAGGTGTTATTTTTTTGGGTCTACCACTTGACTTTTTTGTTCCATAATGCTCAGGATCTTTCAAAAAATGTAGAATGACTGTCTTACCTCACCCAACCTCAGCAGCAATGGCACGCTGCGAGAGGCCTTGCTTATGCAGCTCGACGATCCGACCACGTTCAAAAAGAGAAAAGCTTCTTAGCTTTAGCCATCAGGAGGGCATGACAGTGTGAATGACTGACAGAAAATGGAAATTTTGAGCAGATTTTGTGTTTTATAGCCTGTGGACCTTTTGATCAGCTGATAAACAACCTATTTCAGTTTTTGTTGTTTTTGTTTAAATGACAAGTTCCAAATGATTTTTGTCTCACTCCCCTTTCTTGTTTTTGCATATTGTACCTCTACTTAAAACCTCATTAAGATCCAAATGTGCAAAACGCAAATTCTAGCAATTTTTCAACTGGTCTTAAGATTTTGATCAGGTCTGTATCGCATCCCCACTGGTTGGCATTCGTTACACATGCACAATGTACGCATGTTTTTTGTATTCTGTTGTAACATGTAAAATTAAGAAATATTAAAACTTTTAAAAGTTTTTAATCAGCTATTATGTTTTATGGCTCCAGACAATTTTTCTTAGTGGGTGAGGGGGCAAAATGGCTCTTGATAGTAAAGGTTGCCAACCCCTGGTCAAGTGGTTATGTCAGTTCAGGTGTTCAGCAGACTCTTTGGGGAAGAAGCTCTTCCTTTGTCTGCTGGTGCTGAGACTGCCTGATGGAAGAGTGATGAAGATTAAGTTTCCAGAGTAGGGATGTCTTGATTGGGATCGGCTGCCGATCTGCTGTATTTTGAAGATCGGATAATATCGGCATCCGCTATGAGATCGGTCCAATCCGGTTGCCGTATAACGTTCTCTGGGCCACACTCCAACACGGTAGGTGTGGTAATGCGCCTCAAAGCTGGTTGCCACTTGACTCCCACCACCCGCAGGAAGAAGAAAACGCAAATCCACGGTGCAGACCGCGGTGTACCGTGGTGACGTTAGTTTCACGTTGGACTTTGGATATTCGGCTCCGTAGCTACACTGCTGTGTTGTCATGCGGGGAGCTCACATGGGAAGTGCTGCTTTAACTGCTGGTTGTTTATACTTGGGGCTGTCAATAAATTACTACTGCGTTGACAAGGGTTTGTTAAAAAAATGTCATATATTCAAAATCACACCATAAATTGATCTTTAACCATGTCAAATGATTAGTCCTCCCATAAAAGTATTTTGCATGCCCATTTCTTTTCCAATTTGATCTTTTAATTGATGGACTTTTATTGGATTAGGGACCTGACTCAAAAAGAGATTTTTACAAAAGCCAAACAATATTGTTGGTCATATTGTTGGTAATAAAAACTTAAATGTAGCAATACTTTGGTTGTATTATTTTTAATGTTTTGAAGAGCTATTATCATGCCCATATTCAATTCCACAAATTCCTGTTTGTAATAGAAGCTTATTAAAAAAAAAAAAGGATTGTTACGGGACCGGATTGACTCGGCATGGATATATATTTAAAAAAAAATAATTTAAAAATCTGATTAGATCTAAAGCCAAAAAATGTGGATCGGGACATCCCTAGTCCTGAGTATGAGGGGTCTTTTCATATGTTTGTGGCTCGTTGGCAAAGACAGCATGAGTAGATGTGTGGGGGGTGGAAGCCGAACAGCCACTGGGCAGTCTTTATGATCAATTATAGGTAGCTCTGTTTGGAGCTGGAGTACCACAAGTACAGCTGTACATCAGGATGATGACTATTGTGCAATGGTAGAAGTTGACAGGAGGTTGCAGGACGCAATTGCGTTTCAGGGTCCTCAGGAAGAAAAGTCGCTGTTGTGCTTTCCTGACAAGGTGCTGAGTGTTCAGACTCCAGCTGAGGTTCTGAGATGTGTACACCAAGGAATTTGAAGTCTGTGACATGTTCCACCTCCTCCCCATTAACAGTGGATCCTCGATGTAGTGTTTTTTTTTTTGTTTTTTTGGTGACGTCAATTACCAATTTGTGCTAATACATGCAATACATACACATTTCTAAAACACAGCAAGTTTATGAAATACATATTTTTTAGGTTTGTTGGACCCAGGCCAGCCCTTTCTTCTGGCTTCTCTGAGGTTTGCATCAAAGAAGTCTGGTGGATCCACCAAGAACCTCGGAGGAAAGAGCCCCGGCAAGAGATATGGTCTCAAGAAACATGAAGGTAATGTTTAATTTCAATTTGTCATTTGTGGACCCCCCCCCCCCCCAAAGTTATTAACTGTACAGGCAATGTTTGTAGCAACATTTTACATTTTTTTATTGATTTTTTTTCACCTCATACTGATTGTCACATGTGCATTCTGGTTCTTCGAGAATGGGAGGAGAACTTTTTTTGACATGCCATGGCTAGTCACACACATGCAGTGTGAAGGTAATGTAATATAACACCATATCTCATCAATGTAACATTACTGACCAGAATACTATATATAACTTGTCAATATTTATAATTTTTTGACTAATAATAGGCCATAGTCAACCACAAAACAGTGACCATTTATTAATTGATTAATTTTTGAAAAACCACCACCGCTATGTAGCGAGGGACGACTATATATTCTTCACATTTACTGAAGTTAAACTGAAGGAGATTTATTGTTGGGCTCGAAAATGTAGGGTGGCGTTAATGGCTGGCACTCCCTCACCGGCACATGCCAGTAATGTGCGTTCCCTATTAGTGGACAAACGTAATCTTAGCGAAGCTAGATAATGCAAGACTATATTCCTGTTGAACAAGTTAGTCAATTCACACGCTTTGTGAAACACAGCTTGTAGCATGATGTTATATTGTTACTGATCTATATTATGACAATACTGTCTTGGATTACACAAATAAATTACTCTTTGCTGTTTGTACACTGCTCAAAAAAATTAGAAGAACACTTCGAAAACACATCAGATCTAAACTGGGGGAAAAATGATGTTGAATATCTTTCCTGATAATAAGTGGGTGATGTATTAGTAACAAAATGATGCCACATCATTTGATAGAAATGAAAATGATCACCCTATAGAGGGGGGAAGTCAAAGACACCCCAAAAATGAAAGTAAAAAAATGATGCAGCAGACTGGTCCATTTTGCCAAAATGTCATTGTAGCAACTCAAAATGATTCTCAGTAGTTTGTGTGGCCCCCACGTGCTTGTACGCATGCCTGACAACGTCGGAGCATGCTCCTAAGGAGACTACGGATGGTGTCCTGGGGGATCTCCTCAGTATATATGATAACCTATAAATTCAGTGATAGCTCATCTTGGCTTCATAACGTTAATAAATCGTCCTCATTAACTGACAACAACACATTTTAGCCTCATCTGTTTTGCTACAGCCTAAGTGTAATCATCAATCCATGTTTTTATGCCTTTGACTGTTTCTTGGAATGTTGTGGAATGGCTAGCGTCGTATAGTGTATCTAAGGCTGAATAATAACAAACTGATTATGCTGACATTGTATTTGTCATTGTTTTTACCTCTGGCTGTATAAGTATTAGCTAAATGTTTGATTGATGTACTGCGTTTTGGTTGCCGCTTGATCACCGTTTGAACGCTAGCACCCGCACTGCAGTATCCTAACCATGAAAGCACCTTTTTAAAGTGCTCATGACACCACAAAAAGGTTGGAAAAAAAATGAAAGTACAGTCATCTTTCGCCACTCAGCAGTTTGAATATCGCAGCTTCACTCTATCATGGTTTTTCAAAAATATGTTAATGAATCAATCATGCTGTTTTGTGGTAGTGTACGCCCTATTTAACTTTTTAAAAAATATGCATATTAAAGCAAATGTTAAGTGTTTTTCCAAAATTAAGCATTTTCAAGCGTAAAAATGTAGTTTGTAGTAATGTAGTATTATGTACTGGTCGCTCGGTGTCAGCAATGTCACTGTTATGTTCAGTGAGAGAGAGACACCAGATTTGATCTTTGGAACAACAGGATTTCGTTGCAGGTTTGAATTATTTGAATTATATTATTATTGAATTATCTCCCAACAGTTACTGTTACGCCGTAGCCCATGCCAAGCTAAACGCAACTCTGAACTCACAATGTTACTTCCGATCCACCCGCCATTCCGCTCCCACATTTATAGCAACACACACAAGCACGAGTCTCTTATTACTGTAATTTACGGACTGTAGAGCACACTGGTATAATAAGGTGCACTCACTACATTTAAAGAAAAGAAAGGATTTGTACACAAGATGTGTCTATAAGCTGTAGCTGTCTACGTAGTAACATAAAGATGTTACATAGAAAGATTTTTTTTTTTTAACTTTTAATTAAATAAATGTTTTTTTCCAAACTGTGCTGAACAGTGCATGTAACATAGCTAGTTAAACAATAGCCCACCAGAAAAGTCATTCATCGCTGTCCTCGTCCTCCTCCTGGGAACTAAAACCACTGTCGTTTTTTCACTCTCTGAACCAAACAGCTCCACAAGTACATCGCCAAACACCCTGCCAGCACCTCTTTCCATTTAAGGTTACTTTTACCTTCATTAAAGACGTCTGAAAACAGGAAGTGGTGGTTCATCTGCCACAATGTGTCCTTGGAAACAGTCACGTCTGGTAAGGTAAAAGTAACCTTACGTGTTCATTTATCGCTTTCATTAATCAATTATACACATTTAGAATTGTTTTTTGCATATAAAACTATCATTGTTTGGTTTGGTTTAATTTATTTCAAACATGCATATGACCGAAAAGCAGTAGGAAGAAGCAGAGCTTATTTAATCCTACCCCCTCTTCGGAGCACATCAATTGCTAATACATACATGTGTGTACATACAAACATGCGCATACATACATATACACTTACACCTGCACCTACACATACATATATAGTATACACATACTGTATACAGTATACAGGTACACAAATGCTAAAAAAAAAATATATATATTTTTTTCCTTTCCATTTCCCTTTATATTTATCCTGTCCTTTCTCTCCTGTTGATATCCACATCCTCTTTCGTGTTGCACTGCTAGTGACGCTGGGTTTGTATACAAGAGTTTCTTTTATTAACTATGTTAAGGTTATTGCTATGGAATGTAGTCCTTCTCG
This sequence comes from Dunckerocampus dactyliophorus, assembly GCF_027744805.1. Lineage (NCBI taxonomy): Eukaryota > Metazoa > Chordata > Actinopteri > Syngnathiformes > Syngnathidae > Dunckerocampus > Dunckerocampus dactyliophorus. Next base: position 21,383,919 of record NC_072833.1, on the reverse strand, counting down.
TTGCGTTGGTCTGTCTTGTAGGGTGTTTCCTCCATCATCCTTATTGTCATAGTAATATGATTTTTAATATGTATCCAGATCGCTGATATCTTGGACAACAAGCACTCTTGCAACTCCTGGCCCTCCTTTTAGTTTGATGTAGATTTTCCCGTTAGTGCTCCAAGTGTTTTGAATCTTTCCTTGCTTCCTCAGGTCTCGTGCTTTCTCAGAATGTCGGAATTGCGTTTTGTGAGATGCTCATTCATGGAGACGTTGGTGCCTCTTAGCTTCTTTCCCTGTTGCAGCAGTGCAGCTTTGGATTCCCTGTTGGTGAACTTAATGATGACAGGTGTGGTGTTGTTTCTGCCATGGAGTGGGACGCAAGTGTCAATATTGTTTACGTCGACATCCACCTTCTTCGATTGTAGGAAGTTAGCAATCTGTTGCTTTATTGTAGGAACGTCTCTTGACTTGGGTGTGATTTGGAGCCCTGTGAGGACCACATCATTCATTCATGCCATCTGATCCATCTCGTCAATGAAGTTTTTAATTTGCTCCTTGATATTCTCCTTTGCTTCTTTCTCTTCCTCAAGGGTGGTGCGGAAGTCAGCATTATCCTTCAATAGTGCCTTGATGTCATCCTGTAGGATGTTGATATCATTGCATAATACTCTATTTTCTTCCCTGGGGTCTTTAGCGTCCTTAGGATCAGTACATGAGGTGGCTTCCATATGGTTTATAGCCTCCTCGAGAGCAGTGCGCAAGGCAGCATTATCTTCCAATAATGCCCTGATATCATCCTGCAGAACCCTAACATCCTTGCAAAATGCTGTATTTTCTTTACGGTTTATCGCTTCCTGAAGAGCAGAGCGCAAGGCAGCATTGTTATTCAACAGTTCCTTAATACCATCCTGCAGAGCCTTGATATCTTCCATTGGGTATTTAACCTCCTTAACAGCAGCACCCAGGTCTGCATTTTCATCTTGCAACTTCTTGACTTCTTTTCGTAGTTTTTTGATAGGCTTGTTCTGTGCTCTATTTTCTTCCATAATGTTTGTGACACCATTACTGACATCCATTGTGACTTCAAGGAGGTTTTTGTAATTACTCTGAACTTCTCTTTCCAGAGACTGTATAGCCTTCCCTATAGCTGTATATGAAGCAGAATGTATCTCTGCCATTGAATGCAGATTCTCAATTGCTCGCATTATTTGTGGTAGAGTGATCTCTCTACTCTCGAAGCGACTATCTAAGGTTTCTTTGAACTTATTGAAAGCATTTTTCAACTCTAGGTATCCTGGACTAGCTAGGTATCCTGGCATTGTTTTTATGTCCACGTCCACTGCAAATTCAGAGCCAGAATAATTTTCCTTTGTGTTTGACATTGTTGCTAAGCAACCTCTTTGAACTTCAGCAGTTCGCTAGTTAGCTAGACTTGCTAGCAGGTATCGATACTTGTATCTGTACCGCTCGACTATCTTAGTTAAAGTTAAAGTTGGGGGATTCAGCAAGCAGCACTGTACTTGTGTTCATGAAGTGTAGTCAGGAAAGCACCAAAATAGTTAAAAATTTCCAGTATCATCATCAGAGCTCCTGCTACACACGTCCTTCCCCGTCAAGGGAAAAAAAAAAAAATTGTAAATCTATAAAAACATCTATTGTGTTAACATTCGACGTAACTTCCGGTTCCAGTTGCCATTTTGTTTAGCTAGCTAATAGGATGCTAACAAGGAAGGATTTTTTTTGTGATAAAAAGGACACAGCGGGACTCAGGACACAGCCAAGACGTACACCATATTGTACGCTAACTGGGGAATGCAAGCAAACAGAGGCAAAATTGTGTAAATTTTTGACGTAAACCGATCATTTCCTTAATAAAATTCCTTAAGGTCCTCTAAAATGCACGTTGAACATATACCGTCGTGAGACAGAATAGTATTACCACAAATACCACAAATAATAGTAATAATAGTAATGTGTATTGAAGTTTAAAAAGATGACATAGACGATTTTCACATTTTCTTAACACTGTCTTAACTGGTCTTGTTTCAGTTGTTAGCTAGCTCTCTAGCTGTGTCTTTTACTTTGAAGTCCAAAGTGTCCGACTGATCTTTGGGTCAAATTTGTCAACTTCTAGTCCAGAGGTGTCAAACTTGGGCCATGGAGGCCCAACACTGCAGATTTTCTTTCCAGCCGATCACTAAAGTAGGTGATTTTAATGATCCACGTCTCCTTCAATTTGAGGGAAGGAAGGAGCTTATTAATTAAATCACCTGCTGGAGAAACTGGTTGGAGAAAAAACCTGCAGTGTCTCACTAGTCATTTAAAACTGCTTACAGCATTATGTGTGCACTATTCAAGTAAGTAAGACATGATATATACTGTATATGACTGTAGTAGTTGGCTTTCCACAGCTTATTGCACTTTTATTCTGCAGCATCATTTGACTTTTTCACCCATAGCTCAATATTTTGGCATGTCTTGTATGTTTTGATTTTATTATTTTATTGTCTTTTTCAAGGAAACTTCGTCCATGCTGGCAACATCCTGGCAACACAGAGGACTATGAGGTATCACCCAGGAGCACATGTAAGTGCTTATATATTAGGGCTGGGCGATATGACCTCAAATCAATATCACGATAAATTGGGCATTTTTACCTTGATAATGATAAATGTACGATAAATCACCGACCACTATATGTCTTTGTCATCTGAAAGTAATTGCAGGAAATGCAAATTAACTGCTTTTCGTTGATTTATTGACCAACTGGCACACATTACTTTTGATGAAATATAATGCACGTAATGGGATGCACCTATTCCACCTATAAAGCCTTCTGAAAAAACCTCCAAAAAGCGCCAACAACGCTCCATTTACATAATGTGCTTTTCATACTCACTTTGCATTTTGTGTTCTTTTGCTCAACATCATCTTTGTGGAGCGCAAAAGAAATCTCCCTGGTACTGCGGTCCACAAATATGAATGTACCGTACATACCCTTGCATACTACATCATGTACACACATGTGCTAAGGTACACATACAGCCACATAACATGACTGGCATCACGTCACATGCAATTACATTACTAACGGCCACTTATCACACTGCACAAGAACGGTGTTTATATCAACCCAACCTACCACAACCAAGTAATATATTCCAATAATAATAATACCATGTATAAATACACAAGGTCCCCAACTTACGAACATCCGACTTGCGAACATTCGGAGATACGAACACAAGCTGACTGGTCTATATTTTCATGTATTTTGCCTTGTAGTAGTAACTCCATATTTATACTGCTACATGCTTGACCAGTAGAGGGCACTGTGACACTGCTAATGGGACCAACAGGTAGAGGAAGCCGGTGGGGAGAGAGTGTAAAGGAGAAATGGAAAGCTAAATTGTAGCTGTACAATGTAACCCGGACAGAGCGTGTGATTAAAGTTTTTGAAGAGTTAATAGGCCTGCTTAATTCTACACCATCCACAGAACACTACCTCTTTTAGCAGAGTCTAACGAGGACGACGATTTGTACTTTTTTCAATAACTCCTCCTCCACCACCACTACCAACAACGTATGCTCGACCACTCCTCTTCAAAGGTAAATAACATTTATCATTACGTATTATTATATCATTTTTATTTTTATTTTAATTTATTATCCTCATTTAATATTACTACTGCATCCAAACTCATATTTACATACATACGCATATACTGTATATGTATACACGTACATGTAGTACCTATATCATTGGTAAATGACCTTTTTGTTCGACTTACGAACAAATCGACTTGCGAACGGTCGTCTGGAACCAATTGTGTTCGTAAGTTGGGGACCTAGTGTGTAGTGACTACAATTCTATTCAATTCCAGATATTCCATTGTCATGTTATTTGCCTATATGTGTGTGCCATGTTGGCTTTAGAAACTAAATAGATAACCATCATCAGAATGATCATTTACACAATGAAAAGAGAATTTCACATGTGACCATTTATTCGTGACATCAAATAAAGCATGGAATCCTTAAAAACTGCTACCAACTGTGTTGTGTGTGGCGTGTGTGAGTGCTTCGTTGAGAAGCCTGATGGCCTGTGGGTAAAAGCTGTTTGCCAGCCTTGTGGTCCTGGACTTCAAACTCCTGTAGCGTCTGCCTGACGGTAGGAGTGTGAATAATAAGTGTTGTGGATGTGTGCTGTCCTTGATGAGGTTGTGTGTTCTGCGTAGGACTCGAGATTTATAAATGTCTTGCAGTGAGGGGAGGGCTGCCCCAACAATGTTCTGTGAGGTCTTGATCACCCGCTGGAGTGCCTTCCTATCACGTGTTGTACAGTTACCGTACCAAACAGTGATGGAGGCGGTAAGGACACTTTCCATAGTGCATCTCTAGAAGCAACTCAGGATTGTGGTGGACATGCCAAATTTCCTCAGTCTTCTCAGGAAGTACAGTCTCCTTTGGGACTTCTTCAGAATTTGTTGGGTGTTGTGAGACCAGGTGAGGTCCTCGCTGATGTATGTGCCAAGGAACTTGAAGGTTTTCACCCTCTCCACCTCAGTCTCATCAATAAACAGGGGTTTATGCGGCTTCATCTATCCATCCAGGCAAGGACTACCATGACGCAGCAACATCCAGCGGATTAAAAGGAAAGCTGGCCATCTTCCGCTCCTACTGCAGTAAAAACATTGCAGACAACTACTACCCAACTACATCACCAGCATGGACGACGTGCCGCTCACTTTTGACATCCTGGTGAACCACACTGTAGAGGAGACCAGCACGGTAGCGATACACACAACGGGGCACGAGAAGTCGGCTTTTACTGTTGTGCTTGGTTGCCATGGTAATGGACAGAAACTGCTACTTGTGGTGATTTTTAAGAGGAAGATGCTGCCTAAAGAAAAGTTTCCAGCCGGACCAATCAAAGGGGCTGGAAGGACGAGGAGAAAATGGCTGAGTGGCTGAGTGACGTGTACGGAAAGAGACCGGATGTTTTTTTCACACACGTCACAAGTGCAGCAAATGAACTTGGAGCCTAACATCATTCCGGGAGGCTTGGCGAATGAACTCCAACCGCCGGACATCGGTGTAAACACGGCGTTTAAGGTGAAGTTGCGAGCGGCGTGGGAGCGATAGATGACAGCTAGTAAACACAGCTTCACTAACACTAGGAGGCAGCGCCGTGCGAGTTTCGCCACTATTTGTGAATGGATGTAAACACGGCGTTTCAACTGAAGTTGTGAGCGGCGTGGGAGTGATGAATGACAGCTAGCGAACACAGCTTCACTAATGGATTGTGGATGCTTGGGCTAACGTGTCTGATGCACTGTTGTTCGAGCTTTCACAAAAGCCAGCATCATTTCTGAGGCGCCGCGCGGCAACGAGACTGACTGATAATGACGACAGGGAACCTGGCGTCTTTGATGGAGAACTTGCCCCGCTGTTCATTTGTGATACAAAAGATGAGGACTTTGATGGATTTGTGGATGAGGATTGATTAAAAATAACGTGAGTACATTCTAAAATACTTCAATAAAGTACAACCCAACTCAGTTTTGCTCTCGCTGGCTTTTTAAAAATATACAATAGCATGCATGCTAGCGTATCGTAGCGTCGCTGGGAGCACTTCCTGTTCCCCAGCGTGCTTTGCGGTAGGGTTTTGGTGCAAATGTTATTAAAGTTACATGTTTGAGCTACAGAGTTGTTAGGTATTGTTCTGCAAAAATAGAGATAGTGTCTTGTCTGTTTTTGCGTTGCTGTGTGATGTTTTAGTTGTGCACTGAGACTGTTGTGTTGAGTGATGGCCATCCTGATTTCAAGTGGGTTTGGTAAACTGAATGAGAGTTCTGCTCTTAATCTATCTAAAGAAATAAAGCATTGTCGCTTCCTCACTGACTTCTGAGCGACGCGATATGTTTTAGCGTGCATACCTGTGCCCAATAATACGGTGCGCTTTGTGAATGTGTTAAATACGAAAATAGCACCTGTAACTGAGTGCCTTTTAATACGGTGGACTTTATGGTCATGAAAGTACAGTCTGTGTGTTATTACTTTTTAGTATCATTTGGAGCGGCGTAACAATGAATACAAACAGGAAAAAAAAGCTTTTCTAGCGCATGATTGGGAAAGCACTATAGTACATCACAGCAGTCATCTTTCCCGCAGCACTTCAGTATCCAACTGATAACATTGTTAGCTACGTCAGCGAGTGCAGCTTGTATGTCTAGATGTCATCGCGCGTCAACGCAAGTTGCCAATGTGAACCAAGACAAGTTATAGGAGACTTCTAGATTTATATACAGATGCGCCAAAATATTTGTCTAGTTTGACTCGCTTTGTCTGGACTTATTTCAGGAGCAAAATGCGAATGCGAGTTCTCCATTTTATCTCCGGATATTTCCTCCTTCAAAAACTGACACATCGCTCAAATCTTTGATAATCACCGTAAAAATCTTCTATATCGTCATTCTCTCATGTTTGTTTTCTATGTCTAAGATGAAGGCGCACTGTCTATATAAGATGAGAACTTTGCCTTCGATGATGTCACTTGAGAAACGCCCCATGTCTTAAGAAGTTCAGGCCAAAAATGGCGACTGGCACGTACAAAATTTTATTTTTACTATAACGTTCGCTCTCAAAAAAACTAACAACGTAGAACATAATTACAAAAAATGCGGAACATATTTAAGCAAAGTTGAAAAATCATGTGTGACCGTTTAAGTCAGACTGAACTGTTTTAGGTCTGTTAGGATTACCGTAAAGCACCGTGTATAAACCGCACCTTTTTTCCACCGGTAAGAAGCAAAAAATCGGGGTGAGGTTTATACACAATGACAGGTCTGTGACCAGACTCGGACTTAAAAATAATATCAGACAACGCTTCTACAACGCTTCAGTGGAAGATCACTCGTACTACAAGCCCGGTCACACCGCCTGAACTTTGCTGTAGCGTTCCTGGAGCGGTGAAAAAAATTCATCACCGCTCGTAACCGTTCACCACCGTTTAACAGAAGTTAGCCCCCGTTAAGGCAACGCCGTAGCCGCTCCGCCACCGCTGATGGTCCCTCCTACTGCTCCGAAAGTTTTGAGCTGCACAAAATATTGCGAGTGGTGAGGAGCAGCCAATTTTCCGCCACGGCAAAGTTCATCACCGCTCCAACAACGCCCAGTCAAAGTTTGACGCCGCTAGACGCAAGTTCGTGGACGCTTGGGTCCGCTAAGCCAGAATTTGGCTATAAATACGGGGAGAAATTGACCAGAAGCCCATTTGGGAATAGCCGTCTGTGGGTCAGACAGTTGCTTCAATTTTAGCGCCCTCTGCTGTACAGGTACTGAAAATGCTTGTGTATGCAATTTCTTTCTAACTTATCTGACGGCTACTGTCTTTATTTTCACACAGTGAAAGGATCTCTATATACACTGAAGCTAACCTAAGCTTCCATTAAAACATTGCAGATGATGTAAAATACAACACAACGTTGGAGTTTATTCAAATTCACACTTCTTTTTGAAATTGCTTAGTACCTTTACGCATGTTGATTTGAGATGAAAGAGTTGGCAAGCATTTATGAACTAAACTTTTTTTTTTCCCCGCCGTGAGCCTGAAAATGGGGGTGCGGTGATTAATACATGGCTGCGGTTTATACACCGTGATTTACGGTACCAAAATTATTTCTATTTGCTAAATGCTGTAAATATTATGAGGGAGAGGTTTTTTTTTTCTTTCTTCTTCAAAGTCAAAACATACACAAAGATGATGTCTTTTAAACAATGTGGGACAGCCCACATGATGAGACATGGTTTTGGAAGCTTCTGATTGGTTAACTGACACAATCTGAGTTAGGTAGCGGCACATCTGTGAATGTATTTTAAGGCCACACCTCAAACACACAGTTTCCTTGTTTGAGTGATCACCCTGCTACCATAATCTAAAACACCTGTCGGCAGTGCAAGTGCACTCTGCATCATGACAGCTCCTTTATGTGCCATTTCCAGGTGCTTGAGTGCCACTTTCAACCTAGAATCAAAATTGTGAAAATGATGGCTGAAGCTAGTAAGAGTAAAACAGGTTTTGTACCGACAAAGGCTCAAAGACCACCCTACCAAGAAGAATCCATCAATCCAAAAGCAAAATAAAAAAGCCAGATTACAGTTTGCAAACATACACAAGGAAAAAGGCCCTAATTTTTGTAGAAATGTCCTGTGGTCTGATGAAACTAAATTAGAACTGTTTGGCCATAATAACCATTTGGTTATTTCCATTTGGTGGGAAAAGGGAAATGCTTGTAAACCTGAGAACACCATCCCAACTGTCAAGTACGGAGGTGGCAGCATCATGTTGTGGAGCTGTTTTGCTGCAGGAGAAATTGGTTTACTTGATAAAATGGATGGCATTATGAAGAAAGAACACTATGTGGACATATTAAAGCAACATCTGAAGCCATCAGCCAGGAATGTGAAACTTGGTAGCAAATGAGTCTTCCAAATGGACACTAACTAACATACCACCAAAATAGTCACAAAGTTAATGTTTTGGAGTGGCCATCACAAAGACCTGATCTCAGTCCCATAGACAATTTGTGGGCAGGTTTGAAAGGGGGAGCAGGATGGCCTACAAACCTGACTCGGCTACATCAGTTCTATCAGGAGGAATGGGCCTGAAATCCAGCAAGCTATTGTGAGAACTTTGTGGAAGGATACCCAAAACACTTCACCCAAGTCATACAATTTAAAGGCAATGCTGCCAAATACCAAGAAAATGTATGTAAACTTTTCACTTTGAAGAAAGCCATAAAAAACTATTAATAATATATAATATCTCACTTATGATTGAGCATTTAGCAAGAATAACTAATTTTGGTAATCCTAACTGACCTAAGACAGGAAAAGTTTAGTCTGATTTAATTTCAGATAGAGAGAAAACATTGTTTTTGTTTACCCAGTGTTCCGTATTTTCGCGACCATAAGGCGCACCGTATTTAAAGGCGTAGTCCCAGTTATGGGTGCTATTTCTGTATTTAACACATATACAAGGTTCACCGTATTATTGGGCGCAGGTATGGTCAAACATCTCAAGAGTCTCTTATTTCTTTGGGCAGATTAAGAACAGAACTCTCATAGAGTTTATCAAACCCACTGGAAATCGCGGAAGGTCATTACTCAACACAACAGTCACAGTCATGGTGCACAACGAAAAACATCACAGAGCAACGCAGCAGATAGACAAAAAACAGACAAGACACTACCGGTATTTGTGCAGAACAATAACTAACAACTATGTAGCTCAAACATGTAACTTTAAGAGCATTTTAACCAAAACAGTACCGCAAAGCACGCTGGGGAACAGGAAGTGCTCCCAGCGATGTTACAATATGCTAGTATGCATGCACGCTAAAACGTAGGCTAGCATGCATCCTAGCGTATGTTTTTAAAAACAGCGGGAGCAAAACTGAGTTCGGTTGTACTTTATTGAAGTATTTAACAATGCACAGTGTACTTGCGTTATTTTTGATCAATCCTCATCCACAAATCCATCAAAGTCCTCATCTTCTGTATACCAAATGAACAGCGGGGGAAGTTCTCCATCAAACACGCCAAGTTCCCTCTCATCATTGTCAGTCAGTCTCGTTGCCGTGCGGCTCCTCAGAAATGATGCTGGCTTTTGCGAAACCTCAAACAACAGTGCAAGCAGACACATTAGCCCAAGCATCCACAATCCATTCACAAATTGTGGTGTAACTTGACCAGCGATGCCTCCCAGCTGTGTTTGCCATTTGTCATCCATCGCTCCCACGCCGCTCACAACTTCACTTTGAACGCCCTGTTTACATCGATGTCCAGCGGTTGGCGTTCCTTCGTCAAGCCTCCTGGAATGATGGCAAGCTCCTATTTCATTTGTTGCACTTGATTTTTCACAGCGGCTGTGAGATGGGCACGCATGGAGTCACATGGAGTCACATGGAGTCCACAGCAGGAACGGTGACGCGTGGGGAAAAAAAAAAAAAAATTCAGTCTCTTTCCGTACACGTCACTCAGCCATTTTCTCCTCGTCCATCCAGCCCTTTTGATTGGTCTTAACAATGACTCCGGCTGGAAACTTTTCTTTAGGCAGCGTCTTCCTCTTAAAAATCACCATAGGTGGCAGTTTCTGTCCATTACAATGGCAACCAAGCACAACAGTAAAAGCCGACTTCTCGTGCCCCGTTGTGTGTATCCACCGTGCTGGTCCCCCCCTTCTCTACAGTGTGGTTCACCGGGATGTCGAAAGTGAGCGGCACCTCGTCCGTGGTTGCGTTGGACGTGTTTGCGGCAATTTTTTTTTTTTTTTACTGCAGTCCGAGTTGCTGCGCCACAGTAGTCATTGCCTGGATAGATGGTGCTGTTTCGTTGATCTTGAATTCTCTTGTGGCGGCTCGATTCCCATGTTCCTCCGCGTAACTGATAGTTTGCAGTTTAAACTGTGCTTCATATGCCATATGTCTCTTTGTAGGTGCCATTTTCAAGGGTCCAATGTTGTTTTGCACAATGCATACTGGCACTATGTACTACCTACTGGGGACGTGCCTTTAGCGTCCTCTTTCACGCCCACCCTTCTCCCGTCCGCATGCTGTCCTCAGTCACGTCCGCCTTCCTCTATATAAACAGCGTGTTGGCAAGAAATACTTCCAGTCAGGCGGAGCGCTCATCAAAGTCACACAACAACATTAACAGATTTTGAAACTCATATACAAGGCGCTCTGCATTATAAGGCGCCCCGTCCATTTTGGAGAAAATGTAAGACTTTTAATTGTGCCGTATGGTCGTGATAATACAGAATGTAAACTTCTGGTTTTAACTGTGTGTGTGTGTGACACTACTGATCAAAATTTTAAGACCAGTTCAAAAATTGCACGTATTTAAATTTTGCGCCGTTAAGCAGGTTCTAAGTAGAGCCTCAAAATGCAATAAGAAGAAATAGGAGTGAAAAAAAACGAGAAGGCAATTTATTTCAAACAAGCATTAAACTGAAATAGGCTGTTCAACAGCTGATCACAGGTTTAAGACCATAGCTAAAAAAAAAAAAAAAAAAAACAACAAATAGCTCTGAAATAAAAATATAGAATTTTAAAAAAATAAATAAAAAAAGACGTAATCAGGAGCTGCGCCATTCTTGTTAATCACCTCAAAAATATGCTTCACATGCTTGATGCCAGTGTTTCCAGGAGGCTAGTGGGAATGTTGCTTCTGGCAGGCAAGATGGCTTCACGGAGGACATCCACTCTCTGGAACTGATGTCCATTTTTGTAAACTTCCCTTGCCATCCATCCCCAAATGTTCTCAACTGGATTTAGATCAGGGGAACACGGGGATGGTCCAAAAGAGTGAGCTTATTCTTTTGGAACAAGTCCTTTGTCAGGCGGACACCGTTGAACTGCAGTGTTGTGCTGTTGGAAAAACCCAATAAAACTCTACAACCTTTTAAAAAAACAAAACAAAATCATGGCAAAAATGTGGAGTCATTTGTCATTTTCTCTCAGGCATTCACACTGTCATGATGTCTTGATGGCAAAGGCATAAAAGGTTTTTCTCTTTGAACATTGTTGAGCTGCATAAGCAAGGCCTCTCGCAACGAGCCATTGCTGCTGAGGTTATGCATAAGACAGTCATTTGAAATGTCTTTAACTACCTGAGTGGTTATTGAACAAAAAAGTGGTATAGCCATAAAAATGTCACTGGCCCTGAGCCGGAGGATCCAATTGGCTGTTCGTCAAGACATCGGACGATGTTTGGCCCAAAAGAAGGTTGTTACTGGTGCCGAGTACACTCCGATATATCTGCGAGAGAAGGCTTTTAAGAACAAAACCCGTCTTCAAAGGTCTTGTCTTTTCAACGCCACAAAATTGTATGTTTGGAATTTGCACGAGAGCACCAAACATGGGACATTGAAAGGTGGAACAAAACTTTTATTCTCTGAGAAAAAAATTTAACCGTGACGGTCCTGATGGCTTCCAACGTTACTGGCATGACAAGGAGATCCCACCTGAGATGTTTTCCGCACGGCACAGTAGAGGGGGGTCCATCATGATCTGAGGTGCAATGGATCTTCAGATTGTGCAGGGGCATCAAACTGCAGTTGGCTATGTGGATGATGAAGGCCCTTGTCTGTGTGGTAATGACTGGCTGTTTCAACAGGACAACGGTACAGTGCCTGCCTGACAATGGATTTCTTCCAGAGGAACAACTTCACTCCTTTGGACCATCTTGCATGTTCCACTGATCTAAATCCAACTGACAACATTTGGGGATGGTTGGCAAGGGAAGTTTACATAAAAATGGACATCAGTTCCAAACAGTGGATGCCGTCCGTGAAGCCATCTTCACCACCTGGAGCAACGTTACCACTAGCCTCCTGGAAACAAGCATACCCAAACCAATTTTTCAGCTACTCATTACTTACTCCTTTTTGGAATATTTTATTTTTATTTTAGGGGTGTTTTGTTTTTTTTGTTTTTTTGCGCTATGGTCTTAAACCTTTGACCAGTTGATGAACAGCCTATTTCACTTTAATGCTTGTTTGCAATAAATTGCTCACTGATTTATTTATTTTTTGTCACTCCCATTTCTTCTTTTTGCATTTTGAAGCTCTACATAGAACCTTCTTAAAGGCATAGTTCGAATTTTTTTTTTTTTACATCAACTGTTATGACATTGTCATCAGCAGTGTAGTGCGTCAACAGTGACTTTGACCCCTCACTTGGTCCAGTTCTGGTCGGATTTCGGTGAAGAGGAACATAGTTCCGCTTAGTTGCTAGGCAACTCAAGTAAAGAGTTGGACTTCTCAGAACAATATGCGTTCAGAATAGTAATACATTTGCATCACAAAAATACCTAGAAAAAATCAGACCTCACAATTAGCTCTGCGTTACTTTCAGAAGATGGCTGCGACACGCGTGCCTTCATCCGCTATGGAACACATACCCAAACAAGTGTATTAAATTTAAATTTATTAAATTAAATAACTACAATATGAAATCCATAAAAATGTGAAATAATTTCTTAAAATGTCCATTAAGTCTGTAATGTTACTGTACATATGTGGCAGTGTGTCTATTTACGTTAAGTTCCCAATATGATTTCAGTGAAATAATGACTAATATGACTTCAGTTACAAAATGACTTCAATTAAAATGTGCATTGTTAAATGTAATGTGAGACCATTGACCATTGGATTGAACCTATTTATTTAAAAGGCTTTCAAGTAAGTAAATGAATACGTCATTAATTAAAAAAAAAAATGTATGAAATAGAATAGAACAATAAATTGCTCATAAAATAAATAGATATGAAATGCAGCTATTTTATGACACTGACTAATTAAGGAACATGCCAAAATACAAGCAACATTAACTAATTAAATTCAAATACGAGTTACTATGAGTTACTTAAAATGCCTAGTTTATTTTTAATGGCTTCTAGGAAAATTGCATTATGGAATGTAATGTGAGATAATGGTCTTAAATAGGCCATAGATAGATAGATAGATAGATAGATAGATAGATAGATTCAGATAGTGGTCAATTACCTAAAATTATAAATGAATAAAATGTGAAGTAACCCATTAAAAACTCTTACTTTTGATAGGATAGGAATATAAAATTAACTCATTCTGTTATTAGTGAAATAAGTTAATTCATTCTGTTCATTCATATTAAAGTATGTATTTATATATCTATCTATTTTATATCTATTTACTTTATGACATTCAAAATGAACACTTCAAAAAAATATGGTGGACTTTGGCATTTTCTGGCGTGGGTGCCTGAGATTTTTTTTTTGTGAGCCTGTTTACGAGAGACATGCCGACTAAATTTCATGTTGCTAAAAGGAAAAATATTTTTGACTGTAATGGAAAATGTTTAACGCCCTGTGTTATATGCTGTTTTTCTTCTTTGTTTTTCGAAAAGGTCGGCATGGGAACCAATAAGACTCTTTACGCTCTTGAGGACGGTCACGTCCGGTTCACCAAGGAGGTCTACGTCCCACCACCTCGCAGTGAGGAGGCTTGCAAGGTCATCACCCAACTCCCCGCAGGAGCATTACTTTACAAAACTTTTATCAACATTTTTCCGGTCAAGCAGGAGCCCAAGTTTAAGTTGATTGGCCTCTTCTAAAACAAAATAAAGCAAAAAACTATGGACTTGTCAAAAAAAAAAAAAAAGTACATATGTTTCGCTGTTTTTGTAAAATGTACAAAATCTTTACAGCTCACGAAAGTTGTACAATTGGAAGTTTCAACTAAAATTTTCAGAAAAAGTAAATAATAAAATCAGTGTTTCATGGATTGAGTATCTACCTATAAACTCCACAAATGTTTAGCTTCTTTTGGCTTTTTTTGTTTTTGTGTGCGCAATACCTATGAAACTGGCGGTGGGCCGTACATTTGGTATGTGGACCTTCAGTGGGGCCTAAATCCACCTTTAAGTACCACCATCACATCACAATCAATAATATTCAAAACCACAATATTAAGTTATGAGAGAGAGGCGTTTGCATCTTGGGGATGTCATGTCTGCCTGGATGTTGGAAGTATGACGGTCAATCACAATCTCTTTATTGAAGGAAAATGGTTACTGGTGACCCCAACCACGGCAGAATAACATCAGCAAAAACTAGCTCTTACTTCAAGAAGCAGCCGTCTTCCTCAACCTGTATGCGCTCTCACAGACACACACACACACACACACACATGCAAGACACACAGCCGGTCATGTTCACAGAAATCACGAATACGAAACATAACTGCCATGTCACTACAAAAGTAGGGTTACAGTTACTTCATTGTTAAGGTGAAACAGATAATGAAGTAACTGTAACTCTACTTTTGGCCCACCCTGTATTAAAAGCAAGAAACCCAGTTAACCCTTTTTCTTCAACTACATCATCACTGACATTTCTGCTCATAACTTGGAGCATTATATAACTTCCACCTGTGATTGCCAGTGCCTGTAAATTTGGCTCTTGGCCAAATGTAGGAGCGTGAAGTAACAGCTCAGCGATCAAGGGTTCAGACAACACAAAACATACACGACAATACACATCATCTGTACTAGACTAATGTAATAAAATCAATATTCATGTAATAACATGACAAAAACATGAAACTTTGAAATAAAACATTGTGGGCGTAACTTGGCTTGTTGAAAATGGATTCGTTTTTTGTAAGATTCAGTTCAGCGGAGGCTTTGAAATGGATTCATGACGAAAACCGATGTGCCACTGTACTGGAATTTAAGTATTATGTAGTTCAGTGGTTTTGATAGTGTTTAGGCCAGCACAGAAGATTTTTCTGGCCCTGACAGCACACCATAAAACCTGATAGAACGTCACCAGGTGACAGTATTGCTCCACTAACATGCTCCCTATTTCATCAAGTAGGGTGAGTAATTTTGCTTTACTTTTGAGTATTACAGTATTCTGTTTTATGACAGGAATGTTAACACTTCAAGCTGTACTTTAACTTGTACAGTCGGGGTTCGAACAGATTTTCTACGACTTTTTGTTTGCAGTGGAAATGTATGATGAGTAAAAGTGTATTTCAACTTTGTCAATGAGCTACCGTAGTTATACAAGAAATAT
The DNA here is from genome assembly GCF_027744805.1 of Dunckerocampus dactyliophorus. Taxonomy (NCBI): domain Eukaryota; kingdom Metazoa; phylum Chordata; class Actinopteri; order Syngnathiformes; family Syngnathidae; genus Dunckerocampus; species Dunckerocampus dactyliophorus. The sequence goes on along the minus strand of NC_072833.1, from coordinate 21,368,313 downwards.
GCATTTTACTTCAAATTGTGCAGTTATTTCATTGGATTAACTTTTTTTTTTTTTCATGAATGGATGGTCTGCTGTTTACAAAGATCTTACTGCCAAAAAGCTGCAAAGATCCTCTATGGGACAGGAGCGCTGTGTTGTCTGAAAAGACGTCAACGATCCTTTACATCAGTGGACTCCAACCTCGGCCCACGAACAATTTCATCCAACAAACTATGCCAGACCAGGGTTGGGTGGGGTAATGTAATGCTATTTATTTATTATGTATTGTGTATAAAACAGGGGTGTCAAACTCAGCTTACCCGGGGGCCACTGGAGGTAAAGTCTGGGTGAGGCTGGGCCTCAAGTCTTGGGAGTAAGGCTTACGATAACGATATCTATAACGATATCAGGTATGCTGCAGGAAACACATCTAACATGTGAGCGCACTTAAAGCAATTTCATCCGGCAGTGAACGTTACATCTACAAGAAAGAAAACCAGCTTAGTGCAAACACCGATAACGTCAGCATGCAAACAACTCTGACTGGGCCAAAGCAGTAACACATGGTGTGGGAGTGTGTGGGTTTTCTCCTGGTTCTCTGGTTTCCTCCCACATTCCAAAAACATGCTTGTAAGGTTAACTGGCAAATCTAAATTGTGAATTGTTATGAATGTGAGTGTGAATGGTTGTTTGTCTATATGTGCCCTGCGATTGGCTGGCGACCAGTCCAGGGTGTACCTCGCCTCTCGCCCGAAGTCAGCTGGGATAGGCTCCAGCATGCCCCCGCCACCCTAATGAGGATAGAAAAAGGATGGATGGACAGATGGTTGAACTTCACATGCAACAGACAGATTTAACTGTAACTGTCCGTTACATTTCGCCACAATGTTTAAACAATTGTTTAATACAACAGTTTATTTTATTATTATATTTCTATTTTAAAAAACTCAGTCTAATGGGTTGCTTTTATTTATTTAAAAAAAATTTGTTTGCATTTTTTTTTTTAAATAAAAGCATTTCAAGTCATTTTTTCTGCCTGTTTTGTACTGAAAATGAACCGAACCAAAATTATAGCGTACCGTTACACCCGTAATAGTTACTTACCCGTTACATGCTGTGCTGTCATTTTGTGTGTGTGTGTGTGTGTGTGTGAGCACCACGATTGTAGGCAGTGTTCAGTGTTCTGTTTAGTGACCCCCATTTCTCCATGTGACACACTCTTAGTTCTGTGGTAGGTTATGCTTTCACCCTGTGAGCATCATTGGCTTAACTTAGAGCCTGCGGGCCACATTTACAGTAGTCCTTCCTGTCAAGTCGCGGGCCGCAAAATGTGACTTGGTGTGCCAAGCAAATGGCCCACGGGCTGCGAGTTTGAGACCCCTGGTATAAAACAAAGACAAGCACAATGTAACCTTATAAAGATGACCACTGACGTGAAAATGAAAGGAAAACCATGACCTCGGGAGGCACTATGACACTCAGCTTCATCTTGCCGTCACAATTGCCGCTGTCTCAAAGAACAAAAACGATGCCAAAAACAGACTGAGGTCAAATACTTAAGTTTTGGAATGTAACCAGTATTTGTGGGAAAATTGTGCCCTCTAAAGTCGCAAGAACTTGGGAATTTGAACCGCTGTGCATGACTCCCTCAATTTTTGGGAAAACTCGGCAAGCGTCAGAAGATTAACTCTGTGCATATGTTTAGCTTTTTCTTTGACTTCTTGAGGCTTTTTGGCAACACTAATTCAAAAAGCTGCCCACATAGCACATACCCTCTCAGGGATTATGTCCCATGCAGCAGAGAGTGCCCTAATGTAGGTCAATTGAATGGCCCAATGGAAAAACACTGGAATCCAGGCCATTTTCATCACTTCCTAAAAAAAAAAAAAAACACAGGACAGGATGTGAAAACAGAATGTTTGGTCACCCTAGCTCAGGCTGCATCAAGTATTGGGAGTATGGCTGGGAATGTCAGGGTACCTCACGATATATGATTTGCTACGATAATATCTTGATAGGGTGACATAAATACATAATTTCATGGTTTGTAGTTAGCTGCATTCAGCTGGGATAGACTCGAGCTTACCCGTGACCCTAATGAGGGAAAGCAAATGGATGGAATGTTTACAGCAGACTAGAATACAAGCAGCACTGCTGCAAAAATGAGACTGCAACATAAGTGTAAACAGGATTTTAGTTAAGGCATCTGTCAAACAGTGACACTGTTTTAAATTCACTCAGAAAACATGTCTCTTTCATTCATTCATTTCAGAGACATGTCTCTTAAGTAGATCAACTGTAAAGTACAAGCATATCAAAAATAGATATTTAGTGTAGTATGGCAATAGTGACGTATTCACAGGAAAGAGACAGAGAATGACCTGGATAAGATTAAGCAGCTCAACAATTCTGACAGTTCGTAAATACACAGGACTTGATGGAAGCTTTGATGGAAACTGTCCTTTGTGCCAATAGATGAGGCATGGATGTTGAGAGTATCATGCGAATTTATTAGCCATGGAAAGGTTATTCATTTTGGACACATCATCAGTAGTGTATCTTTTGAATCAGTGGGTGTTTCGGCCTTTCAACACAAGACACCCTCATCGGCCAACTACTGTATAGGGTGACCAAGGCTGAGCCAGCGTCCCATGCCCAAGTATGAGTAAAGTAGTGCCGGGAAGGTGGGGGGAGAGGTGGGCTGTGAGCTAGCCAGCGAGATGCCGTAGATGCTGGTGTTGGTCAGACCCCAAGTGGGACCCCAAGCCACTAAAATAAATATCATCTGTTCTCTTCTGAACCTAAACTTTGCGTCATGATGTAACACGATGTGGCCTAGTGTAACCTAGTTCAGCTGTGACCGATGACTGCTGGTGATACGCAGTACTCGGTTCATCTGACTCGATTAACAATTAGCTGGACCATCCTATCAGATTTTAGGTTTGTCTCACTGGAGCAAGGCTGTATATGGGTAAGTATGGAGCAGCAACATCAACATCTGACAAAAAATATGACCTGTAGTATGTTTGGACCAGCCCTTTTTCAGAGTAAGGCCCACCCAGATGATTTTATTGTAGCAGCTGTTGAAATAATGCTGTGAGACCAAAAAATAAGTTGAACAAATTCATCTTCTATTGGAGTGAATACAAAACAACTGCAATGCCAGTGCACGGGAGGAAATCAGCTGTTGCGAACCGAAGCTCCCAGAAGCTGTTTGCCATTCCTCTCGATTTGCTTAATTCTTTTTATATTAAAAACTCGTTTGCTTTTCCCCTTGGGTGTTTTTTGTCACACTCCTCAGGCAACGTTAGCAACAACTGCCTTCTCTCACAGACTGAAGACATGTCCCTCAACTGGACAATGTGTATCCAGGTAAGAAGAAGTGGAAAATATACCCTTTGACTAGACTGTGTGCGTGTGCTCAGTATAACAAACTGTTTCCTGAGGAGTGTAGAGCGTGCAGACATAGCACAGTACCCTACTAGGTGGAAAAAAATATTTCCTCTCACAGATCCCCTTTTGAAGTGACGTTTAGTCACTTCACAACAAACAAAATGGGTAGGTGAAGTCGTCAAGATCCAAAGTCTTGCTGTCGACACACCTGTGTCAGTCAAACAGTGGCTGTAACAGAGATTCACCATTTCATCACAAGTTGTGTTGTTACAGGGCTACTGTATATGTAGAGCGTGCAGTTTATTAACTGGCATATAAGCAATCCTATACAAGAAAGAAAGAAAGTCAGAGAGGCCAGACTGAGATGGTTTGGTCCAGAGGAGAGATGGGGAATATATAGGTAGAAGGATGCTGAGTTTTGAACTGCCGGGCAGGAGGCCTAGAGGAAGACCAAAGAGGAGGTTTATGGATGTAGTGTAAGAGGACATGAAGGTAGGTGGTGTGAGAGAAGAGGATGCAGAAGACAGGGTTAGATGGAGGCAATTGATTGGCTGTGGCGACCCCTGAAGGGAAAAGCCCAAAGGAAAAGAAGATATAAGCAATCCTATAAAAGCTGTGTAAGTACCTGTATGTCTCATTCAGCGCATTATATCACACTGTGTATTGTCCTAGCTGCTGACGACTCCCCACTAATTGGGGAGTCAAATCCTACCCCTTAACACGCTCTACATGTGGAAAAATACATGCTAAAAATACATACATCCACTTGTATGCCACGTGATTTACTCTGTAAATTCATCCCTTATTGAGCCTTCTCTTTTTAACACTATCAGTCTTCAATAATCTATCATCAATTTTACTACATAAGTCCCTTTTCTCTTTTAACCTTGGGGTGTTTTATTGAGTCATCCCTCAATAAACCACCCTTTAATAACACAGGTATCCATCTTCCTCACGGTATCTTTATTGACGTACTCCTACAACTTAGCTTTACTCAACTTTACTACAACTTTACTCTTACAACCTAAGCGCCCTCACCCCCAACAACCAGACCGCACAACAACAGACACAAGGTCCAATGCCCTACGAGCCAACCTGAAGACCGCTGCTTAGTATCCGACCAAGTACCAGGACGAGAACAACCTTTTTGTGACAAAAGGAGCCCACCTAGCTAGCAGAGAGGAGTCTGAAGCCCCCGATCTTCTTTCTCTCACTGCCTTTATACATGCTGATGGTCTATGTCGTTTCATGTGGTCAACTTCAGTCCAGTCATGATGTACGTTAGATCACCTCAGGCGAAGACGAACACCTTCTTCTCTATCCTCCCCATAGAAGAAGGCCAACGCATGTTTAGTCCGTGTTTGGTAGGCCTCGTGATTTCCTTTAGGCTTTGCCGCTCCTTGTCAGATGCACATGCTCCGGAAACCCACATCTCACTTCCTCCAACTCCACCACCTCCTCCAAACTCTCCTTCCTCTTATGAAAAGTACTATTTGTACTTTTTATAATACATTTCATATAATTATTCTATTAGTACTTCTTATATGACATTTTACCTTGGTTCCAGAACACAAAACACTACTTTCAAAACACAAAATAGATCCATCTTTTTGTTGTGCAATTCATTCTTTGTTGGGACTGAGGGGGTACCTAGGATGGCTTTTCTCTTCTCAATTATTTGAGCATAGTTGCATTTGCATCAATTGGCCACTGTACAGCAAACTTTTACAAACAAAATAAAGCACATTTGCAACCTAACAGCATGTTTTCTTTCAAAATAAAGGCACTGAGATTAAAAATCAATAATAAAGACGTGAACCATAAATCAAAGTGCAAAAGTGCAACATCAAAGCATGTACATGTGTTGGAATCACAGTTCAAGAGCTGGTACAGCATGAATTCCAAATTTACATCAACAACTATTTTAGTCCTGTTAATTGGCTTTTAATAAGCCCCAGTAACATAAGAATGTCACAAAATAAAAGGCAAAACTCTTTTTAAATTCTTCTTTAATTGACTTTATTCATATGTTCACGTTATGCATCTCATAACCTCGTGTCCTCATTCACATGTGTGTATATATACCGGAGAACTCCTTTATAACGGCCTTGTACACATAAATGTGAGTTCCAATTCAAGTCAACGACAGACAGTCCTATTTATGTGGTATGTGCGCTTTTAATAAGCCCCCATACAACAATGTATGTGATAAAAAGCAAAACCTTTCTTTATTAATCTTTATTAATCCTCCGAGTTGCATTGCTCAAGAACTTAGGTTCTTGCGCCCTCCAGAGGTTACTTTTAATATTTACATATACAAAAAGTGTGAATGATCCCGCCATCCTTCAACAAACTATATCAGTAATTTAACATTAGCAAAGGTTGGGGCTATAACTGAAGCGGGGCCAGATGCGGTGTCGTCCCATCAGGTTCCCGCTGGAGCACGGAAGGCCTTAGGGGGGTCTCGTCCGTCTCCCCATCTGTCGTGACTGCCACCATTTGGTACGAGGCTCTGCTGAAGTGGGACTCCCAAGGATTTCTGGATACAAAGCTCACACATGCGACGCGCACAAGAGATGCAACAGCATCCCCAAAAAGAAAGAGCAATGCAGCATATAAATGCAACAAGGCTGAGTACCACATCTTTCCATTTGCCGAAAATTTGCAGCAGGTGCCCCTCTGTCCTTGTGGGGTGTGGTCTCTCGCCGGAACACCGGCGCCATGTTCTGGTTTAGGTTGCTTCTTCTGTGTAAAGACCTTCAGATGTAGCCTTTTCTTATATTGTATTTTATAGGGGTGTCACGAGACAACCACCTCACGAGACGATGCACAAGATTGGGTCCACGATAATGAGACAAGACAAGATTTTAACATTAATTTTAAAAAACATGGACAAAAATACTTAATTTCACCGAGCCACAAAACAACCCAGGTGCATTTTCATAGTTTATTGTCCAACAATTTGACACGCAAAGATATTATTATAGGCCAAATAAACCACTGTTATGATAATATACAGATTAAGAATCATAAAAAACAGCTCACTGTTTTTCTGTTACTTACAGTACTCGTCTTTGTCTTTACGTCAGGGCTGTCCAGCTGTCGTTTGATATTTATCATTTTTCAAAATGTAGAATAAAAAACATTTACATATACTGTATGTACAGGGGTCTGTATGTACAGTATATGTATGATGTACAGTATGTGTCATGTTCCGTATTTTGGTGCGCTGCACTTTCTGCTGGGGGGAAGCTACAGCCGGTATGTTGCACAGCTGGCCACAATTGCAATTAGTGGTGTTTAAAAGCCCAGCGTCATCTGAAGTACGGCGCTGGTTCATTGTACTTTTCCTCTTCGCCCGTGCTGTTACATAATGTTCCACCGATCCGTCGATACTGCCTTTGACTACTAGTGTATGTTTTTGTCACAGAGCCTTTTTTTCCACCTCTGTCGTTTTCTGTTTATCCCTGCCTAATTAAAAGACTTTTATTTTCCCACAGCTGCCTGTCTCTGCATACTTGGGGTCAAGCACTCGACAGCTCCACAGATCGTGACAGAATGAACCAGCCAAGAATGACCCCCGCGGAGGCAGTGCACAGAAAATAGATATTTTTTTAGATGGCCGCGCACTATGAGCGCATGCTGCGAGACCATGAGGCACCTGGTGGTTTCCTCGAGCGTCTCCGCGAGCTGAAGGATTTAAAACCCACCTCCAGCCTCTTCTCCACCCTTTTGGCTCTCTTGAGGACATCTGGAATCCGTCCATTGGGGGTACTGTCATGTTCTGCAGGACAAGAGTGACTACTTCCTGTCCTTCGCGCTGTCCTTCCCGCTGCACTTCCTGCTGGGGGGAAGCTGCAGCCGCCTCACCCCAGTGGTATGTTGCAGAGCTAGCCACAATTGAAATTTGTGGTATTTCATATCATATAGCTATGGAGAGAATGTCTGCTGAATCTAAAGAACAAATGTCAGAATTTCAGTCTATATGGGCACAAATAATTAATTCCCTGACCTGACTCTCGGGGGGGTGAGGGCGTCTTTCTCTGCCCCTGGGGGTCTCGTTCATCTGGCTTGGGGTGTGGTCCTGGTCGCTGGGTGGCCCTGGTACCTCGGGGGTGGGCGGGGGCGGGCTTGGGGTCCCGGGTCTTCTTTGCTGGGCTGCCTGCCTGGGGGGGCTGGTGGGTGGGGTGGGGAGGGGTCGGGACGGCCAGGGGGCGGCGTTGGTTGACCTCCGGAGTGGTGGGTAGGCGGGGTGCTGCATCCTGCGGGTGCCGGGCGCCTACTACTGCTGGGGGGGCCTGTGTGCAGCTGGTGGCGCTGGCTCTCCCTCGCCTCCTTTGCTTCTGGGGGTGGGGCGGGGTCTGCCCTGGGCCCTCCTGCTCGGCTGCCGCGTGGGATCGTCCGGTGTGGGGTCCGGCCTCTCACCCTGGTGGGGGCGCGGGTGCCTGAGCCTCCCCTGGGTGGGGAGGGTGCTTGGGCGCCGGGTGGGGGGGTCGCTCCTCTCGTGGGCCCTGTCGTGCTGTGTTTGCTTCTCTGTCACTCTCTGGCGCCTCTGGCTTGCGTGCTTCATGGGTGTGGCCGTGCTCCGATCTATGTGGGGTCCGGTGCTCTTGTGGTCGCCGTAGTGTTGCTCCCTTGCCGGCCGTGGTGGTATGCGGGGGGTGCGTGGGCGCGATTCCCGCTGTTCTGGTGGCGATCGGATCTGCCTTGGGGCGTGTGGCTGATCCGTGGTGTTTGGCGGTTTGGGGGTGGCGCTGTGGACGCTACCTCCGGTGGGGCTCCGGTGTTGGGGGGCACTGGGAGATTGGGTGGGCCGGACTGAGCATCCTGGCGGGCCGGTTAGGGCCTGTGGTGTGTCCTGTGGCCTGTGGCTTGCCCGAGCCTGGGCTGTGGTGGGTGGCCGGTCGTTCATGTGTCCTTGGTCCCCCCTGCTCGGTTGGGGTATGGGGCCCCCGTTCTTCCTGTTCCACTGCACCACCTCACATACATATAGGACTTTGGGGGGTGGCCTACGGTCGGGCGTGGTTTGCCTCCTTTGCCCCTGCCGTGCCACTGACCTGTTGCCCCCCAATTTTAATTGCACAGTAGACACTTAGGGTTTGGGGGGGCTGGTCAGGTGAGGGGCCCTCCGAGCGGCAGCTGTCCCCCAATTTTAATTGCATCATTAGCTATCATCCACATACACCCCTATCAGCAGAAGAGTCCTGATTGTTCTGTCAGGTTTGTTATTTTATTTTTTATTTTTTTTTATTTTTTTTAAATTATTTTTCTTTGTTTTGTTAAAAGAAAAAAGCTTTGTTCTTATTTATTTATTTATTTAGTATTGTCATCATTATTATTATTATTATTATTAATGTATGTGTATATATATATATATATATATATATATATAATTTTTTTTTTCTTTTTCTTTTTTTTGGGGGGAGGGCTATCTTACCGTTATCTATTATGTATCATTCTGACTATCACAGAAAACATGACATGGAATGCAGGAAGTGAACAACATGTACTGTACATGATGTAGATTGGAAGGGGGGTAGGATTAAATCAGCTTTGCTTCTTCCTACTCCTTTTGGACATGTAGAACTGTAAAAAAAAAAATGATTCATGAGATGTATTCCATTGTAACCTTCATGTTCAAATAAACTAAACCAAACCAAACCAAACTAAACCAATCATTTACATGCACACAGATACACCCCTCAGGGACACAGAGACCAGCTCTTCATAGCTGTCCTCTTTTATTTTATTTTATTTATTTGTTATTTTTTAATTGCATAATAGACACAATCACACCATATCACATACACGGGTGGGGCGGGCTGGATTGGGGTGCCTCGTGCCTGTTCTGCGGCGCCTGCCCGCCAGGGTCGGAGGTGTGGCCAGGGACCTGGCGTCGCGGTGGCCTGGCTTGTGGGATGCCTTTGTCTGGTTCGCCTGCCTTTCCCTGGGGTGGCCCTCTGGGGCCTGTTGATGCCGGGGCTTGCGCCGGGGGGGCGGCTTGCGGTGCTTCCCCTGGACTGACACGTGCCGCGGGCGCCTCTGCGCTCTTGGGGCGGATTTGGCAGTCTCCGGGGGGTGGTGCCGGTGCTGCGGGTGGCCCGCGTGCCGCCGTGAGTGCTTGTGGTTGCTGCGCTGCGGCGGCTGCTGGGGCGCCAGGCCGACTGGTGGGTTGGGGCTTGGTCATGCTTGCGGGTACTGTGGGCCTGGGTGGCGGGGTGGGGGTCTGGGTGGGGGTGGGTGGTTGTGCTCTGCCGGGTGCTTGGGTGTTTGTCGCCGCTGCTCTTTGTGCTCTGCTGGGCCGCTGTCTGTGTCCTCGCCTCCCCTCCCTCCCCTCCCCTCTGCAGGCTTGCCGGGGTGGGGCTCCAGTGCGCGGGTGATGCGCTGTCAGCTCTGGTGGCATGTGGCTGGTCTGGCTTCTGGTGGCTGGTGTGGTCCGTCGGCTGGACTGCTGCTGGTCTTGCCTTCTCGGCTCTGGTGCTTGGCCTCCCTGCGGATTGGGGTGCGGTGCTCCCGCTCCGACTCCGGGGTTTGCTGCCCCGCAGGTGTCGGTTGGCACTGTGTGGTGGTTCGCCTGGCTGCTCGCCCGTTTGCCCGCCCGCTTGCTCATTTTCCCGCTTTCCTCCTCGCGGACTCCTCTGTCTTCCTGCTCCCCGGCGGTCCGCGCTCTCCGCGCCTGGGTTCTGGATTGTATGTCTGGGACCCCGGGTTCCCCGGCTCTGCTGCTCCTTGGGTTACCAACGGGGGATAGGGCAAGGCTTCCGAGTGTCAGGCAGTCGACCACTGTCTTTGTGCGGGTGTGTGTGGGCGTGTGCGCGCACGCATGCGTGTGTCCGTGTGTGTGTGCGCGCGCGTGCGTGCGTGCACGTGTGTGCGCGCGCGTGGGTGTGCGTAGGAGTGTGTATGTGCGTGCATGTGTGTGTGTGCTTTTATTTATTCATTTATTTTAGTTATTTATTTTTTGGGGGGGGGGGCATACAGGGGTTTGCTCCGTGGGGTCGAGTGCTGGGTGATACATCTCTGCGCCCGTGCCTCCGCCGGGGGGGAGGGCTCTTTGGGCTGGCTCTTGGGGCGTTGATCTTTATGCTGCCTGCCCCTGTGGGCCTGGTGGCCTTCTGGCGGCGGGGGCTCGGCCTGGCTACTTCCCCACATTACTCACTGAGTGAACCAGGGTGTTATTATGTTGTTGGTTTTATTACAGCGACGGTGATCTCAGCAGTATGACTATAGTTGTTTTTTTTTACAATGATGTGCATTACAGTAATTATCATTCTGTTCACTATCATAGATAATCATTTCATTACTACAATTATGTGTGACTGTTTCAATGCAGTATTGTCATTGTGGTTGTTGATATTATTTTGTCCTTTGTCCTTCAGTCCTTGTTCGTCTTTATAGTTGTCGCAGACATTTATTTGCTGATGTAATTCTGTATGTTTCTGTTGTTCTGTTCTTGTTGTCACAACTGCTGTTGTTGCTGCTGTTGTCCTTGTCTCTTGTCTTTTTTTTTTTTGTCCCCCTCTTATCCCCGCATCCCCCTCTGTTTTCTTTTCTCTTTTTTTCTGTCCCCTCCTGCTCCGGTCCGGTCGCTCCAAATTTGCTTAATAACAAGCATCTAAGTCAAATAAATTCGGTATAACAGGGGAAGTGTATATCACACTTCTCCCTGGCAGAGTAAATCTGTTGAGCACTTGACGGCATTTAGATCTACAATTCTATCTGCTTTAAAGGCTGGACAGGACAGGGGTAAAAAAAAAAAAAAAAAAAAGAAATTTGTTGTGTTTAAATGCCCAGCGTTGTCTCAATACGCCGCTAGTTCATTGTGCTTTTCCTCTTTGCCCGTGCTGTTCCATAACATTCCTCTGACCCATCGATACTGCCTTTGACTACTGGTGTATGTTTTTGTCACAGAGCCTTTTTTTCACCTCTGTCACTTTCTATTTATCCTTGCATACTGGGGGTCAAGCACCCAGCAGCTCCACAGATTGTGATAATAAGTACATTTAAAGACAAATTTTTGTGGTTTTAGAAGTTATTAGTATCAACATTTTAGCTTTTTTTAATTACATTATGCCCTTTTGCTGTATTTTCCACTTTTGCTGGGTTCTTGTTTACTTTATTTCAGCAATGAGCGACTCTTACAGATCCCCTGCGCCACACCTTGGACACCCATGCGTGTTTTCAATGCAAGATTGATGCTGTGTCAAATGTAATGAGCGTCAATATGGTGCAGACAAGTCTGAACATCTACTTGGGTTGATCTGACAAATCTTCAGTAAGATTGGATCAAATGTGGAATTATTACAGCTTCTGCTAGGACATCAACAAGTAGCAAGCAGCTGTTCAATTCTGATGGAACATGTCACTCACTGACACTGTGAACATCAAGGTAGGGTGGATTGCAGGGTGTGCCTAAAAACCTTAACGTACTCTTCCAATAATGCCTTGCACATTGCCATTTCCATATTACTGTATTATACAGTACATAGTATCTGTGCCACAGTTCACAGTCTGATTGGCTTCTGGCTGCCCTGTTCTCGCGATACAGCATTTCTCCAAACAAGAACGTTTTAATCTCCAGAGTATTTTGTAAACTTAGGACTCCAGTAGAAACAATAATCGGATCATTATTTTCACATACTGTATATCAAGTCGAGGCCCAAAGTTAATGAATCAGTCAGCAACATGGTTTGTACAGTGGCAATATTTGATCTAAAGGAGCTGAAAAACACCAATGAGAGCTCGGTTTGTATAAAATTAGGGTCCGACCACACAATTTAACTGCAAAAGATGGAGCTAAAGGCATTATGGAAAGGGCCTCTTTACCTTTCTGAACCCAATTATAGTAGATACTTAGAAAAGACACACCCTAATTTGTTTGGGTACCTCTCTTGCTTTGTGAATTTTTAAATGTATGAAAATCACGATAAAGTCTTCTAGGGGTGAGGACTCCTGCTCCTTTACGGAATGTGACCTTCATCAGGGACCTCCATCACTGCCAGTCGGTGCAGTTTGGGAAAAACTGTTTGGCAAGGTCAAGAGTCCAGATAATCCCTGGTTCAGGTATTTCAAGGACATGTGGAGAAACCTGACAACAGACATCCCTAAAACCCTTTTGATCAGAGGCAAATGGCTGAAAGAAAGAAAGACAGACTATGAGCTACAGGAAATCCTAACATCGGATACTCCTCCCAGAGCTGACTACAGAGAGATGATTTAGCTCACAGTGATTGTGCTTGGAGGCACACCTCCATATAGGATTCACTGGAGCCAACCAGGAGCCATTCACCAGGCCAGGGACTTGTATTCAGTGAAAATGCTCATGTGAGCAGATGGAATATGACGAAGAGACTGTCTCCAAGATGGAAAGTATCTTCTTATCACTATTCTATACCCCTGTGTGGATGACTTCACACTCAGCAGCTGATGCCCCTGTCAATGACCTGCAGTTATATCAGCACATGCTGAAGTATAAGAGAACAGACAGACATTGCTGATGCAGTTCTACAGAAACCTGAGAATCACAGGTGGAACTTGACACAGGAGGTCATTCCATTTGCGCTGTTCAACAGAAGGCTGAGTGACAAGCAGAAACAGGACATTGCAGTGCAGCTACATTCAACTGACAAGCCTACCAGACAGCCTCAGAAGAGGGAAAGCAGTTTTTCACAGTATTGCAGCCAAGAACACACTAGATCAGGGGTGTCAAACTCATTTTTATTGAGGGCCACATCGCAGTTACGGCTGCCCTCAGAGGGCCACTTGTAACTATCAGTATATATGAATATAAATATGAATAGAACCTCATGATATTATTACACAATTGCCCATGCATTTGATTATTATATGTGTACTAACAAATTAATGGATAACTTGCTTTGAAATGAGAAGTAAAGTGAGAATGTCATGGTGACAAGCAGACATTCAAGTATTTCTATTTGAAAAATGCGTGGAATATCCTTGCTGCATGATTAGACAATACTGATGTCGAGAAGAACTGCATTCAATGACATTTTTCTGTCAAAATGACGGATCAAATACATTTAGTGTTAGGAATTGTGCGCTGCTCCCTCTCCTGCTCTCCCTCTGCTCTGTGTTTCAGCGCACCTCCTACCACCTAGTTCCCTCCTGGCACACCTGCAGCTCGTTAAGGAGGACAGTTGATAAGCAGCAGGGTCCTGCAGCAGGGTGCCAGTTCAATTTTCACTTTGAATGATGTATGTCTAGCATAAACTTGGAAATTATCTGTAAATAGTGTAACATTTTGTGCTGCACGGTCACAGTCAGGAGATCGGGAAGACCTGGGTTCGAATCTCCGTTGGGCATTTCTGTGTGGAGTTTGCATGTTCTCCCTGTGCATGGGTTTTCTCCGGGTTCCATGTAAATTGTCCATAGGTATGAATGTGAGTGTGAATGGTTGTTTTTCTATATGTGACCAGTCCAGGGTGCACCCTGACTGTCGCCCAAAGTCCACTGGGATAGGCTCCAGCATACCCCCATACCCCTTCTCCTAATGAGGAGAAGCGGTATAGAAAATGGATGGATGGTTAGTGTTACATTTTTGTTAATTGTTATTCAAATTTTACATGTGAACAGAGCATTATGCTGTTACACATTTAGGTTTGCACATGGTCAAACAGTGTATAGGAGACCGTGTGTGTGTGGTAGGCCTGTCTGCTCAGGACATCACTGCATGACACTGTGCTGTGGCCACAGTGGACGAAGAAGACACCAGCGACCTCCTTGTCATCATGGATGCTGCTGGAGCATCCCAGGCACCCCATCACACACTCACTCCATCATACAACGCTCATACTATACATGAAACCTGGATAGTAAACTGCTATCAGGACTCTGTCTGAACATACTCATTGGTTACAACCAAATCAGTAAGAAAAAAAATTGCGGCCGAACAGGGACTTGCTGTTACAAGTGCATCTCAAACTACAAAGCACTTAAAGGGTCAAACATTAGAATATACAGTATATTAATCGCTAACTAAAGAGAAAGAAGTTTTACTTTTTGCTCTTTGTAAGTACTTGTTTTGCCTGCTTGCTTTTCCGCCGGAGTGATTTTTGGTTGCTACTTTGCTTGTTCCCTGCTTGGTTTTCAGCAATGGATTTTTGTTCTAGTTAGTTTTTTTTTTTCCTGCTCGTTTTTCTGCAGTGTTTTTTGTTTTTGTTACCTTTTTGTTGCCTTTTGCAGTATTTCCAGTATCATGATATGCCAGTTTTGCGAGGATATAACCCCAATGCTATTAGACGAAGAGAATCAGGTTGAGGGTTCTTGTTGAGAGGTTATTCAGGGAGATAAGTACTCTCCACCCAAAGAGGATGTAGTGCTTGTGTCATTGATGACAGAACCGCTAGTTTAATGAGCTAGTCCATGAGTTGGCCTGAGCATACAATATCAATCCCACTACTCTACGTCATGTAGCAATGAAACATGTTAGGCGAGAAGATGAAGACAAGGGGCTGATAACTTCAACCCTGGCAGCTGCCCTTGAAACACATACTGCACCCAGTCCAAGATTTGTTGGCGCACATCATGCTAGTCAGCCGTCAAGTGCTACACAGGCCCCTGATGACACCCTGCTTGTCAACCCATTGCCCGCAAGTCATTGTGTAACATATTGTGAAACATGATCTACTAGTGTCTCTTCTGCTCCCAGAGTCACGCGTATTTTCTGGAAACTCTCCCAAACCTTCTACGGAAGTAAACTATGGCATATGGAGGCTTCGAGTTAAGCAGGCACTAGATGATTCTAGTCTGTCAGAGGCACAGCAGTATGTTATTCGACAGGTTGCTGACTCCTGCCTTAAATGTCGCTCCCTCCATTGGAGCACAAGCGTCACCTAGTGCTTACCTCCTTGAACTAGAACTTGTTATTTTTATTATAATTGTGTGTGATTCTCTTTAGAAAATATTTACAAGTTTTCAACAGTTTTAGTACATTTGTCAATTGGTTACCATGGTACCCCCTAGTGAGTGCTGCAGGCTCGTACATGGTCGTTGTACAGTGTTGTACAGTTGCCGTACCAAACAGTGATGGAGGCGGTAAGGACACTTTTGATAGTGCATTTGTAGAAGCAACTCAGGATTTTGGTGGGCATGCCAAATTTCTCCTCTGGGACTTCTTGATGTGTTGGGTGTTGTGAGACCAGGTGAGGTCCTCGCTGATGTGCGTGCCAAGGAACTTGAAAGTTTTCACGCTCTCCACCTCAGTCTCATCAATAAACAGGGTCTATGCGGCTCCTTTTCTCTCAATTCCTGAGCTGGATGTGCGATCGTGGACTCTGACTGACTGGGACCTGCCTGTTAGAAAGTTCAACACCCAGTTAGAGAGGGGGGGTGACAGCCCAAGTGTGAGGAGCTTTTTTGTGAGTTTGTGGGGGCTGTCTGTGTTAAATGCAGAGCTATCACTACTATTATGGTAACTGTTTTACAATTATATGCATTATTCCCATAATATATACGTCAAGAAGTAAACATCCCTCCTTTCATCAAATAGTCAGCTAGCTCATTCTGCAGAAGCAGGGAAAAAGATGAGAATAAAACAATGGTCAGTGCGGGACAAGGATGTGGAGGGCTGGCTTTGCCTTGGGCCCCCACGTGACTTAATACGCTGCTGGATATGACATATAATATGCCTGCTGTGGACTGTTTTCATTCACTTTGCATGGTGGCTTGGGAGTTACCTGGAAATATCTTGTTCATAAACACCAGACGCCATCGCTAATAGGATTAAAGCTGATGACGATGATGACGCTACATGACACGTCGCCTTTATGACTTTAATGACTGTGATCCGTCCTTTCACAGCTTTGGAATGACTCCATGACATGCTTGATATAAAGAATGTACACGTTTGCTGGTTGTGAGCTGCAGGAGAAGCAGACACAGCACAAGCGATTGGAAGCCGCAGAGAAGACATCACAGCCAACTGGTAAGTCTGTACTGGTGTTGCTGGGAAAATACGCTGTTGACTGGAACAAGCTGCACATCTGCCAGTAAATGGAGTACCCCCTTAACTTTCTGGAAAATGGTTCCGATTTGACATAGGACTTGATTAAAGTCATGGTACGAGATCGTTTACAAGATTTAGAAGAAAAACAGCAAAAAAAGCTGCAGTTTCACAAGATTAAAGTCAAGATGTTAAGAGGGAAATTCCAAACAGCTTTTTTTTTCCAGACCAGATTTGGCTAGTTTCATGTGTGATGGGCCACATGAACCTCACTGGACTATTAAGAGAAAAAGTTGCAATTTTAGGAGAATAAACTCATGAGAGGAAACCGTGTCATTTTAATGGCCTCCTTTGAATTTTCACTATGTGGGCCTCCCTGCAAAAAGTTGGGACCCAATACTTACGACTGACTGAGCACTAAAATGTGTAGCCTGAGTGGTAATTCCAGATTATGGACTGGAAAAAACTTATTGATCAGTTCCCAGATCACAGAAGAACTTGCAACATGCAGAGGAAGGTGAAAGGCCCACACGCCCACAAGAAGAAGCCACAAAACCCCGTCCACCCGGGCTTCTTCTTGGTCACTCCGCTTGTCTTGGTCGCCGTGGCGACTGCATGGCCGTGGCCTAACCTGTATTGGCCGTGGGACTCCATCGCCGTGGCACAAAGCACCCAGGCCACTGATGCCCCAGACCAGAACCTCCTGCAGGAACTGACAACCATGAAACAGGACATCAATGAGTTGAAGGTAAGATCACACATGGCTGCTTTATGTGCATGCATGGGACTGACCCCAGAACACACATGGCTGCTTCATTTGACCCCAGACCCTCTTGAAGAACCTGGTGACACGTGTGGATGAGCTTGATGAAAGAACAGCAGCTATCGTCCACATTGAGGTAAAACACACCTGGATATTTTTACACACGTGGACAAGCGAGTGCTGAGTATTTATTAAAAAGTCTTTGTGCAGAATGTGACCCGTATGGTTGAAACACAAGCCGCAACCATGCAGAGTCTGACCACACTCGCGGAGAAGATTGATGGAGTAGCAAAAATTGCGCAAGTTGAGGTAAAAAGACCACAGCAGGATACTAAATTTGCATACACAGACACTGCTAGAGTCGAATGACCCACGACATGTTCACCTGTAGGTTCTGACGGCACGTGTGGACGCTCTTGAAAAAGTGAAAAAGGAGCAAGTGATGGTAAGAACACACCTGGATGCTTAATTTGCATATATAGACACTGCTTGAGCAGAGTGACCCACAACACCTGCACAATGTGAGCACATTTGGGATATTTAGCATGCCAGAAGTTATCTACAGTGGTGTGAAAACGTGTTTGCCCCCTTGCTGGTCACTTAAATGTTTCATATCACCAAACAAATGTAAATGTTAGTCAGTGACAACACAACTGAGCACAAAAGGCAGTTTTTGTATGAAAGGAGCAAACAAATCCAAAGCTCCATGTTCCTGTGTGAAAAGTGATTGTCCCCTAAAGCTAATAACTGGTCGGGCCCCCCTTAGCAGCAACAACTGCAATCAAGCGTTTGTGATAGCTTGTCATGCCACAGCATCTCAATAGGATTCAGGTCAGGACTTGGACTAGTCTTTACTAGTGGACTTGCTGGTGTGTTTTGGATCATTGTCCTGCTGCAGAACCCAAGTTGTTTGCAGTTTGAGGTCACCGACAGATGGCCGAACATTTTCATTCTTCCATTTATCACAGCAGGTCTTGCAGGTCCTGAAAACCATCACACTACCACCATGTTTTACTGCTGCTATGATGTTCTTTTTCGTTCTTATGTAGTCATGAACTCTGACCTTAACTGGGGCACGTGAGGGCTGCAGTTCTTAGGATGTTGTTGTGGGGTCTTTGGTGATGAGTTGTGTTGTCATTGGCTAATATTTCAATTTGTTTGATGATCTCAACCATAAGTGTGACCAAACATGCAAAATAAATCAGGAAGGGGCAAACACTTTTTAACACCACAGTACATCGAAAGAAAAAGTATATCTCAGCTTTTTTCTACATACACTCCTGATCAAAACCTTAAGAGCAGTTAAACTTGCTGGATTTTGCTTTTTGCACATTTGGATCTTAATGAGGTTTTAAGAAGAGCTACAATATGCAAACACAAGAAGGGGGAGTGACACAAAAAGCAGTGGGCACCAGTGAGGGCCTTCATGAGGGTGGAAGACCGCCCTGTGTCTTGATGGACAGCCAATGGGATCCTCCGGCTGAGCACAGGTGTGATGTTTTTGGGGCTACCACTTGACTTTTTTGTTCCATAATGCTCAGGATCTTTCCAAAACTTTTGACTGATTTCCTGCTCCCAACCTCAGCAGCCATGGCACGCTGCGAGAGAACTTGCTTATCCAGCGCCACAATCCCAGCCGCCTATTTCAGTTGAATTGTTGTTTTCAATAAATGACTTTTTCAAAATGCTTTTTGTCTCAACCCCCCTTTTTGTGTTTGCATATTGTAGCTTTACTTAAAACCTCATTAAGATCCAAACGTGCAAAATGATCATTCTAGACATTTTTCAACCAAGATTGTGAGCAGGAGTGTATTTCAACCCATCATTTTTTGACTTAACTCCCACAGAGCTTGAATTCAAATCTATGCTTACTGTTTATTGTTGTAAAAATTGGACTTGGAATAGGATTTTCTCTTGACTTTTGTCAGAAAAATGTTCTTGACTTTTATTCCCGATTAGTTATTCTGTAATTTGACCCAATTTTTGAAAAAATGACAGCTTTGTTTTCTCATAAAACATAGTTGTTAATTAATTTCAACAACTAAAATTACATTATTTTTCCTCATATTAAAATTTTATTGTCTTAAAATGACAGCATTTTGGCAACGATTTTTCTCTCCTGTAATTGGCAAAATGTTTTGACTTTATTTTCATTTTCCGCAACATAATTTGCCAAAAATTTTAGCTTTGTTTTCTTTATTTTGTAATGTTACAAATTTTTTAAAATGACATCCAGTTTTTAAAAGTATTTGATTTAAATTCTAGACTTGTTCACATCCACAGCGAACTGTACAAGTTTCCTCGTAATTGCCATCAAATGTTAGTATTTTGTTGGAATATGACTGTTTTCTTTTCATATTTGGACTTTTTTGTCAGAAAATTGTGTTTTTTTCCATCGTTGCTGCTCCCATAATATTTTCTTTCCACAGCCTAATTTTCCAAAAATGACATGTTTTTGTTTCATATTAAAACTGTAAAAAGAAAACATATTTCCACTTTATGCTTCTAAAATGACTATTTTTGATAATATTGTGAGCTAATCTTGTAAAATTAGCTTTCATGATGTAGCCCAACCTAATTTTCCAAAATAGTTTTTTTCATCATACTACAACTTACTATGAAGTATGATTAATATTACAATATTTGAACTTTATGCTACTAAAATGTTATTTTTCCTCCTATTACAACATTATTCTTGTTGAGTTAAGACCTTTTCTTGTTTTTCTTAACGATGTTTGACTTTTATTTCTCGTTTTTTTGTTTCCCTTTTTGATGGGGTTGTCCTAAACGGCCCCCTGGCCGCACTTTGGACACCCCTGACATACATGGACGGTACTTGAGCACAGTGACCCACGACATGTCCTCTTGCAGGGTCTGACCACCCGAGTGACGAAGCTGGGAGCGGCAGGTAGGTCAGAAAGACTAAGGTCACCCTTGACCTTTGACCTGACCCTTGATGTGTCATCTTGCAGCCAGTTCGGTGGTATTCTCAGCAATGATCAAACATGAGAATACATTCAACAGTGGGGAGAAGGTGATCTTCTCACAAGTGCAGACCAACGAGGGTGACGACTATGACAATACCACAGGTCTGATGTCACGGCTAACTAGCATAGCATTTCTAGATAGCGCGTTGGCTTTTTGAATCAGCACCACTGGGGGGCGCTAACAAAGGTGTGATTGTCCCCTGCAGGCATTTTCACAGCACGCATCAAGGGCCTCTACTTCTTCACCGTCACCATCCACACGCATGGGGGGGACATTGACCTGTATGTGTATAAGAATGAGGAGGACATGAGCCAGCTGTATAACCCCACTGCAGGATATCACGGCAGTGAGACCAGCAGCTTGGTGATGCCACTGGAGAGTGGAGACACCGTGTATGTCAAGGCTTATAAGGGCAGAGTCCAGAGTTACACCCAACAAAGCATGTTCAGCGGCTTCCTCATCCATCCCATGTAAACTAGATGGAAACTTGGTTAGTGTCGTCAATTCATTCCAGAAGGTCCCGACTCCCAACCGAAGCCATTTCAAGAGTCAGAAATTTTGCTGATGGCATCATAGATTGGCAACGTAGCTGACCTCCCCGGTTGCCATTCTGTTAGCAAGCGCACGATGCTAACACATGTTTTGTGATCATGAAGTGTACCATATTGTACGCAAACTGAGGCTACATTTTGGATGAAACACTAACTGACGTTCTGCTTTTTTTTTTCTTTGATGATACATTTTGAATGCTGGATGTTTGGATTTCCTTATTAAATCAATAAAGTTTAGCAAGTTTGGCAAGAGTAGTTTTGTCAGTGCTTACCTCAGCTGGAAGACATATTTATTTCACAAACATGACTTGTTTGCGCTGAGGGTAAAAGGAGTTTAAAGGTAACTATATAATGTTAAGTGTTTAGAAGGTCGCAAAAATTTAACAATTTTACAAGACTAATGTAATATTGTGAGAATAACATTTTAGGAGCATAGAGTTGAAATATAACATTTTTTTTTAGGTTGAAATCGACAAAAAAGATGTCATTTATTAAAGATTAGGATGCAGTAAACATTACACGAATGAGGTCAAAATATTTTGGGAGTAAAGTCGTTATGAGAAAATGTACACAAAGTTGAATTAGAAGTTCCATTTTTTAGATAAAAATAAAAACACTACCACGCAGCTGAAATGGAAAAAACAGCTGCCATTTTACCAAAAAAAGTTTATCCTCAACCTAAGTTTGCATTATTGGCAACTTTTGTTTCTCAATATTGTGACTTCATTGCCATAATATGTTGACTTTGTCGGAACGGTTATGTAAGAACGCAACTGTAGGGCTGTTTTTATATTCTTGTCGACTATATTGGGTAACAGGAGTGTAAAGGTGACTGTAGGGGTGTTATTTCACATCGAGAAGTCTCTAATCATGTCAGTCTATTTAGAAGATTGTACATGTTTTCTTTTTATATCTTACAGTATGTCTCATGTTCTGTAATTATTACTATATTGGGTAATAAGAGTGACTATAGGGGTGTTCTTTCATGCTCTGAGGGCTCTAATAATCTTAAAAAGTGCATTTAGAAGGTGGTAAACAGGTTTCTAGGTCTTATTTTCTAGTACGTCGACTATATTGGGTGACTATAGGGGTGTTATTTCACATCTGGAGTGCTCCAATAATGTTCAAATGTGTCTTATTTTCTTTTATAATATATGCACACCGAGGCAACATTTTGGTAGATTTTAAGGCGTTAAGCCTAAAAACAGGCTAACCTGTTTTGTGTACCTTATTGTAAAGTGTCACCGGAGTTTGTCCCGAAATGCTTTTGAGCTGCAAAGTGAGAAGGATCAAGTTCGTGATGCTCGCTCAGTCAAGTCAGACGTTGCTCAGATCGAACACACACACACACGATGAGTCTCTCAAAAGGAAACACTATTTCATGACCTCACTATGGCTGACGTCTTCTCCAAAATCTTCCTTGGCAGAAAAAAGCAAAGCGTCAATCATCCGTTCCCTGTCAGACGTATACACTATATACTCAGTCGAGGTCAGCAGGCCTCCGTCCCCACTGCAGACAGTGTGGACCAGGCACTGCTTCCCCTTTCTGAGGCGCCTGACGGTTTGCCAGAACCTCTTCGAGGCCGACCGAAAGTCGTGTTACATGGCCTCATCGAACTCCTCCCACACCCGAGTTTTTGCCTCGACCACCGCCGAAGCCGCGTGCCGCTTGGCCTGCCGGTACCCGTCAGCTGCTTCAGGAGTCCCACAAGCCATCCATGCTCGATAAGACTCCTTCTTCAGCTTGACGGCAGCCCTGACCTCTGGTGTCCACCATCAGGTTCGGGGCTTTCCGCCACAGCTGGCACCGACCACCTTGCGGCCGCAGCGCCGATTGGCTGCCTCAGCAATGGAGGCACGGAATAGAGCCCATTCAGACTCGATATCCTCGTCTTCCCCCGGGATGCAGGAGAAGCTCTGCCGGAGGTGAGAGCTGAAGACTCGACGAACAGGAGACTCTGACAAACGTTCCCAGCACACCCTCACTACACGTTTGGGTCTCCCGGGTCTGTCCGGCATCCTCCCCCGCCATCTAATCCAACTCATCACCAGGTGGTGATCAGTTGACAGCTCAGCCCCTCTCTTTACCCGTGTGTCCAAAACATGCGGACGCAGGTCTGATGATACGACTACAAAGTCGATCATAGACCTGCGGCCTTGGGTGTCCTGGTGCCATGTGCACTTGTGGACATCCTTATGTTGGAACATGGTGTTTGTGATGGACAAACTGTGGTTCGCACAGAAGTCCAACAACATCACACCGCACGGGTTCAGATCGGGGAGGCCCCTCCAATCACGCCCCTCCAGGTCACACTATCATTGCCCACATGGGCGTTGAAGTCTCCCAGTAAAACAACAGAATCACTAGTTGGGGTGCTCTCCAGCACCCCTCTGATGGACTCCAGGAAGGCTGGGTACTCTGAACTGCCGTTTGGCGCGTACGCACAAACGACAGTCAGGACCCTTTCCCCATCCCGAAGGCGTAGGGAAATGACCCTCTCGTTCACCGGGGATGACTCCAACACAGAGGCACCGAGCCGGGACCAAGAGTGATTCAGAAGACCCGTATGAACAAACACACGAGGAGAGACCGCACCTCGCCCGGAAGTGGGATACCGGGGCCTCACCCTGGAGCCAGGCCTGGGGGAGGGGCTCGCAGGCGAGCGCCTGGTGATCGGGCTTTCACCCGTGGGACCCGGCCGGGCTCAGCCCGAAGAAGCCACACTGGATATCCCCCCCGTAGACCCGCCACCTGCGGGGGCAAGCATAAGGGTCCGGTGCATTGCGTTTTGGGTGGCGGTCGAGGGCGGGCACCTAGGCAACCTGGTCTTCGGCGGCCAAATCTGGTTCTTGGGACATGGAACGTCACTTCTCTGGCGGGGAAGGAGCCCGAACTTGTGGGAGAGGTTGAGACATTCCGACTAGATATAGTCGGACTCACCTCGACCCACAGTTTGGGTTCTGGATCCAAACTCCTCGAGAGGGGCTGGACCTTGTTCTACTCTGGAGTTGCTGCAGGGGAGAGGCGGCGAGCTGGTGTGGGCTTATTAATAGCTTATAAATAATAGATATTTTAAATCTGTAAGCATCTTTTCATCTAAGTAGTTGTAAATGTCCCCTTATTCTCCTTTAGATTTGAACACTGCAATGCTCAACTTCTAAAGTAATGGCTAGTAAATATGCGGAGAGACAGGTGGATTCCTGCAGCCAGATCACAACTCTGTTCAAGTCATTTCACCGAGAACTTCGACAGGACCGACCAGACTGTTAGATTAGGACAAAATGCAGTTCCAACAATATTTGACTTTCCTGATCATCTTCTAAAGGTATGCTAACATTTAACTTTGATACTCCGTAGATCCTTATCATAACAAATACCTTGTGAACACTGAAATTGACTTGTTATGCATTGTAATTTCACACATACACACATACATGTATGTGTATGGGTGTGTGCTTTTTGGGTGAGGCAAGATCGCCGACCAATGGCTTCATGCGGTCAGCAGAGACACCCCTTCCACTTATAGAGTTCAGCGGTGAGGTGAGAGTCGCTTCCTGGTTTTGTAACTTCCTGGTTTCGTCGCTTCCTGGTTTCGTCACTTCCCGTACATGTTTCCTTATTCGCGGAAAACGTGGCACCAGTTCGAAGCGTGTTTGAATCTGTGGGTATCCAACTTCAAATATCATAGAGCAAGTAGGCCAGCATGCTGAAAAAGTAAGCATCCCTGTACCGATTAGGCCGTAGACGGTGACGTCACGCGAAATAAGGCTGTCAAAACCCCCTGTCTATGTTCCATGTTGTCTGTTATTTGTATACCCTTACTTTCATCTTGTTCATTGTAAAGCTTTTTTAAAAGACATTAGTCGATTTACGAAGTAGCCACAGAAGCTCAGCTCATAAATGTCACAGTCCACAATACTGATGTAGCACTAATTGATGATGTTAATACAAGATGGCGCCCACCGTGGCAGACGTCTCTGTTTCACTCTCCCGTTTTTCACTATTTGTTGTTATTTTACTGTTCATATTGAAATAAGAATTTCATTGCATAGTATAACTGCCTGTTTTACTATGCATGTGACAATACAACTCTTGAATCTTGAATGAGGTCACGTGTAGTCAGGCTCTCAAAACCTTAAAAAAAATAAAGTTTTGCTTTAAAGGTTTTTATTTTAACCATTGGTTATTTTATGTGTGTATTTTGGTATTTGTGTCTTGTTAATTTCGTTGTAAATAAAGATGAAAAGATTGTATTTTCAAAGTAGCCACAGGAGGGCGATAGAGGCTCAGTTCATCTTTGTATATCCATCACAAACCACCGTATGGTTGCTATCTGATTACATCACTTCCTGTCTGTCCACGTAGTTCCAAGCGTACTGTTGTACTGTTACTGTTACACCCTTAGTATCGTTCTAGTTCGTTGTAAATAAAAAAAATACTTTAGTCTATTTTCGAAGTAGCCACAGGAGGGCGATAGAGGCTAAGCTCATAAATGACGGTCACAAGCCACAGTACTGGTGAGGTCACGTGAAATAAGGGTCTCAAAACATACATTTTTTTATTCGGGTATTTGTATCCTGTTAATTTCGTGGTAAATAAGGATGAAAGTGTGTAGTAAAGTAGCCACAGTAGGGCAATAGAGTCTCAGATCATCTTTGTGTATGCATCACAAACCACTGTATGGTAGCTTTCTGGTTACTTGTTTTGCTCAGACTATTTGCGGCAGTCCCTCCAAAGATAACTTTCTCCTGGATTCCTTGACAAAGCTTGTGACGCCAACAGATGACAGCCGGCGCCTTCGCGATAACCCTTACTATAGTTGTTGACAGAAACAGAACATTGTTTTCCTTCGCCTGCCAAGGCTTATGTCAGTGTGGTGTGTTCCTTTATCTGGTTGTGGATCCCAGCTTTTGTTTGTACCCTCTGTGTGAGCACCAGACACTGTTTTTTAGATTAATTGATTAAACAGTTATATTTATACTGTACTTATTTTAAGGCACTCCACAAAAATTCAGCCAATAAACATCAATGCAAACAGGTATTGTAAAATCAACTTGTAGCAATTATTATTGTATTATCATTAAATGCATTTTTTACAACAGTCCATACTTTAGTGACATTGTGCCCATTACGTCGATCGCGTAAACCTCACTTTGTAGATGTCATATGACATTAGTTAGCTGACATTATCCCCCCTCCTGATTCACTCTTGCTCCACCGCAGTGTTTTAAGCTACAAACGGAGATGCAACCTTCATCTTTATTTTCTGATTAGGGATAAACTGAGTGGTAAGATGCCTACAGTATATTTATAACAAAAGTTATCCGTTCACTTGTAGCGGCTCGTTCTGTCGGAAAAAAAGTGAATTATTCGATGGCTTTGCTTCGTGTTCTGATGTCCACTACAGAAATTAGTGTTTTTACCCTTCCATTTCTTATCTATTGTGGAATTATCGTTATTTCCATATTGAATGTAATTATGATATTGTATTAAGTACTTTAATTTAACTGTAAACTTTGAAAATGTGAAATACTAAACATATTTACAGTCGCATTTCAAAGTTAATGGTTAGATTTATTATATGTATACGTGTGTGTGAGCTTGGTCATTTTAAAAGTAGCTAGCAGGCTGAAAAAGTGTGAGCACCACTGCTTTAGTGCCACGGTTCAATATTTTTTTTGATACAAAACAAACTGTCATGATTTTTGAAACTTGCAATTGCTTGACGGGTGCATGAGTGTCGTGGCAGTTTACTTAAAAAGTTAAATTAGAGAGGGGTTTTCGTGTCACTGTTTTGATATAATTCTGTTTTAGTATGAAATTTGCCTTGGTTTTTGTACGGTATTTGATGTAGCAAATAGTCTTTGTGGTTTTTCTTGTACTGTATCATCCGGCGCAATGTGGTGGCCAGACAAAGCACCATACGTGTTGCTGACTCACTGTACATTTTTTTATTGAGTGATTGCGAAATAAACCACCACTGGGCCAAAGACAGTTGCGAGTTGCAGCAATGTGATAAAAGGTTGAAAAACACTATGCAATTCCATCTCAACAGGATGTATTGGAAGGCCGCATCAACATTAACCTCTATCATTCCTCATTTACAATTATTTCACATTGTTCTCTGAGTGTAAAATTATAATTATGCTGTATAAAAATATAATTTTTAATATTTTCCAGTGGCTAGAATGGATTAATTGGATTAACATTTCCTATTGGAAGAATTTCTTGGTTTTCATGTTTCAGTTTTGTCTGACTTTTTAGAAGTAATTCTGCTGTGTTGACTGTGTGTGTGTGTGTGTGTGTGTGTGTCTCATGTTTGTGTGTCCAGAGAGTTTTCGGAAGAGGAGACAGAGGAAAGAGCTAGTTTGAGGACGTGTTTCAGCCATACTTGGTGAAAAAAAGGTTGGTAGAGATTCATCAGACGAGCAAATTCAAACGCAAAGGGTAAGTAAAGTCTTATTTTTTACAATGCCTTATGGGCTGAATAGGTGAATCCCTATTATATGCATCATTGTTGACTGTCAGCACGTTATCACAAATGTACCTGTTAGCACATTGTTACAGCATGTCTATGAAAGTTGTTAGACATTGTTTTACAAGGTTTTTATAGGCCCTATATTATGGAATCACAGGAGTGCCAAAATTAAAAGGGAATACGCCAAGTCCCCAACCAACGAACACAATTGGTTCCAGACGACCGTTCTTAAGTGTAATTGTTCTTAAGTGGGGGAAAAGGTAATATTACCAATGGTATTGGTACTACATGTACGTGTATACATACACACTAGGTCCCCTACTAACGAATATCCGACATATGAACTTTCGGAGATACGAACACCGCCGACTCGTCTATTTTTTTCATGATTTTTTTCGAAAATTTCCATATTTTGTCATTTAAATATTTTCGAAATACAAAGGCGCCATTTTTGTATTGCGCGTCATTCCGCCGCTACGAATTGTGGGTAGCAGCATTTCTCTCGCGAGATCTTTCTCAGTTCGTCGCTGCACTTTTAGCTGATTACATCTCAGAGCACGCCGTTTGTACCCCATTCGATATTTTCCAGAGATGTTTGTTATCCGTTATCATGGCTGATAAATAGAGTGCAAGTGCTAGAAGTAGTGGCAGGAAACGTCAAGCAATTTCTATGGAAACCAAGGTGGCCATCATCAGGAAGTTGGACGGTGGCGAGAAAATGGCTAATGTAGAGCGTGCCACATTAAAAGGAAGACCATACAAACTTCCATTAAAAGCTTCTTCAAACGGACATCTGCTACTCCTGCACCTTCGTCACCATGTGACTTGCCACCAATGCCTACACCTTCGTCTGCACCTTCGTCGCCAATTCCTTCCACCTCAGTAGTTTTCCCTGAACTACCTCTTTTGGAAGAGTCTACCGACGACGACGGTTTGTCCTTTCTTCAATAATTCCTCCTCCTCGTCCACCACTACCACCAACGATGTATGCTAGACCACTCCTCTTCAAAAGGTAAATAACATTTATCATTACGTATTATTATATCATTTTTATTATTGTTTTTTTCATTCATTATCCTGGTTTAATATTACTACTGCATCCAAACTTATATTTACATACGTACACATACACTGTATATGTATACACGTACATGTAGTACCTATATCATTGGTAATATTACCTTTTACCCGACTTAAGAACAATTCCACTTCAGAACGGTCGTCTGGAACCAATTGTGTTCGTAAGTTGGGGACCTAGAGTACAGTATATGCATATGTATGTAAATATGAGTTTGGATGTAGTAGTAATATTAAACCAGGATAATGAATGAAAAAAACAATAATAAAAATGATATAATACGTAATGATAAATGTTATTTACCTTTGAAGAGGAGTGGCCAAGCATACGTCATTGCGGTGGAAGAGTAGGAGATATTGAAAAAAAGGAGAAATGGTGGTGGTGGTTAGACTCTTCTAAAAGAGGTAGTGTTCTGTGGGTGGTGTAGAATTAAGCAGGCCTATTAACTCTTCATGAACTTTAATCACACGCTCTGTCCGGGTTGTATCATAAAGCTACAACGTAGCTTTCCATTTGGCCTTCTCTAAGTTTGACGTTATGTTATTGTAAATTGTAAGGAATTAATAAAGTTGAATGGGGGAAAAAAACAACCTGTTGGTCCCATTAGCAGTGTCGCAGTGCCCTCTACTGGTCAAGCATGTAGCAGTATAAGTATGGCGTTACAGTACTAAAAGGCAAAATACATGAAAAAATAGACCAGTCGGCTTGTGTTCGTATCTCCGAAAGTTCGCATGTCGGATGTTAGAAGTTAGGGTGGGTTAGGGTTAGGGTTAGGAGTAGGAGTAGGGTTAGGGTTAGGAGTAGGGGTAGGGTTAGGGGTTAGGGTTAGGGTTAGGAGTAGGGTTAGGGTTAGGGTTTGGGTTAGGAGTTAGGGTGGGTTAGGGTTAGGGAGTGAGGGTTAGGGTTAGTATGTTAATAAGTATGTTTTTTTTAACACTATTAGCTCCCAATCGGCTGCATTTAACCATGAAACAGCATGACTGATGAATAAATATATTTAAAAAAAACTGAAATTTTATATCCTTTTGAGCACTTTGAGTTATCACGGATTGTCAGTCATCTGCAGCATTGGACATTGTCTGTTGTGCTTCAGGTGGCTCAGTGGGGTGTGAAGACGCTGGGACTGAGCCAGTATGCTGACCAAGAGGCTTGGCGCTACAGTGGAGGCAACAAGAGAAAGCTTTCCACTGCCATCTCCTTGATCGGAGCTCCACCTGTCTTGTTTCTGGTGAGGATTGAACTTGTTGACCAACAGCAGGCTTTGAATAACACCTATCTAATAAAATATATTTTGAAGATTATCGAAATCCTTGACCATTTTGAGGGAATTCAAGCTTTTTGTGCTATGCAACTTCTACCATAGTATAGAGTATTCAAACATATAGTCTGGTAATCAAAATAACCAGGATAATTACCATGGAGATTATTAAAATTACCAGGTTAGGACTTATTTGGAGCTTAACTGTATACATCATACACGTTAAATAAATCAAACATAAAACCAGTATC
Organism: Dunckerocampus dactyliophorus; assembly: GCF_027744805.1. Lineage (NCBI taxonomy): Eukaryota > Metazoa > Chordata > Actinopteri > Syngnathiformes > Syngnathidae > Dunckerocampus > Dunckerocampus dactyliophorus. Next base: position 21,338,609 of record NC_072833.1, on the reverse strand, counting down.
ATCTCTTCTTGGATATTATATGTTTGTCATTCTTGTCAGGATGAGCCCATCAATGGCATGGACCCAAAGGCTAAAAGGTTCCTGTGGAAATGCATCTTCAACGTCACCAAAGAGGGAAGGGCTGTAGTTCTGACCTCTCACAGGTTTTTGTGCAAAATGAAAACAAAATGTAGCCAACATTAAGGTTAGGGTTAGGGAGGTATGTGTTACGAACGGCCAAGGCCGTGATACAGGAATCCAAAATGCAGAGTCGAATACGTGAAACAGAAAAGGTCTTTAATACAAAAATGGATAACAAAAAGGTACAAAAACAACACAAGAAACAAAGTACAACAAAAATACATCCGGACCTAGTCGCGGGAAATAGTAACAAAAAAACACTGCTAGCAAGGAGAGCTGAGCAGGGAAAAATACAGACAAGTAACGAAAAGAGCTGCTAACAAAAAACTAGCAGAAGTACCGAAAATACAGCTACTGCTGAGAACGTCAAGCAGGTAGGTAGGTACTTACAGGTGAGCCGAGCGTGGGTCAGAAAGCCAAAACACAATGCACAAGAACAAGCTGGAAGGAGCTGAACAGGGTGTAGCAAAGGGGCAATCTGGCACTGGACATGAGTACTGTAAACACACAGCTTAAATAGATCAACTAATCAGGAACAGGTGAAGATGATCAGCTCATCAAGGTGCTCAGGAGTGTGCTGCAACAGAGAAACAGTAGATGGCAGTACCGCAGCACACAATCCTGACAGTATCCCCCCCTTTTATAAGACGCCCCCTGGCGGCATACCTGGTTTATTGGGGTGAGCGGAGTGGAAGTCGGAAATGAGAGAGGGATCCAGGATACGGGAGCAGGCGACCCAGGAGCGCTCTTCTGGTCCATATCCCTCCCAGTCGACCAAATACTGCACCCCCCTCCACCTTCTTCTCGAATCTAATAGGGCTCTCACCGTGTACGCGGGCTGGCCGTCGATGATGCGGGGCGGGGGTGGAGCCTTGACCGAAGGGCACAGTGGGCTGGTAGCGACCGGCTTGATGCAGGAGACGTGGAAGACTGGGTGGACTTTAAGAGCCGGCGGGAGCTTCAGCTTGACAGCTGACCTGTTGATTATCGCCTCAATCTTGGATGGACCCATGAACCTTGGAGCCAGCTTCCGTGAGGTCCCTGCAAGCGGAAGGTCTTTAGAAGACAGCCATACCTCCATCCCAGGCTGGTAATCAGGTGCGGGGACCCGGTGCCTGTCAGCAATCCGACGGTTGTGTTCTGCTGTTCGTGTTAATGCAGCCCGGGTCTCTCGCCAAATGCGTCGGGCGCGTCGAAGGTGTACATGAACTGCCGGGACGGTAATTTCTGCTTCCTGGGAGGGAAAAAGCGGGGGCTGGTAACCAAAAACAGTCTTGAAGGGTGACATACCTGTCGCCGAGCAGGGTAACGAGTTGTGGGCATACTCGATCCAAGGGAGGTGGGTTGACCAGGAGGAGGGGTGTCAATGACAAACGCACCTAAGTGCTGCTTCCAAGTCCTGATTGGCCCGCTCCGTCTGGCCGTTGGACTGTGGGTGGTATCCAGAAGAGAGACTAACGGTTGCCCCCAATGCCTTATTAAATGCCCGCCAAACTCTTGACGCGAATTGAAGCCCTCTGTCCGAAACAATGTTTGTAGGTATCCCGTGTAGGCGGAAAACGTGCCTCACCAACAGTTTAGCTGTTTCCAGGGCCGTGGGCAACTTGGGGAGCGACACAAAATGCGCCATCTTCGAAAACCTGTCTACGATATTGAGTATGACGGTCCGACCATATGACGAGGGTAATCCAGTGATGAAGTCCATTGCGATGTGGGACCACGGCCGACCAGGGACGGGTAACGGCTGAAGCAAACCGGCAGGAGGGCGATGGGAAGCTTTACCTCTGGCGCAGACGGAGCAGGCGGCGACAAACTTCTTAACGTCGGCTGTCATGGTAGGCCACCAGAACCTTTGGGAGACCAGGAATAGGGTTCGTCGAATCCCCGGGTGGCAGGCAATCTTCGACGAGTGACCCCACAGCAGCACCTCGGATCTGAGTCGTTCAGGAACAAACAATCTCCCCTCGGGGCACCCCTCTGGTAGTTCCGTCTCCTCCACCGCCTCAGAGACCCTCCTCTCCACCTCCCACTGGAGAATGCCGAGTATCCGGGCGACAGGTACGATGGTCTCCGGTGGTGAGTCCGACTCCACCGGGGAAAAGATCCTTGATAATGCATCAGGCTTAATATTCCGTGATCCAGGTCTGTAAGTGATAGAGAAATTAAACCTTGTTAAGAACAGTGACCATCTGGCTTGGCGAGAGTTGAGTCTGTGCGCTGAGCGTATATATGCCAAGTTCTTGTGGTCCGTAATAACTACCAACGGCTGGGCTGCACCCTCCAGCCAATGTCTCCACTCCCGCAGCGCAAGCACAATGGCCAGAAGTTCCCGATTGCCCACATCATAATTTCTCTCTGCCGAGGTGAGGCGACGTGAGAAAAAGGCACACGGGTGCAGCTTCTGGTCGACTGGTGAGCGCTGGGATAGGACCGCCCCCACTCCCGTATCCGAGGCATCAACCTCAACGATAAACTGCAAGGCAGGATCAGGGTGAGTAAGGACAGGGGCAGACGTAACCAGTGTTTTAAGCTTGGTAAACACTTCCTCAGCTTCGGGAGACCAAACAAAGAGAACTTTTACTGATGTAAGCCTTGTCAGAGGTTCTGCCTTTATGCTGAAATTACGAATGAATTTCCGGTAGAAATTCGCGAACCCCAAGAACCTCTGCAAGTGCTTCCTTGATTTGGGAGAAGGCCAATCGACCACCGCCTGGATCTTGGCGGGATCGGCTCTTAACTTGTCCTTCTCCACTATAAACCCTAAAAAGGACACAGATGTGGTATGAAACTCGCACTTCTCCGCCTTGACAAAAAGGCGATTCTCCAACAACCGCTGAAGGATGCGGCGTACGTGCTGGACATGCTCCTGAAGGGAATTAGAAAAAATCAGGATGTCGTCTAGGTAAACAAAGCAGCAATGGTTAATCATATCCCTAAGAATATCATTTATTAAACTCTGGAATACGGCGGGTGCATTGGTGAGGCCGAAGGGCATAACGAGATACTCGAAGTGACCGAGCGGTGTTTTAAAGGCCGTCTTCCACTCGTCCCCCTCTTTAATACGAACCAAGTGGTAAGCATTCCTAAGGTCGAGTTTGGAAAAAATCTTGGCCGAATGAAGGGACGAAAAGGCGGAGTCCATGAGAGGAAGCGGGTAACGGTTCTTAACGGTAATGTCAGTAAGGCCGCGAAAATCGATACAAGGCCGCAGCGACTTATCTTTCTTTTCGACGAAGAAAAAAACGGCCCCCAGTGGAGAGGACGAGGGGCGAATAAGTCCGGCAGCCAGAGAGGACGCAATGTATTCTTTGAGAGCAAGTTGCTCGGGTCCAGAGATGCTATAAAGTCTAGCATTGGGTAACGGTGCTCCCGGGAGGAGTTCGATAGCGCAGTCATATGGACGATGGGGGGGGGTAAACTCTGAGCTCTATCCTTGCTAAAAACCATGCGGAGATCATGATAGATGTCGGGAACACCGGTAACGTCAATATTCTCAGGGCTCCTAGGCTTAACAGAAACTGTGGGTCCCGCGGAACGTAAGCAACTAGCAAAACAGTGGCTACCCCAATTAATTATCTGTCCCCTCGTCCAATCCACCGTCGGGTTATGAATTTGCAGCCAAGTGAGACCCAGAACTACGGGTGCGGATTGAGACAGAGCGATAAAAAAACTAATGGACTCATGGTGGTTGCCGGACAATTGAAGGGATAACGGAACGGTTCTATGAGTGACTACCGCCAAGGGACGTCCATCCAGTGAGTGAACCTCCTTATGGTCCCTCAACTCAACCCCCTGAATGTCATGTTTCTTAACAAATTTAGAGTCAATAAAGCAATCATCCGCCCCAGAATCAACTAATGCAGAAACCTGAACATTGACGCCCCCCCCCATAATGAGTCCCGTCACCTGTAGTCTCTTAAAGACTGCTGGAGTTGGAGCCGACGCCGGAGGCATCTTAGCATACTCACAATGGCCCTGAGCAGGCTGACTCTCCCTTGACTTGGATACGGAGGTCGATCCTGCGCCAGTCTCCTTAATGACGTCAGGAGGGAATCCGGAGCGGCGTGTCGGGCGCGCTGGACATCTGTTGATGGTGTGGTTGGGCTCGCCGCAGTACAGGCAAAGACGGAGTCGTAGCCTGCGCGACCTCTCCGCAGCAGACAGGCGTCTTCCCCCGAGTTGCATCGGCTCCGCAATATCCTCGGTGGCCGCCGTAGATGGGACTCCCTCTGTTCCGCTGGTTCCAGGTGTTAGTGGTATCAGCCGAATCTCCTGACGGTGGTTCTTGGCTGATCCTGCAGGTAGTCCCTCACTCCGTTCACGTTCCCGGAGGCGATTATCCAGCCGTATGGCTAGGTCGATAAGCTCGTTGAGCGTGGTGGTGAACTCCCTCACCGCCAGCTCATCCTTAATCCGCTCGTCAAGAGCCTTGCGAAATATTCCGCGGAGCGCCTCCTCGTCATATCGGCTTTCTGCCGCCAGCACCCTAAAGTCTACAGAAAAAGCCGCTACCGAGCGTTTGCCCTGTCGTAGGTCCAACAATTGTTACCGGCCTCCCTACTACGGATAGGGTGATCGAAGACCTGCCGTAGCTCCTCCAAAAAAACAGGATAGGAGGTGCGCAACTCCGGCTTAGCTTTGCTCACCGCTATAGCCCACGCCGCTGCTTTATCAGTAAGTAGGCTCATTATAAAAGCTATCTTGGCCTGGTCGGAATAGTAAGTGCTGGGTTGTTCAGGGTACACTGGTGTAAAAATTGTCTGCAATCCATAGATTCCCCCGAAAAGCGGGGGGGGGGGGGGGGGGGGCTAGGCTCGCGACTATTACTGCTGCTGGCTGCAGGTGCGATTCTAACCACCTCTGATGAGTGAGCCGCACCCTCCGACTGTCCTGGGTGAGCGCCAAGTCCCAGATGCTGCTCAATAGCACTAACGCTAGTGGCGAGGGCGGCCAGGGACTCCATAACTCCCCGGAGGGATTGCTCATGGCTGCCTACGAGCGCACCTTGTTGGGATAGTGCTGCCTTTATATGTGCGAACTCTGCGGATTCCATGTTTGGCCAGATTGTTCTGTTACGAACGGCCAAGGCCGTGATACAGGAATCCAAAATGCAGAGTCGAATACGTGAAACAGAAAAGGTCTTTAATACAAAAATGGATAACAAAAAGGTACAAAAACAACACAAGAAACAAAGTACAACAAAAATACATCCGGACCTAGTCGCGGGAAATAGTAACAAAAAAACACTGCTAGCAAGGAGAGCTGAGCAGGGAAAAATACAGACAAGTAACGAAAAGAGCTGCTAACAAAAAACTAGCAGAAGTACCGAAAATACAGCTACTGCTGAGAACGTCAAGCAGGTAGGTAGGTACTTACAGGTGAGCCGAGCGTGGGTCAGAAAGCCAAAACACAATGCACAAGAACAAGCTGGAAGGAGCTGAACAGGGTGTAGCAAAGGGGCAATCTGGCCCTGGACATGAGTAAACACACAGCTTAAATAGATCAACTAATCAGGGACAGGTGAAGATGATCAGCTCATCAAGGTGCTCAGGAGTGTGCTGCAACAGAGAAACAGTAGATGGCAGTACCGCAGCACACAATCCTGCCAGTATGAATGTGTACTTATAGCTACTGATGACTTTCTCCTCCAACTACGGCCACTTAGCAGCTCTGCCCCTCATCGCCTTCTTCGATCGTGGCATCGCCGTCAACTTGCCGATGTCCGCTCTCCAACGCCGGATGACTGACTCGTCCACACCGTGCTGTCGTCCTGCTGCCCGGTTCCCAAACTCTTCGGCATACCGGCAGATGGAGAGTTTGAACGCTGCGGTGAAAGATGGTTGTGGCATTTTGAGAGGGTACAGGCCTGGTCACACCGCCCGAACTTTGCTGTAGCGTCCCTTACATAGAGCGGCGTTTTGCGCATGCGCATGCGGATCAGTTATCCATGTACTGTAGATAACGCATGACGCTGCATTGCTTCAGTGTGAATTTGAATACTCCAACTCCAACGTTGTGTTGTATTTTACATCATCTACAATGTTTTAATGGAAGCTTAGGTTAGCTTCACTGTATATAGAGATCCTTTCACTGTGTGGAATTACAGACACAGCAGTCGGATAAGTTACAGACATTGACCGACAAGACATTGCATACACAAGCATTTTCAGCAACTGTACAGCAGAGGGCGCTAAAGTCAAAGCAACTGTCTGACCCACAGACAGCTATTGTAAAATGGGCTTGTAGTCAATTTCTGCGTCTGGTCACCTGTCATCATTTATGAACCACACCCCGATTTTTGGTGTCTTACCAGTGGAAAAAAAGTGCAGTTTATACACGGTGCTTTACGGTATTCTAAACTTAAGAAATAGGAGAACTGGGAAGAGAACTGTCATGTCGGACATGCCGTAACCGACTCCATGCAGTGTAAAGGAAATCAAATCTAATGTCATTTATTAGGACTGACATCTAGTGACGCGAATGCTACATATCACTTGCCTTTCAATATTTTTTAACTTATGGTAGGCCATAGTCCAATTGTCCATCGGACATGACACCCCGGGAGGACTCCTCGGGGAACACCCAGGACACATTCGAGAGACTATGTCTCTCAACTGGCCTGGGGGAGCCGCCAGCAGTAGCTGGGGAGAGGGAAGTCTGGGCCTCCCTGCTTAGGCTGCTGCTACCACGACCTTGGATAAGCGGACAGATGGATGGTTCATTAGCGGCCATTAAATAATTAATTTTGGGAAACCCGCGATAGAGTTATCTGTATTTGCTTTAAATATGGTTTGTCTCAATTTAATCAAATTGACTTTGGAGTGCAGGTCAGATAGTTACCTGTTCTTCAAGTGCTGCACTGAGTCGAGACATCGGAAACTGCCGTTGACCATGATGACCATTCTAGTACAGAGAGCATCACACTCCTTCATACTGACCATACAAGTACAACACTATATGATTAGACATTATTGACATTATTATGTGGTGTAAATATCCTATCCACTTAATTTAAAACAATAAATACATAATATAACAGTAGCTATAAGTACACATTCATACCTCCCTAACCCTAACCTTAACCCTAACCCTAACTAAATCAAATAAAAACAAACACATTATAAAAACAAATAAAAACAAACAATAAATAAAATTGACACATAAAATAAAAATGTGTGAAAATAGATTTAATCTATTAAACCTAAACCTAAAATAAGTAGAACCAACCAAAAAAAAGACACAGAGGACCACACAACTCAGAGTTAAGAGCCAGAAAATAGAAGTGGGATTTAAGATGAGACTTAAGGAAAACCGCACTTTTGGAATTTTGCCCGTCATCCAATCATTTTGTGAGCCATGAACGCACGTATAAATGCTATTGAGCAAACCATAGAGTTGGTAGACAGCTACAAATTCATGGGCGATCACCTTAAAAAACTGGACTGGTCCGTCAACTTCCACGCCCTCTACAAGAAGGGCCAGAGTCGCCTCCACCTGCTGAGGAGACTGAGGTCCTTTGGTGTGTGCAGGACTCTTTTACGGACCTTCTATGACTCTGTGGTGGCTCCTCATCCGAAGAGCTTCGTCAGCGAACTAATAAGTGCTGGTAGCTTAGGTCTTAAATACAGTAAGAGTGGGCGGAATTGGTGTGAGCGAAACGTCCGACACCTTCTTCACAGAAGTACAGATGACGTCTCAAGAAGCCTTTTCCTCGAAAAACCACAGCCATTAGTGAGCACTATCAAATGCACATGACATTGACATGACAAAATCTAAACACACAGTAAACATTACATCACCAAATATCCCGGACAGTGCAAAAACGTGACTCACCATGTCTCATTCTAACAGTTGTGAGCACTTCCTGCAGCAACTTGCACATGCCACTATTCACCAGCAACAGGCGCTGTTGCAACACTTCTGCCATCATTTATCACAGCACATCTACACTCCGTTACACTTTGATAGCAGCTTTTTTTTTTTTTTTTTAACCAAGCGGACCTTTGGTCGCCCGCGGGGGAGTTCCCCCCGATCCTCCCCTGGTTACGGGCCTGCACAGAACACTACCTCTTTTAGAAGAGTCAAACCAGCACCACCATTTGTCCTTTTTTTCAATATCTCCTCCTCCAACTCCACCACAACGACGTATGCTCGACCACTCCTCCTCAAAGGTAAATAACATTTATCATTACGTATTATTATATCATTTTTATTATTGTTTTTTTCATTCATTATCCTGGTTTAATATTACTACTGCATCCAAACTCATATTTACATACATACACATATACTGTATATGTATACACGTACATGTAGTACCTATATCATTGGTAATATTACCTTTTCCCCTACTTAAGAACAATTCCACTTAAGAACGGTCGTCTGGAACCAATTGTGTTCCTTAGTTGGGGACTTAGTGTACACCTTTTAAAATTACTAGAGCCTTCTAAACATGAAATAACACCCCTACAGTCACCTTTACACTCCTGTTATGGTCACCACATTAAGAGAAAATCTGACATATCAGACTTGGAAAACTCGTTTACGACCTTCTAAATACACTTTCACCTTTACACTCCTATTACCCAATATAATAAGAGAAATGAAGACATAATGACTGTGCTTGTCTATGTTGCTGTAAATGTGTGCCTAATGTGTGGGGGATGGGAAGTGACATCGATGGTTCAGAGTTGCTTTAGCTTGTCCTGGATTACAGCTGCAATAGTCGGTGTTATGATTGTTGTATTATGATTATGAGTATTGTGAGGTCATTGAAAGCTGCAATAAAAGCCTGTTGTTCCGCCAATCAAGTCTATTGCTTATGTGTCTCACCCAACGTTACAGTAACATTACTGACACCTAGTGACCAGCGTACAACACTACATGTCATCACAACCTCGTTCAGTGAGTTGTCCGAATGCTTTATATTTGTTTTTACTTCATTTTTATGTTTGAAAATGCTCCATTTAGGCCAAAAAGGATGTACGATGTGCTGACACGTGCATATTTTCTGAGAAGTAACAGGCCGCAGCGTGATTTATTCATTGGGAAAAACCATGATAGACTGAAACCGCAATGCGGAGGACGCCTGAATGTGAAAAAAAACAAAACAAAAAAAACCCTCCACATCTAAAATATGCAATTTTCCTCACCAAAAGGAAAGGTTTTCTTTTTTGGCATCACGTCATTGCTGTAACACAAACACACACAAATGACTGGCATGGAAGGCGCAAGAAGAGACGAAACGGACGTGGAATGATTCCTAAGTCATCTCACGCACCTCGTCTCTTGGCCAAAAACGTCTGACAGGGAACGGATGATTGACGCTCTGCTTTTTTCGGCCAAGGAAGATTTTGGAGAAGATGTCAGCCATAGTGAGGTCATGAAATAGTGTTTCCTTTTGAGAGACTCATCGTGTGTGTGTGTGTTCGATACACAGAATACACAAACACGTGTCATCTGAGCAACGTCCGACTTGACTGAGCGAGCATCACGAACTTGATCCTTCTCACTTTGCAGCTCAAAAGCATTTCGGGACAAACTCCGGTGACACTTTACAATAAGGTACACAAAACAGGTTAGCCTGTTTTTAGGCTTAACGCCTTAAAATCTACCAAAATGTTGCCTCGGTGTGCATACATTATAAAAGAAAATAAGACACATTTGAACATTATTGGAGCACTCCAGATGTGAAAGAACACCCCTATAGTCACCTTTACACTCCTATTACCTAATATAGTAATAATTACAGAACATGAGACATACTGTAAGATATAAAAAGAAAACATGTACAATCTTCTAAATAGACTGACATGATTAGAGACTTCTCGATGTGAAATAACACCCCTACAGTCACCTTTACACTCCTGTAGGGCTGTTTTTATATTCTTGTCGACTGACAGTAATATAAAAACAGCCCTACAGTTGCGTTATTACATAACCGTTCCGACAATAAAGTCAACATATTACGGCAATGAAGTCACAATATTGAGAAAAAAAAGTTGCCAATAATGCAAACTTAGGTTGAGGATAAACTTTTTTTGGTAAAATGGCAGCTGTTTTTTCCATTTCTGCTGCGTGGTCGTGTTTTTATTTTTATCTCAAAAATGGAACTTCTAATTGAACTTTGTGTACATTTTCTCATAACTACGACTTTATTCCCAAAATATTTTGACCTCATTTGTGTAATGTTTACTGCATCCTAATCTTCAATAAATGACATCTTTTTTTTCTATTTCAATTTAAAAAAATTGTTATATTTCAACTCTATGCTACTAAAATGTTATTCTCACAATATTACATTAGTCTTGTAAAATTGTTAAATTTTTGCGACCTTCTAAACACACTTTTAACATTAGAGTCCTCTAGACATGAAATAACACCCCTATAGTTACCTTTAAACTCCTTTTACCCTCAGCGCAAATCAAGTCATGTTTGTGAAATAAATGTGTTTTTCAGCTGAGGTAAGCACTGACAAACTACTCTTGCCAAACTTGCTAAACTTTATTGATTTAATGAAGGAAATCCAAACATCCAGTAGCATAGAAGCATTCAAAATGTGGTATCAAAGAAAAAAAGCAGAACGTCATTTTGTTTCATCCAAAATGTAGCCTCAGTTTGCGTTCAATATGGTACACTTCATGATCACAAAACATGTGTTAGCATCGTGCGCTTGCTAACAGAATGGCAACCGAGGAGGTCAGCTACGTCGCCGATCTATGATGCCATCAGCAAAAATTCTGACTGTGTTGAAATGGCTTCGGTTGGGAGTCGGGACCTTCTGGAATGAATTGACGACACTAACCAAGTTTCCACTGTGATGTACAAATACATCAACATTTAAAAGAGACTGTTTGGCATCACCCACGGCTAGCATGTCACCAGTAAAATACTATTGTACTTCCAGTTAGCGCCCTCTAGCGACGCTTGCAAACAGTCCCTTAATCGGGGTTAGGTAGGAGTACACGCAAATAGTAAACGTTAGCGTATGCGATAAGTGTCATCAGCCTGTGGCAGCTGTTGAAAAAGCAATCCTGACACGTGCGGTTCCAGTATCAGTAGACAACTGGATCAGACCAGCCGATATCACTGATACCAAACATGTAGAATATTACACACATGAAAAGCCACACGGTTAATTGAATAAAGAAAACTCATCTAGCCGTCTCATCGTGCGAGCATCCGTCCCATACCGATACTGCCCTGGTATCAATATCTTGGATGGATGCGCTCACCTCCATCTAGTTTACATGGGATGGATGAGGAAGCCGCTGAACATGCTTTGTTGGGTGTAACTCTGGACTCTGCCCTTATAAGCCTTGACATACACGGTGTCTCCACTCTCCAGTGGCATCACCAAGCTGCTGGTCTCACTGCCATGATATCCTGCAGTGGGGTTATACAGCTGGCTCATGTCCTCCTCATTCTTATACACATACAGGTCAATGTCCCCCCCATGCGTGTGGATGGTGACGGTGAAGAAGTAGAGGCCCTTGATGCGTGCTGTGAAAATGCCTGCAGGGGACAATCACACCTTTGTTAGCGCCCCCCAGTGGTGCTGATTCAAAAAGCCAACGCGCTATCTAGAAATGCTATGCTAGTTAGCCGTGACATCAGACCTGTGGTATTGTCATAGTCGTCACCCTCGTTGGTCTGCACTTGTGAGAAGATCACCTTCTCCCCACTGTTGAATGTATTCTCATGTTTGATCATTGCTGAGAATACCACCGAACTGGCTGCAAGATGACACATCAAGGGTCAGGTCAAAGGTCAAGGGTGACCTTAGTCTTTCTGACCTACCTGCCGCTCCCAGCTTCGTCACTCGGGTGGTCAGACCCTGCAAGAGGACATGTCGTGGGTCACTGTGCTCAAGTACCGTCCATGTATGTCAGGGGTGTCCAAAGTGCGGCCAGGGGGCCGTTTAGGACAACCCCATCAGAAAGGGAAACATTGTTAAGAAAAATGAGAAAGAAAAGTCAAACATCGTTAAGAAAAACAAGAAAAGGTCTTAACTCAACAAGAATAATGTTGTAATAGGAGGAAAAATAACATTTTAGTAGCATAAAGTTCAAATATTGTAATATTAATCATACTTCATAGTAAGTTGTAGTATGATGAAAAAAACTATTTTGGAAAATTAGGTTGGGCTACATCATGAAAGCTAATTTTACAAGATTAGCTCACAATATTATCAAAAATAGTCATTTTAGAAGCATAAAGTGGAAATATGTTTTCTTTTTACAGTTTTAATATGAAACAAAAACGTCATTTTTGGAAAATTAGGATGTGGAAAGAAAATATTATGGGAGCAGCAACGATGGAAAAAAACACAATTTTCTGACAATAAAGTCCAAATATGAAAAGAAAATAGTCATATTCCAACAAAATACTAACATTTGATGGCAATTACGAGGAAACTTGTACAGTTCGCTGTGGATGTGAACAAGTCTAGAATTTAAATCAAATACTTTTAAAAATTGGATGTCATTTTAAAAAATTTGTAACATTACAAAATAAAGAAAACAAAGCTGAAATTTTTTGGCAAATTAAGGTTACGGAAAATGAAAATAAAGTCAAAACATTTTGCCAATTACAGGAGAGAAAAATCGTTGCCAAAATGCTGTCATTTTAAGACAATAAAATGAGGAAAAATAATGTCATTTTAGTTGTTGAAATTAATTAACTGTTTTATGAGAAAACAAAGCTGTCATTTTTTCAAAAATTGGGTCAAATTACAGAATAACTAATCGGGAATAAAAGTCAAGAACATTTTTCTGACAAAAGTCAAGAGAAAATCCTATTCCAAGTCCAATTTTTACAACAATAAACAGTAATCATAGATTTGAATTCAAGCTCTGTGGGAGTTAAGTCAAAAAATGATGGGTTGAAATACACTCCTGCTCACAATCTTGGTTGAAAAATGTCTAGAATGATCATTTTGCACGTTTGGATCTTAATGAGGTTTTAAGTAAAGCTACAATATGCAAACACAAGGGGGGTTGAGACAAAAAACATTTTGAAAAAGTCATTTATTGAAAACAATTCAACTGAAATAGGCGGCTGGGATTGTGGCGCTGGATAAGCAAGGTCTCTCGCAGTGTGCCATGGCTGCTGAGGTTGGGAGCAGGAAATCAGTCTTAAAAGTTTTGGAAAGATCCTGAGCATTATGGAACAAAAAAGTCAAGTGGTAGCCCCAAAAACATCACACCTGCGCTGAGCCAGAGGATCCCATTGGCTGTCCATCAAGACACAGGGCGGTCTTCCACCCTCATGAAGGCCCTCACTGGTGCCCACTGCTTTTTGTGTCACTCCCCCTTCTTGTGTTTGCATATTGTAGCTCTTCTTAAAACCTCATTAAGATCCAAATGTGCAAAAAGCAAAATCCAGCAAGTTTAACTGCTCTTAAGGTTTTGATCAGGAGTGCATGTAGAAAAAAGCTGAGATATACTTTTTCTTTCAATGTAGACTGGTGTTAAAAAGTGTTTGCCCCCTTCCTGATTTATTTTGCATGTTTGGTCACACTTATGGTTGAGATCATCAAACAAATTGAAATATTAGCCAATGACAACACAACTCATCACCAAAGACCCCACAACAACATCCTAAGAACTGCAGCCCTCACATGCCTCAGTAAGGTCAGAGTTCATGACTACATAAGAACGAAAAAGAACATCATAGCAGCAGTATAACATGGTGGTAGTGTGATGGTTTTCAGGACCTGCAAGACTTGCTGTGATAAATGGAAGTATGAGAATGTTCGGCCATCTGTCAGTGACCTCAAACTGCAAACAACTTGGGTTCTGCAGCAGGACAATGATCCAAAACACACCAGCAAGTCCACTAGTAAAGACTAGTCCAAGTCCTGACCTGAATCCTATTGAGATGCTGTGGCATGACAAGCTATCACAAACGCTTGATTGCAGTTGTTGCTGCTAAGGGGGGCCCGACCAGTTATTAGCTTTAGGGGACAATTACTTTTCACACAGGAACATGGAGCTTTGGATTTGTTTGCTCCTTTCATACAAAAACTGCCTTTTGTGCTCAGTTGTGTTGTCACTGACTAACATTTACATTTGTTTGGTGATATGAAACATTTAAGTGACCAGCAAGGGGGCAAACTCATTTTCACACCACTGTAGATAACTTCTGGCATGCTAAATATCCCAAATGTGCTCACATTGTGCAGGTGTTGTGGGTCACTCTGCTCAAGCAGTGTCTATATATGCAAATTAAGCATCCAGGTGTGTTCTTACCGTCACTTGCTCCTTTTTCACTTTTTCAAGAGCGTCCACACGTGCCGTCAGAACCTACAGGTGAACATGTCGTGGGTCATTCGACTCTAGCAGTGTCTGTGTATGCAAATTTAGTATCCTGCTGTGGTCTTTTTACCTCAACTTGCGCAATTTTTGCTACTCCATCAATCTTCTCCGCGAGTGTGGTCAGACTCTGCATGGTTGCGGCTTGTGTTTCAACCATACGGGTCACATTCTGCACAAAGACTTTGAATACTCAGCACTCGCTTGTCCACGTGTGTAAAACTATCCAGGTGTGTTTTACCTCAATGTGGACGATAGCTGCTGTTCTTTCATCAAGCTCATCCACACGTGTCACCAGATTCTTCAAGAGGGTCTGGGGTCAAATGAAGCAGCCATGTGTGTTCTGGGGTCAGTCCCATGCATGCACATAAAGCAGCCATGTGTGATCTTACCTTCAACTCATTGATGTCCTGTTTCATGGTTGTCAGTTCCTGCAGGAGGTTCTGGTCTGGGGCATCAGTGGCCTGGGTGCTTTGTGCCACGGCGACGGAGTCCCACGGCCAAGACAGGTTAGGCCACGGCCATGCAGTCGCCACGGCGACCAAGACAAGCGAAGTGACCAAGAAGAAGCCCGGGTGGACGGGGTTTTGTGGCTTCTTGTGGGCGTGTGGGCCTTTCACCTTCCTCTGCATGTTGCAAGTTCTTCTGTGATCTGGGAACTGATCAATAAGTTTTTTCCAGTCCATAATCTGGAATTACCACTCAGGCTACACATTTTAGTGCTCAGTCAGTCGTAAGTATTGGGTCCCAACTTTTTGCAGGGAGGCCCACATAGTGAAAATTCAAAGGAGGCCATTAAAATGACACGGTTTCCTCTCATGAGTTTATTCTCCTAAAATTGCAACTTTTTTCTCTTAACAGTCCAGTGAGGTTCATGTGGCCCATCACACATGAAACTAGCCAACTCTGGTCTGGAAAAAAAAGCTGTTTGGAATTTCCCTCTTAATATCTTGACTTTAATCTTGTGAAACTGCAGCTGTTTTGCTGTTTTTCTTCCAAATCTTGTAAACGGTCTCGTACCATGACTTTAATCAAGTCCTATGACAAATCGGAACCATTTTCCAGAAAGTTAAGGGGGTACTCCATTTACTGGCAGATGTGCAGCTTGTTCCAGTCAACAGCGTATTTTCCCAGCAACACCAGTACAGACTTACCAGTTGGCTGTGACGTCTTCTCTGCAGCTTCCAATTGCTTGTGCTGTGTCTGCTTCTCCTGCAGCTCACAACCAGCAAACGTGTACGTTCTTTATATCAAGCATGTCATGGAGTCATTCCAAAGCTATGAAAGGACGGATCATAGTCATTAAAGTCATAAAGACGACGTGTCATGTAGCGTCATCATCGTCATCAGCTTTAATCCTATTGGCGATGGCGTCTGGTGTTTATGAACAAGATATTTCCAGGTAACTCCCAAGCCACCATGCAAAGTGAATGAAAACAGTCCACAGCAAGCATATTATATGTCATATCCAGCAGCGTATTAAGTCACGTGGGGGCCCAAGGCAAAGCCAGCCCTCCACATCCTTGTCCCGCACTGACCATTGTTTTATTCTCATCTTTTTCCCTGCTTCTGCAGAATGAGCTAGCTGACTATTTGATGAAAGGAGGGATGTTTACTTCTTGACGTATATATTATGGGAATAATGCATATAATTGTGAAACAGTTACCTTAATAGTAGTGATAGCTCTGCATTTAACACAGTCAGCCCCCACAAACTCACAAAAAAGCTCCTCACACTTGGGCTGTCACCCCCCCCTCTCTAACTGGGTGTTTAATTTTCTAACAGGCAGGCCCCAGTCAGTCAGAGTCCACGATTGCACATCCAGCTCAAGAATTGTGAGTACTGGGACCCCACAGGGGTGTGTGCTGAGTCCGCTCCTCTACACACTCTTCACCTACGATTGCGTAGCCTCCCAGAACAACACCAGCATCATTAAATTTGCGGATGACACTACAGTCATCGGCCTGATCACTGGTGGTGTTGGAACGTCATACAGAAGAGAGGTGGCGGACCTCATAGCTTGGTGTCGTGATAACAATCTCCATCTCAATACAGAGAAGACCAAGGAGATC
Organism: Dunckerocampus dactyliophorus; assembly: GCF_027744805.1. Lineage (NCBI taxonomy): Eukaryota > Metazoa > Chordata > Actinopteri > Syngnathiformes > Syngnathidae > Dunckerocampus > Dunckerocampus dactyliophorus. The sequence continues at coordinate 21,322,101 of NC_072833.1, read as the reverse complement.
ATCATCGACCCAAGAACAAGGGAAAAGGAGCCGCATAAACGACCTGTTTATTGATGAGACTGAGGTGGAGAGGGTGAAAACCTTCAAGTTCCTTGGCACGCACATCAGCGAGGACCTCATCTGGTCTCACAACACCCTACACATCATCAAGAAGTCCCAGAGGAGACTACTTCCTGAGAAGACTGAGAAACTTTGGCATGTCCACCAAAATCCTGAGTTGCTTCTACAGATGCACTTTCGAAAGTGTCCTTACCGCCTCCATCACTGTTTGGTACGGTAACTGTACAACACGTGACAGGAAGGCACTCCAGCTGGTGATCAAGACCTCACAGAACATTGTTGGGGCAGCCCTCCCCTCACTGCAAGACATTTCTAAATCTCGAGTCCTACGCAGAACACACAACCTCATCAAGGACAGCACACATCCACAACACTCATTATTCACACTCCTACAGTCAGGCAGACGCTACAGGAGTTTGAAGTCCAGGACACAAGACTGGCAAACAGCTTTTACCCACAGGCCATCAGGCTCCTCAACCAAGTACTCACACACGCCGCACGCAACACACGCACACACTCATAACACTATATATTAATTTATTTGTTTTTTTTGTATTCATGTCTCTTCTGTTGTTGCTTAATTTATTGTTATTGATGTTTCTTCTTTTATTGGTATTAATGTTTCTTCTGTTCTTTTTCATTTTCTTGTGTTTTCTTTCTTTTCTTGGGAGAATGACAAGAATAAGAATTTCATTGCATAGTATAACTGCCTGTTTTACTATGCATATGACAATAAAACTGTTGAATCTTGATGAAATGATGAACTATCATAGTGATCACAATGATAATACTGCATTGAAACAGCCACACACAATAGTAGTGATGAACTATGATAGTGATCACAATGATAGTACTGCATTGAAACAGTCACATATAATATTAGTGATGAAATGATGAACTATGATAGTGATCACAACAATAATACTGCATTGAAACAGTCACACATAATAGCAGTCATGAAATGATGAACTATGATAGTGATCACAATGATAATAACTGCCGAACCCGCCCCAAGCTCGCAGAGGTGTCCACGGCCCAGATCAGCACCGCAAGCCTTCCCACCCCCCAGCGCAAGCCCCGGTTGCAACAGGCCCTAACAGGCCACCCCAGGGAAAGTCAGGCGAACCAGACAAAAGCACCCCAGGCCACTCCGGGCGAGCCAGACCGGCCCCCAAGTCCCCCACCAAAGCCACCCCCAACCACCCCACCCCAGAGTAAGCATCCCCCCACAAGCCACAAGAGCTGGAGGGTAGCACGCAGTCCCCACATGGCACATATTCCATACACAAATAAATAGATAAAATACAATAAAATAAGTAATAAGTTAATTAAAGAAAAAATAATCATAAAAATAAAATGAAATAGGGCCGCACGGTGGTCTAGTGGTTAGCATGTTGGCCACACAGTCACAGTCTATGATGAAATATGAGTAGGGGTCTTTCGTCGGGTCATTAAAACTCTGAAGAAAATATTCTCTCAGGGAACATTTTCTGACCCAGAATTCTAATCTGCAGTTTATCACAAGGGGATTTGAAAAGATTCAAGATTCAAGAGTTTTATTGTCATATGCACAGTAAAACAGGTAGTTCAATGAAATTCTTGTTCTGTTCATTCTGACTGTGTTAAATGCAGAGCTATAGTCTATAAATAGCATTCTGACATACAGTACTGTATGTGTCCTGGCCCTGCAGGTGCGAAAGGGCTGTGTTTAAACTACTAGTTCTGCTACGTTTTCCTTGATGAAACAAGTTTTGACCTAGAGAGATTACAGATAATTTTTGATGATGTCTATACACTGTAAATGCCTTCATTAATTCATCATGATTGGCCCCAACATCCATGCAATCATCAACAACTAAAAGACTGCGTTGATTTGATGGAAAAATATTTTCATCCGTCAAAGAGTCAGGGATTCCTTCAATAAATTTAATCTGCACATCTCTAGCCAATTCATCATACATGGGTTGGTAGGATGAATAGCTCCAGATGATTTGATCAGGAACTTGACATAAAGTATCCTTCATATTTTGGAGTACATGTTTCACAAAAAACGACTTCCCACTACCATTTGCCCCAACAAGGAGGACGGTGAATGGAAGTTGGAAGCGAGGATCAAAATACACTTCTTCCATGTTACGCATCTGCTGTTTCTGTAAACTGACAAGCTAAATAACTGAGAACACAGATTTTATTTACAGACATCAAGATGTATACACAAACAAATGAAGAAGGATTTATTGCTATAAATGTCATAGTCTGAGTCGCTGCTCTGCCACCACCTAATGTTTTTTCATTGCAGCCCACCTGCCTGCCTAGGGGAGGAGTTCCTGACACACCTGTATTCAATCAACGTTGGACTATTTAGCTCTCGCCCTGATGCTTAGTCTTTGCCAGATTGTCTTCTCATGCTCCGTTACCATGCTCTTGTCCTGACGTTCTTGTTACCGTTGATCCTGGCCATGTTTAGTTCTTGTGAGTACATTAGCCTAAGACTTCTTGCTGTGATTCTTGTGTCCATGCATAACGACGACTGCAAGTTCTGCACCTTGCTCGGTCAACCTTGTTTTTGCTTAGTCCTGTTCTATTGTCATTTTTGATACAAGCTCTTTGTTGTAAATATACATATAGTTTTGCCAGTTAATTATTTAGTTCCTGTTTTGTACTTCTACCTTGTTTAATATTTTTTCACCCTTGTTTTTCCCCTGCCTAGTTTTTTTGCAGTGACCTCAGTTTTGCTCTTTTCCTATTTTTGGTTTTTCCTGCCTTAGTTTTTGTGCAGCGCCTTGTGTTCTTGTTTTTCCCTGTGGCTGTGCCCGGGTCATGCTTTTGGACTGTGTTTTGTATACTACACGACTAAGAGTATGAAACTAAAATTACCACCGGTGTCTCTCTGCATTTTGGAATCCAATCACATGGCTGTAAGCCACCACGTGACAATACAATCTGGCCAAAATGGATTCGGCAGAGTTAGACCATTTTCGGTCGGTTTTAGCTCATCAAGGACACCTGGTAGGCAGCCATGACAAGACCCTTAAGAAGTCATGGAGGCATTAAATACCTTGTCCACTAGTCTCACTGCTGTGGACCAGCATCTGGAACACCCTTACATTACTACACCACTTAGTGAGGACTCAGCCTCATGTGGTTCTGTCTCCTTGGACTCGTTCATTTACAGTATATCTGTCAGAGAACCTAGGATACCACACCCTCCATGTCCAGACTCTTGTGAACGTTTTTTGCATCAATGTTCATGTCAGGTTTGCTTGTCGCTCTGCTGCCGCCAATGTGCTATTTGCTTTTAGTGCAACCTCAGCCGGTGTTGGTGGAGCTCCTAGCGCACCTGTGGGCAATCTCATTAGTGAGGACTCTTAAGCAAGGCAGTAGCGACACACTAGTCGCCAGATTGTACTCCCTGATGACCTGCCTCTTGCTACCGCCTTTTTCGGCTCCCTGCTCCTTACCCTGCTCTCTGGCCTCCTGTTTACCTGTACCTACATGCCTCGTATTTCTGACCTGTTCCTGTAAGGTTTGCCTTCAGTGTTTTTTGTTATCCCATAGTATTTTTTCCTAACAGCCATTTGCTGTTAGTGTTTTTTGTTGTTTATACACTTGTTGGATTTTCCTTAGTTGTACTTTGTATTTTTGTGGACTCTTTTTATATATAAAATGTTCCTTTTTGTACTTGCTGTACGCTCATTGGTCTGCTTTGGGATCCTACTTCTCGCCGTGTCCCATGGCAACTCATGACAGAACAATCTGGCCAACATGGATCCCGCAGACATGGAACAGTTCCACAAAGCTCTGTCACACCAAGGACACATGGTGATAGCCATGAGAAATCGCTCCAGGGGATCATGGAAGCCATCTCTGTGCTTTCCGCTAACATGGAGGCATTAAATCAGCGACTAGGACACCCTTCTCCACTTCCACCACCAGAGGTCGGTACCTCCGCTACAGTGAGTGACTCACTTAATGCCACAGCTGCAAGCACACCTTCTTCTCATCAACCCCGTGAGCCTAATATTCCTCACCCTCCTCGCTTCTCCGGTGACCCTGACTCTTGCAATAAATTTTTACATCAATGCTCACTAGTATTTGACCAGCAACCTACTTGTTACTCCTCAGACCAGTCAAAGGTAGCATTTGTAATGAGCTTGCTTTCTGGTAGAGCCGCCACTTGGGCCTTGGCCATAAGCACCTCGATGCCCGCTATTCGCACATCGTTACCCTTATTCCTAGAGGAGATAAAAGTTTTTCATCACCCCGTCCGGGGTTTAGAAGCCGCCAACCGTTTGTTGGATTTAAAACAAAGAGGACGCTCGGTATCTGATTTTTCCATTGACTTTCGTGTGCTTGCTGCAGAGAGTGGGTATCCCGATACCATGCTTCGTGGCCTATTCCGGAGGGCGCTCAACGCTCGCATCAAGGATGAGTTAATCGGCAAGGACAATACTACGTCCCTTGACGGTCTCGTAGATTTAGCTATTTGTTTAGATAACCGAGTTAAGGAGATAGTCAGAGATTATGCGGAGGAGGGATATCAGGGCCGAACGCCGATATCACACCCACCTACGGAGAGAAGGATCTCTTATTTTGTCAACCATGACGACGCAACAACTACAGAGATTCCCATGCAGCTTGGAGGACGACGCCTAGCAGCCGAGGAGAGAGCCAGTTGTCGACGGCTGGACCTGTGCTTTGAATTGCGGTAACCCAGGACATCGGCTTCTCCAATGCCCCATCCCCCCGGCTCACCGCCGAGGATCGACCCAGGGATCAGTGCCGGAACAACCAGCGATACCCAGTATCAATCTCTCCCTCGCCAGTAGCCATTCGTCAGCCAGGGACTGTTAGTATCCCCATGGAACTATTGACACACGCAAAGATCAAGGGAACCATTACTGGAGGGGGCAGAAATGTGACTGTAACCGCGCTCGTGGACTCAGGAGCAGACGACTTTATTTGTAAAAAGACATAACATTAAGATGATTGAGTTACCCTCTTCTAATGACGTTTTGTCCCTAGATGGACGTTTCTTGGCAGCAGTTACGCATCAGACCGAACCCTTGTCTCTTCACCTGTCGGGAAACCACTCTGAGATCATTCGTTTTTTTCATCATGCCTTCTCAAGCAGCCTTGTTAGTATTAGGGTTACGTTGGTTTAAGCTCCACAATCCCTCTGTGGATTGGACTACGATGAATATTATTAATTGGAGCCCCTTTTGTCATGCTAATTGTCTGCTTTCAGCTATCTCCGAGGTACCGGTTAACACACCTACGGTAGAAGAAATCGACCTTACGGGTGTTCCAGCGGTTTGTCACTACCTTAAACAGGTGTTTAGCAAGGAGCGAGCTCATACACTCCCTCCTCATCAACCTTATGACTGCTGCATTGAACTGTTAACCAATGCCACATTACCTACCGCCAAGCTTTATAATATTTCAGGCCAGGAGCAGAAAGCTCTCAAGGGTTATATTTCCGCCTCGCTAGCTGCCGGCCTCATTCGACCTTCTTCCTCTCCTCTTGAAGCCGGATTCTTTTTTGTAGCCAAAAAATAAATCCCTACGACCAAGTATCAACTACAGGGGTCTAAATAGTATTACTGTTCATAACAGTTGTTCACTACTGCTCATGGACTCTGCTTTTTCCACTCTTCACTCTGCACGCATCTTCTCCAAACTTGACCTTCGCAAAGCGTATCACTTGGTGCGTTTTAAGGAGGGAGACGAGTGGAAGACCGCGTTTAATACTTCGCTGGGGCACTTCAAATATCTCGTCATGCCTTTTGGCCTTACTAACGCCCCAGCGGTGTTCCAGAACCTCATTAATGATGTGCTTTGTGACATGATTAACCAGTTTTGTTTTATTTATCTTGACGATATCCTTATCTTTTCCAGGAACTTGCAAGAACATACCATTCATGTCAAACTTGTCCTTAAACGTCTTCTAGAGAATAGGTTGTATGTTAAAGCTGAAAAATGCGAATTCCACGTTATGCCAATGACGTTCCTGCAGTGCATCGTGGAGAAGGGGCAGTTACGTGCCGATCCAAGCAGTGGTCGAGTGACCCACTCCTAAATCAAGGAAGCACTTACAGAGGTTCACACTCACACAAAATGTGGCCGTCACTTGAGAGTGGGAAAAACTTTTTGTGTGTTTTACTAAAATGATTCGAGTCCAGCTGTGTTACGGCTGACTTTAGAAGTGTTGAGTAAAGTAAAAGAGCACAGCTTCGTGCCGGCTTTGGGGGTGGCGGTGTGTGTTCAACTATTTATGCAGCAGCAACTCTTAGTCTGGGAGTTAATTCATGGAGAAAGATTAAGGGCTAAATATAAAGGCGGCTGCAATTGGTAGAGTTCGTTTACTGCACACAGTCTGTGTGGTTACGACCCTCCGAACACGCAAAGGAGGTGACCAACTACAGAGCACAGGTTGCACCTATATAATATGCGTGAAGCAAGTCACGTCTAACAAGTAGAGAAGCATACTCAAATTACACATGCGGAATTACAATTAAGCAGTTCTTATTGTCTACTTTGTGATGTAACTCTAAAACAGTCTTGCAGTTCTAGTCAGCCGGACAAGGTCAGTTATGAGTATATTAATGCATACTGTACCTAAACAATAACAATTGGAGGAGATTAAGGCGTGGAGCAATCACTTGGATTGCTCAAATTGTGTGATTGTTTTGAAGTGCACTAAAAGTTTGTTATAATTTGTTGTATCTAACTAAAATTCTAAAGTCAAATTGGCATATACAGTACTTGAAGTGTGTGTGTGTGTGTGTGTGCGTACTTGTGTGTGACTGACTATCTCACCTTATCTTTAAATCTTCCAGATGTTTTCCATTCACTGTTTTGAGTGAGTGTGTGTGTATGAATGAAGGTCAGCTGAGGATAAACTGTGCTTTGTGACCCGCAGAAGAAAATAGCTATGCGAGTAATCACCTTAGTCGCAAGACAGTAACGTAAGCCAGTGTAAATAGCTGAAAATTGCCAAACGCTCAAGTGAGAAGTGCGGTTAAGTGTATTGTCAGAACTGTTCATAGATTAATCTTTGTTTGAATGATCTCTTCTGGAACAACAAAATGGTCAACTTTACACATAGTTGAAGTGAAAGTAGTTTGTGTGTCATCTTTGTGTCTATCGCTGGAGTTACTGCATGTGGCTGTTATTGAGTGTAGTGTATCTGGCCTAGTTGTGTTATTTGTGCTCATGCTCATTTGTTGAGGGTTGCGCTGGAGTGAGACTATAGAAGCCATATCTTGGGTGTGGTCCCAGAGAAATTCAAAGTGCGTCATAACATTGTTTCCTCTGTAGTGGAGGTTATGAACTAGCTGAAAGGACAGAATTGCAATAGTTCAATTGAGAAGAAAATCGTGTGCAATTTGCTGTTTGATAAGTCTGATGAGACTTTGTTTTGTATTTGAACTTAGTGAATCTTGTCAAGCTGTGTAGTTGGGCCACTGACCGGATGTGGACTGAATAACTGAAGGAAGTGTTGAGGGAGGGAATACAAGGGGAGTGGCTACATCCCGCCCACTGAGTGCAGAAGAGTAGCTCTGTTAGAGGAAGAGTTCTATTTATTCTTGCACAGTTTATCACGTACACATATACAATAGTGTAGGCAGGAGTCTTACTGCAAGCTATCATTTCAAATTGGGTTGTATTCATGAAAGCTTCATGTAAGTTTCAGGTGTGTATTACTAATGTATCGTGTTTAGGAAAAAAAATTGTTTCAGGAGTTTATAAACAAAAAAGTAATTTGAGACTTCCATCAAATAAAAGTACATACAGTACGTTTAGTGTGTAACACTCGTGCATAGCGATTTAATTTCGTGGTAAATTCAAAATAAAAATTCCGTCACGAAGTGGCTTACGCCAAAAGTTGGAACCCGTAATGCAGATTCAAACAGCGCTAGTAAAAAATACAATTTATTACAAAAAGTAATAGGTACATGGAAAAATACAAAAATAATACAAAAAGGTAAACTAAGGAACACAGGACTAGAGCCAAAAATACGAGGAACAAAAAACACTGCTAGGCAGGAAAAAAGGGTACTCACTGAACGAAAATAGCTGCAGGAAAAAAGTGCAGAACAGTTAAGTAGATGAAGCAAAAATCACAATGGCAAAGGGTACGCGAGCAAAGGGGACCAGTTGGGAGCCAAAGGAAGAGGAACAGGAAGCAGGGTTGGCAAGGGAATAACTGGCAACCAAAGAATGGCCAGGTGGAGGTATACAGTATATGGGCAGCTGGAGATTGATCACAGGTGTCCCTGATTACTCATCAGTGCAGCCAAGACACTGCAAGAATAGAACAGAGGCGGCAGCAGAGTGCAAAAACACAGAACATGACAAATTCATCAAATTAAGCTTAATTAATGATGATAACTAATATTAGATGATCAAACTAGCATTCCAAATTACAGTTTTAAATAAATTTACTCTTTTAATCTCTGTTTTAAACTTTGAAAGACTGGAAATGGCTATTACTCCAGTGATAATTTTAGGGTTAAAATACCCAGCACAGAGAAATGACATAGACAAATAACAAAAAAATGGGAAGAACGCATCAAGTATTTAAGGCAAAGTTGGCCTGAAGGTGGAACATTTGATGTCAGGTTGTGTGAGGTTATGGAACTTCGAATTAGGGATTATAAATCTCAAAACAAAAGTAGCAAGAGACTACAAAAAAGAGACAATAAATTGGAAATCATAAACCTGTTCAAAAATGAAGGGGAAATGTTCAGGGAAAGTAACAGAGGTGAAATGTCTAAAGTTAAGTGGGAAAACAGAGTTTCTAAAAGCAGAAAGAAAGGCCAGGACTCAGTTTTGAATGTTAAGACAAGTATGGAAACATTAGTCCTTTCACCTCCAGCTTCACCGTGTGCTTCCGGACCAGCGTCACCAGTCCAAACGCCTATTATCAATGTACTGTATACTGTTAGGGTTCGGCAGAAGCCGGAACTCAGATCCCAAGACGCAAGAGCAGGATGTGGTAGAAAGACTATTTATTACAAACAGCAGGAGTAATAAATAGCAAAAGATAGAATACAAAACACAAAATCAGCCGGATAGCACACGATGAAAAAGAGGTAACTAATAACTAAGGGAGCTGCCGAAAACCAGGCAGAATAAAATGCTAAAGTCCAAGAACAAAAAGACACTGCTGAAAACCAAGCAGGTACGATGCTAAACAGAAAAACACTCACGCTGCCGCTGAATAAACGGACAGGGAGATGGCAGGATTAGCAATAGCACGTTCTAGGTTAGCACGACTGGAGCTGAGGAGCACTACAGCAAGGAGCCTGATTTGGCAAGCTTGGCAACAATCTGGCACCAAACGGGTGTCTGCTAGAGGTTTAAGGAAGGTGCCAGATGAGCTGCAGGTGCGTCAATTAGGGCCCCAGGAGGTGAGGAGGATGAGCTGCAACGAAAGAACAGAAGAGGGCAGCAGAGCAACAAGCTAATCCTGACTATATGTCCTGCAACAAAAAGCAACTCAAGCTACTGAAACAAGGAGACCACCTCAAATGAAACAAAGCGGCAAATCAAAGAGGAGGTTCCAGCAACAAGTCTCTCCTTCGCAAGCCTTTTCAAAATGCTGTTGGGGATGCCACCAGCCTGGACACATTCGATAGAACTGTCCAGTCAACCCATGGCCGGCTTCTAGAGGGGGCAGGGGAGGACTTTATCAACAAGGTCAACCGGTTTTGGTCAACAACTACACCGATGGGCCACAAATCAGTGCCAAGGGAACCATTCAAACATCTTTTGGTAGACAATGTAAATATGATTAGACAGCGAATGGGAAAAGGTACATGTTAGTAATAATTGACTGATTCAGCCATTTAAACTCTTGTTGTACTTACATTATTTGTCACATCAGTATCAGTAAGTTTGAACAATGGGTTGATGTTTGTACAAATACAGTGAAAAGGTAGATTATTTTATTGTGCCTAGTTCACATGTTTTGACTATTCGGTCCTTGTACAATCGGAGCAGGAGCCTGGTTCGCATTGCCAGCAGTAAGTCAAGCCTGTTTCCGGTGAACGTTGGCCTCCGCCAAGGCTGCCCATCCATCCATCCATCCATTTTCTATACCGCTTCTTCCTCATTAGCCAAGGCTGCCCTTTGTCACCAATTCTGTTCATAATTTTCATGGACAGAATTCCTAGGCACAGCCAAGGTGTCGAGGGAGTCCAGTTCGGGGGCCTTAGGATCTCGTCTCTGCTATTTGCGGACGACGTGGTCCTGATGGCCTCATCGGGCTGTGACCTGTGGCGTTTACTGGGGTGGTTTGCATCTGAGTGTGAAGCTTCTGGGATGAGACTCAGCACCTCCATATCTGAGGCCATGGTTCTCAGTCGGAAAAGGGTGGATTGCTCCCTGCGGGTTGGGAATGAGGTCCTGCCCCAGGTGGAGGAGTTCAAGTATCTCGGGGTCTTGTTCTCGAGTGAGGGAAGGTTGGAGCGTGAGGTCAATAGGCGGATCGGCGCAGCATCAGCAGTAATGCAGTCGCTGTACCAGACCGTTGTGGTGAAGAGAGAGCTGAGCCGGAAGGCAAAGCTCTCGATTTACCGTTCGATCTACGTTCCCACCCTCACCTATGGTCATGAGCTTTGGGTCATGACCGAAAGAACGAGATTGAGGATACAAGCGGCTGAAATGAGTTTTCTTCATAGGGTGGCGGGACTCACCCGAAGAGATAGGGTGAGGAGCTCGGTCATCACGCCTCCCTGGTGAGGTGTTTCGGGCATGCCCAACCGGGAGAAGGCCCCGGGGAAGACCTAGGACACGCTGGAGGGATTATGTCTCACAGCTGGCCTGGGAACGCCTTCGTGTCCTCCCGGTGGAGCTGGAGGAGGTAGTCGGGGACCGGGAAGTCTGGGCTTCCCTACTAAGACTGCTGCCCCCGTGACCCGGACCCAGATAAGCGGAGGAAAATGGAATGGAATAGAATAGTTCACATGTAGTTGCATTATTTAGTTGACTTGCAGTGCTAATGAGGGTGTATGAATGTTTTCTCACTGGCTTCTTCTTCTTCCTTTTGTATTGTTAATTTGTATCTGCATTGAGATGTAGTGGTCGCCTTGCAGGTACACCATCCCCCCTGTTGTGCATGTCTGTTCTGTTATCTTATCAAATCAGGAAGCGCTCAAGGCTGTTGAGTGTTCCAGGCACCACAGTGACTCCGCAGACACGGAGGTAAATCAACATGAAAGGAGGCGATGACAAGAGCTGATTGGTCCACATCACCAACCCCCTACAAGAGCAGATTGGTCACCAACCCCCTGAACGAGCTGATTGGTCCACAATTGCCAGACTTCCTGCATCCTGCACAATCACAAAATGTATAAGACGCTTGGCCAGGGAGAGAAGGATGCTTTTTCGCTGTTGCCTGTGCTAAGACCTACATACTTCAGTAGGCAACAGATACAACTACGGAGCCCAGATATATCTGTATTAAGTTTTGTTTGCTAGAAATAAAACTTCAGAATTGGAAATGAATTGCCTTCGTCTCCATCATCATCTCCATCATCATCAGCTCTCCCGTTTTTTTTTTTTATTTTTTTGCTATTTTGTTGTTCATGGTGCACATTCAGCGTGCTGCGTTGCATTGCAGCTTAGAGACGGCTTTTGAACATCTGCAGGGTTCACCATGAGCTTTTGTTCAGCTTCTCTGCGTCGGGAGGACGCAGCAGCCTGCGTGCCTGGTGAGCTAAATGTCCAGGAGCGTCCGGGGCGGAGGCGAAGCAGGAGGGGCGGCCTGCGTGCTAGGCTAAAGGCTGTAGCGACTGGGCCACCGCTGCCGAGCCTGCTGCTGGCCAGCGTCCGCTCTCTCGAGGACAGGATGGACGAGCTGAGAGCAAGGATTGCAACTCTACGTGAGATTGGAGAGTGCTGTGTGTTCGCAGAGGCCTGGCTGGACGGAGGATGTACCGGAGTCGGCGGTCCGGTTGGGGACATTTGCCGCTTGCCGGGGAGATCGGACTTCGGCGTCTTGTGGACACAGAGCCTCGGGACTGTTCTCCCCGAATGTTACCAGCATGTAGGCTTTCCCACGAGGGCAAATAGCATCCTGTAACAAAGTCTACAGCAACATGTTGTTCTATTTACCTATTATAGCAGCAGGCCTTTGTATTGTACGTATTAATTATGTTATATATAAAAGCCCCAGTATTGAAGTTTCTTATTGTTTTACATCCATGCTGAGTATCCTCCAGTTGCTCTTGATAATACTCCGACCTTCATTCCTCTTCCAGGTTCTTTCTTATTCCTGATGTACCAGGTATGATCCAACTGGTTACTACAGTAGTCATTTGGCTTGATGTAATTCATAAAGTGATCACCGGAGCATGTTGTTCTGGGCAGTGTGACCCCCACTGGTTGACAACTGAGGACTTGGAAAAGTGGAAGTATGGTGGAATTGTGGGAAGAGCACTTGATACCCACATTTACCAGCCAAGTAAACTGGCACGTGTGCACTTGTGCATTGGATTGAACCTTTCTATGTTCTTCCCCAGGAAGGCGCAGTGCTTCAGGTCGCGTACATGGGACCCAGGGATTCGGCCTGTCCTGAGGGAGGAGAAGTCGTCCTCAGGGGAGCGCCGATCCCAGGGTCTACATTTACGCCATGGGGGCGCCATGGGGGCGCCATGGGGCGTGCCAGATGAGTTTAACGCTCGGATTCAGGTGGGGCTGGATATGAACAAGGGTTACTTTTTGGGTCATGGTCAATAAAAAGATAGCTTGGATCAATGACTGCTGTATTCAGCAGGGGTTTGTTAAATATACCAGGAATGCTGTTGAGGGATTAGCAGAGCAACTGGATGCTTCTATTCTGATGGCCTGGAAGAATAGAATGTACAGTATATACTGTATGCAGTGTGGTCTGTATTCACTGCATCAGAACCCTTCGTGAAAGAATCACTGATAGGACCACAATTAATATCATGTATCTCTGTATACTTAGCTATTCAGTGTATACAGTAGCTATTCATGTATTATTTTGGATCATCGACAGTTACTTACTCTGTGTTTGGGTCAATATTCACTACTTACAGTATTCACACAACATTTTACTTACTCAGGTACATATATTAAAGTTGCAGTTTGCAGTTGCAGTTACAATAAATCATGTTTAAAGACAATTAGGCTAGTATTAGTTACACCATTAGCCATAGGAAAAGATCGTTCCAGCGGAGATGGTGCCATCCCGAATGGCTCATCCGAGAAGCGAGACCAACAAACGCCACTCCCGCCATACGCTCATCCTTACCATTATTTTTGAGCGAAATGCGTAAAGTATTTGACCATCCTATTAGGGGGCGGGAGGCAGGTAGCCGACTATTGGATTTGAGACGAAGAAGACGCTCAGTAGCTGAGTACTCCATTGAGTTCAGGGTGTTAGTCGCCGAGAGGGGTTACGACGAAATGGTACTACGGGATATTTTCCGTAAGTTCCTCCAGAACCGTATTAAGGACGAATTAGTTGTCCGTGATGAGACTAAGACTTTGGATGAGCTTATAGACTTGGCGGTTCGCTTAGACAACCGCCTACATGAACGTGACCGGGAGTACACCGCCGAGGGCCGATCCAGATGATCTCCCCCTCGGCCGATACCATGGATGTCTCCCACGTCATTCAAGGAACAACGCCCATACCACGCCGCCTTGGATACCTCTGGCTGTACCCCAGAGGAGCCCATGCAGCTGGGAGCACTCAACCTCCCTTTGGCGGAGCGTGCCCGACGACACCGACTTCACCGACACTCCGTGGTACCCGAGAGTCCAAGTGTTCAAGTTTCTGACAAAAGGATTGATTTATCACTTGTTCCTGAGAATTATCATGATTTAGCTCACGTGTTTAGCAAGGATAGAGCTCAAAGTTTGCCACCTCATTGTCCATATGATTGTGCCATTCAGCTTTTGCCTCACGCGCCACTACCTAATGCCAGACTTTATCAAGTATCACCACCTGAACAAAAAGCATCAAAGGATTATATTACCACTTCTTTAGCAACAGGTCTTATACATCCCTCCTCGTCGCCCCTGGGGCCCGTTTTTTTCTTTGTTGAAAAGAAGGACAAGTCATTGCGCCCTTGTATCGACTATCGTGGGCTTAATGATATCACAGTTAAGAATTCTTATTCATTACCACTTATGGATTCTGCATTTTCTTCATTACACTCTGCCAAGGTTTTTTCTAAGCTTGATTTACGTAATGCTTATCACCTGGTACGTATTAAGGAGGGGGACGAGTGGAAGAATCTCATTAACAACGTTCTCTGCGATTTCATTAATCAGTTCTGTTTTGTTTATTTAGACTGTTGGGATTGAGGCCTCCTGTGACTTCAGGCCAACAATTCCCGTGGGTGTCGAATTGGAGGAAAGGAGACTAGATTACTACCATATAATCAAAAGTAAATATTTATTCTTGACAAACAAACCTAATACAATCGGAGCTCCGGGCCTAGCGTCTTTCCCTATAGGCCTACACAGAGGTTGGTCTTAATACAGAGTCAGACAGGAAGAGCACAGCTGACTATCCCTGCCCGGTCCTTATACATTTTTAGATGCAAATGTGGGTTGATCCTCAGCAAATGGGAGAAGACAGCGCCCGTCACTGCAGATGTTGGAGAGCCAATCAGATGCCGCTGGAGGTGTGGTGTTGTAGTCCCTGAGGACCAATCAGATGTCTCCGGAGGTGTGGTGTTGTAGTCCCTGAGGACCAATCAGCAAAGTGGGGTGGCACCAGCCGATGTGAGAAGCGGGCCTTTGTTCGTTGTGAAGGTCAACCAGCTGCTGTAAGCAGGATGTTGCTGTGGTTTGAGTACTCCCTCCTTGAGCTGCTTATCAGTTGTGAGGTATGTGTGGATGAGATAATGAGCGCAGGCCATGCAAGCACTATGTGTTTTGTGTGACTGCCTGTATAAAATGGATGCGCGCGGCTTAGCAGATTAATATGCATATAATAAGAACACAAATGAGATATAAAACCCTTCGTTCCCCCTCATGGCCTCGAAAGAGGCCAAAGAAACACACAGTAGTACTTTATTTTTCAGGATCAGAAAGCACAGCTCGCGTGTCCCCCTCAGGAAGTGGCGGAAGCCGGATCAATTAGTACTGACTTCGACCATCGCCAAAAAGGCCTATTGTGGCACGCTGGAAAAGACACTTGAAACAAGGTATACTACAACACGCAAACAAGGCAAAGAGAATGAAGAAAACCATAACCGCAATAATAATACCAGAAGCCAATTTTTGCCATTTACCAAAGAAGCTCGTCAACCGGTCCCAAGGGCTGGTGTCCACTCCGACATACGATTTCATTCGCACGTTAAGTGCTTTGAGACCATCGATGGCATGGGTCAGTCGGCTACCGGGTGCAGTATTATTAGGAATAAGTGTGCAACATTCAGTGCCAATCATTGCACAAACTCCATGTTTTTCAGCCAATAACATGTCCCAGCTGAAACGTGCTTGGAACCGGATAGGTCGAACACAGAGTAACCGCCAACTGCAAATGACCAGTAGTATGGGTGATGTTAAGATCAGTACATGTTGAGGGTGTGGACCGCTTCGAGCGGCGGCCCGCAACGTTAGCATGAGGCGACACCAGCACAGTGGGAGTAGTCAGAGTTGTTGTTGTATCCCCACTAGGGGTCCAGTGGTAAGCTGTGAGGAACAAAACAATCAGCAAGGGAACCAAAATACACATTGCAATCTGAGCAAAGCAAAGCACGTGGTTATATGTATATTGTCTAAGTAAGCGAGCACGTTTGTATTTATCTTGTATATGGTCATCAGTATCAGTATAGGTGTGTGTGTTGTCATCAACCAGGTGTTTGTCGGCTTCAGTTGGAGGAGGCGGGGGCGGCGCTCCCAGAACTCGGGCCAGCACCGACATCGCCACTACCCCACCCCTCATGGGCTGCGCTGGAAGCAGCCCGAGGCGACGCAGAAGACGGGACATCAGGAGCAGGACGGATCATACAGTAGTGAAACCACTTGTTGCCGTTGCCCTCGAGCTGGACCTCACGGTCAGTCCTGGCGGCGAGTCCAGCGAGGGTCAGACCACTTACGAGACTGGCGCTTCAGAAGCACCGAGGAAGCAGTGGTCGGGGTGGACGGAACAGCAACAGTGGAGTCAGAGACCTGCCAAGAGACAGCAGAAGCCAACGAGTGCAACTGAGACCAGTATGTAGCGGGAGAAAAAGAAGGAGGCGGAACCTCCTCCAAGGGCAAAATGGAGGCACTGGGGCCAGGCATGAGGCGGCCCGTCCACATCTCGTACAGCGAGCGGCCAGAGCGAGAGGCGACGGACTGGCGGATGGACAACAAGGCCAGAGGAAGAGCCTGCAACCAATTGAGGCCCGAATCAGACATAATACGAGCCAAACGGTCCTTGAGGGACCGGTTGATGCGTTCCACCCTGCCCTGAGATTGGGGATGGTAAACAGAGCCAAACGAGTGCTTCAGACCCAGAGCCGACTCCACCCTAGCCAAGGATGCCGAGGTGAAGTGGGACCCATTATCCGAGCGAATGCGGGCAGGGAAACCATGAGAAACAGCATCTTCCTTGCCGCAAGGGTACGCCTCAGGCCAGCCAGTGAAAGAGTCAACAATAACAAGAAGGTATCGCTTGCCATTCACAGAGGTCAACATGTCAGTGAAGTCAAGGGAAACCTCAGCACCAGGCCATAGGACAGGAGCCAGATGACCAGGCGAGGGTTTCAGAGTGGGACGTGCGTTGAAGTACATACAGGTAGTACAAGCATTGCAAAAAGACCAAACCATGTATTTCATGTTTGGATGCCACCAGTGAGACAGGTTGTACAGCATAGCAGGAGGGCCGACATGGCCGGGACCATGAGTCTCAGCGAATGCCTTCGCCGAGAGGTCAGCAACAGGAAGTGCAGGGGCCCCGGACGGACCGACAATGAGACCATCAGAAGTCCGCCAGGCACCATGAGAGAACCAGAAGGAGCGTTCCTCCGGAGACGCCGAGGCCTGATGAGCCTGCAGCGACTCGAGAGACAAAGGAGGGGCCAGAGGAGGGGCGGATGCAACAGAAGCCAGAAAGATGGACGCAGAAGAGGAGGACAGGTAACCAGCTGCCGCCTTGGCGGCCAAGTCAGCAGCCGCGTTTCCACGTGCCTGGAGGGTTTCAGCTTTGGAGTGGCCAGCAGTCTTAACGATTGCCACACGAGAGGGGAGAAGCAAGGCCTCCGCCAGCTGTTCCACAATCTCACGGTGTGCAATCGGTTGACCGCGAGCCGTCATGTAGCCACAACGGCGCCACTCCAGAAGATCACAACATGCCGCGCTAACAGCGTAAGCAGAGTCAGAAAAGACAGTGGCCGCCGCTCCTGACGCATGACAAAGAGCCAACACCAGAGCACGCAGTTCAGCAGCCTGAGCAGAAGGAGAAGAAAACGCAGTGTCAGTAAACACAGTGTGGAAGGTGTTAGCCACAGGGTCAAACTGGACAACTGCGGAAGCTGCATGGAGGTCACCAGATGGCGACCGGAAACAACAGCTGTCCGTAAAAAGTACCAGTCCGTCACTCAACGGTTTGGTTTGTAAGTCTGGGCGCACTTTGGAATCAAATGAAACCTGCAGGGCGCACTCATGAGGAGTGCCGGAAGCCGAGATCGAATCGGCCATATTAACGCCAGAATGTATGAACTGAATGTTTGGGGCCTGCAGGGTGCGCAACAGACGGGACTGGCGGAGGGCTGTCATTGTAAACGAGGCAGGCACGACGAAAGACACAACAGAATGAGGTGACAAAATGACCAAAGGCTGATCTCGAACCAGGTGAGCCGTCTTGAGGACCAGAGCAGCGACCCCCGCCGCGTAGCGAGTACACAACAGTTGCCGACGCTCAATGGGGTCAAGAGGGACACTGGCGTACATCAGGACCCTACGGTGCCCATTGGCACGCTGGAAGAGGACACCATTCGTGACTGTGTCCGTGACAGACACGTCCAGATGAAACTGGCTGGTAGGATCTCGAACAGCCAGGGCAGAGGCCGTCGCTAAGGACTGGAACAGGGACATAAAAGCCTGCGAGGATTCCATGTCCCAATCCAGAAGCGCGTTTGAATGGCGCGAACCCTTTGCACGGACGAGAGCACGTAACGGAGCAGTGCGCTCGGCATAACACGGAATGTAGTGTCTGCTGTAGCCACACAGCCCCAGAAACGAAAGCATCTCCCCCACTGTGGAGGGCTTCGGATGCCTCAAGATGGCTATGGGCTGTGGACATGGCGTAACCGGACGCGGAGAGAACGCGGCCCAAGAAAGTGACAGTACGACGACAACTGCAGTTTCTTGCGCGACACCTTGAACCCGAGTTTATGCAACTCCGTCAACAGGGTTTGAGTAGCCAATAGGCAGACGTCAGCTGAATCACAGGCAAGTAGAACGTCATCCACGAACTGGACCAACAGACACCCCTCCGGGAGCTGTAGGCCAGACAAGGCCTGACGCAGGTGGTGGTTGAACAAACCGGGGCTGTTTTTAAAGCCCTGTGGCGTGCGCGTGTACTGATAACGCTGGCCATGATATGTAAAAGCAAAATACTTTCGTGAGTCTGGATGGAGCGGGAGACAGAAAAATGCATTTGCCACGTCAATCACTGAGAACCACTGGAATGAGGGAGACAGGGAGGACAGGATCCTGTGAGGGTCAGGTACCGGAAGCACCGGCGTCAGAGTGACATCGTTAACAGCACGTAAGTCGTGCGCCATACGGTAGCTTTTGCCGTCAGCTTTCAAAACAGGGCGGAGGGGTGTGGACCACTCCGAGTCCAAGTGTTCCAACACCCCTGCGTCCCACAGACCCGCCAAGGCCTGTGCCATTCCCTCGTCTGCCTCAGGAGACCACCTATATTGAGGTCGGAACACAATGGGATTTCTTGCACCTCAAGTGTAATAGGAGTGACAGATGAACAGAAGCCCTCCTCAAAGGGACCCGTTGACAACACCCTCTCAGGGATGCTGTCAAGCATGGGTGCAGACAAATCATGATCAGTGAGCTCTTTGCGCATGTGTCGGTCAATCAGCTGATGTTGGACCAACGAGGGGTCTTTGAACTGGCCAAATATGCGATACGCTGACTCAGAAGAAGAAAAGTGCACTTGTGGGAGATCAGGGGACGGCGTCCAGTCAGTTGCGGCTAACAACCATTTGACCATGGGACCTAAGGCCCTCTGTTCGTGACCAGGTGCCACGGCCAAAGAGATGTGAGGTACTGACGCTGGACCTCCACGGAACCAAGCCTGTTCCAACGCTTCTACAAAGTAGATGGAAGACGCCACCCCCTCAGGTCCTGCAAAGATACAAGAAGAGTTTAGCACCCAAACAGTGTTTTCGATTTCCTCAAACTCTTCAGGATATGTCAAATCTTGTTCTGTGTCATAAAACAATGTGCAATATGGTGATGTGACAGTAGGCAGGTAGACAGCCTGGGAAAGGATCCAAGGCTTCCACATCTCATAAGCTGTCAGCACACTGTCCGGAGCGGATGTCGGCTGGAGGACACACCAGTAGATGTCAGAAGTTGTTGTAGCTGGTAGTTCTTTCAACAGATATTGGCCACCTCGAGGGCTGCCGTTGCAGTCCAACGTTACACCATTTGGTAACGTGAGTGTGAGTCCCTTGTCAGTACACATGATGGTGGCGTTTGCAGCACTGAGAATGTCTCTTCCGATCAAACACACAGGCGCATCCGTGGCATGGATGTAAGCGTGTGTAAAATGTGTCCCAGCAAAATCGGTTGGTAGGTCAACAGTGAATGGCAGCAGACGTCGTTTCCCCGAGAAGCCAACCAGAGGCACGCAGCATGACGTAATCTGGTGCGGTGACAGTGGAACATTGATGACAGAATGTGTCGCCCCCGTATCTACAAGTCCTTTGATTGTCTTATTGTCCACTGTGAACAAGAGCATGGGGTCTGCTGTTTCCCTGCTCTTGGGGGCTCCTGGGCCTCCCTAGGCCTGATAGTAGTTGAGGTCATCACCCTGGTCGACATACTGTAGTATTGACCAGCAGGTGGGGTCTGCTGCATGGGCGGGCGTTGAGCAAATGGATTGCCACGCCCCCTGGCGGGTGCCATCGCCTGTTGTTGGGGTGGGCCCGGTTGTGGTGGCGGGCCCCACCCTTGCTGCTGCTGTGGACCTTGCATGTAGCGGCGTTGTGGGCAGCTGCGAGCCCAGTGATCCATGGCGCCACACACGAAACAGCCACTGAAGCCCTGCGACATGTTACCTCTTCCTCTTCCCCTACCAGCTGTACCACCCCGCCCCTGCCACATCACACTAGCAGGTTTTGCTTCCTTCTTTTGTACAGTGCTTTTTGCACGTGCTTCAGCCAACTGTAATTTCAGTAACTGTACAGCCAATTCAGTATTTGTTTTGGTCTTTGCACTTTCGCCCTCCTGGTGTCTGCACATGTGATGGAATAATGTGGACTTAAAGTCCGCCTCAGGTGAGGACAGCAAATTTGGAACATCATTGAGCTTGTCCGACACAGGTGTAGGCATGCCAGAACGAATAGCAGTTCTAAACAACGCTGTCATGGGAGCACTGTTCAGTGGCTCATGTACTGAAGTATTTAACATTCCAGCTCATTTTAGCAAAGTGCTAAATTGTGAGGGTATCATGGCAGCAGACAACAAACAGCGAATGTCCCCCCAAGCCAAACTGAGACCTGCAGTTGCCTGTAACACAGCATCAATCCACGTGTCTGCACCGCCACTTATAGGTGGTAGTTTTTTACTGAGACCGTCTATGTCTGTGATGGAAAAAGGTGTATATTCGGTATGGTTGCCGCCACTATCAACACGTAATGGCATGGTAGTTTTAGGCGAGTCCCCCCTCTCCCGTCAATGTATGGTGAGGGGGTGGAAGGAAGAAGAACGGGTGCCGCCTTTTGCAGGACACCGTCGTCATCTTCCGACTCGGATATGGATTTGTATACGACTCCTGCATCATCGTATTCGGGTTTAACAGGTGGCCGCGGCACGTCGCCTGGTACATTGGGTATCTGGCAAAATGTTAAAAATTGTCAATCCGTTTCGCTATTCGCGATTGGATAAATACCACTTTGTGTATGAACATACGGCGGCGGCACGGTCGGAGGCGCCGACTTCTTTTTGCCTGATGTAACTTTAGCCATATAGGGGGCGGCCAAAGCCAAACTGGCCATCCCCATTAAATGTATCATTCGCCGTAGTTCATCCAACTCTTTTAATTCCTGTTTCAGCTTGCCTCTCTTCAACACACTCGCCTGTTCGATATCTACTTCTAATCTCGAAATTTCTTTCACGATGTTAACTTCCTTATCTTCCTTATCTTTCCCTGCACTTCCACTATATTTCTACAATGCTCACAAGCCACATTCTGTCCAAATTTTCTGCCTAACTTTCTCGTCCTTGTCTTTATCCTTCTCATCACGACCACTTGACACTTGTCTTTCCACCATATAAAACAACTCACCACCAACCATACTCGGGGCACCCCCACACCCCATTCCTCACACTCGCGTTAAACTCGCCTTCCATACCGTCACACTCACACACCACCAAAAGTTACAAAATATCAAACACGATAGAATCAAAAGACGATATAGCAAAATAGACAAAGCGTTCCCCTCACTGCGATAGTGTACTGCCCTTTGTCTATGTAAGCATCCAAGTAAAGCGTTTCCCTCACCGCCAATCAATGTACTGCCCTTTACTGGACCCAGTTGAAGCGTTACATTTACGGCCCTTCAACCAGTAGAGTCCCAGACTCTTAAGAGGCCTCTACCCTGTGGTCCCTGACCACTGACGTCAAACACACTTTACAACAATATATGTAAATACACAATAAAAACACAGCCAAAATATAACACAAACCACAAGTTGACAATACAGTCGTCCTTCCATCCAATTTGGTATGGTCAATTGCAGAAATTCGTATTAACAGGTTTTCTGCTTACCTTTTTGTTGTGACGCGCGTCGAGTGGAAGACAGACGTATAGTCGACCCAGGTAGTAGAAAACAGCGACCACACCAACTCCCCCTCCAACCACGTTGGGCGCCAAATTATTGGGATTGAGTGCTCCTGTGACTTCAGACCAACAATTCCCGTGGGTGTCGAATTGGAAGATTACTACCATATAATCAAAAGTAAATATTTATTCTTGACAAACAAACCTAATACAATCGGAGCTCCGGGCCTAGCGTCTTTCCCTGTAGGCCTACACAGAGGTTGGTCTTAATACAGAGTCAGACAGGAAGAGCACAGCTAACTATCCCTGCCCGGTAGAGAAATGACTACCCACTTTTAGTCAAAATGTGATGACCTCATATAAATTTAATCGTTAAAAATAATAGCTGGAAACTAACTGTCAAAATGTGATTGATGATGTGTATATATGTAAGGGGCCGTTTTGCTCATATACGATGATGTCATTTTTGGGTTTTGGTGTGGATGTGTGCGGGGTGAGCTGATGTTCTGGTATTTGTAGCATTTATGATGTGTATATTTCTCATGGCATTAAATTATGGGTAAGTTTAAACATGTGTTCTGAAACTATATCTCCTTATGGTCTGGTATTTATAGCATTTATGATGTGTATATTTCTCATAGCATTAAATTATGAGTAAGTTGTGAAGTATGTGAAATACCGGGCCCAAATTGTTATATGGAAAAGGACTCAACTACTCCCTCTGCTGTTTTAAGAAATGAATTGCTGGGCATTGTTGCTTGAACAAGTGACAGCTAGCATGATTGTTCAATAAACCGTATGGTAAAAGCATAGGTGTATAACACGTCTGTACAGGCATTCTCATGTTTCATTACAAAATCAAATAGCTCTGATCCGTGACCTACTGTTCGCAGACGATGCAGCACTGACCTCTCACACAGAAGCCGGACTGCAGGAGCTAGTGGACGTTCTCCAGCATGCTGGCACCCCAAGCATGTTTGCCCTTCTTAGTGGGAGGCGTTTGAGGTGGCTCGACCACGTTCGTCATATGGCTGCTGGCCGCATCCCCAAGGACATTTTGTATGGGGAACTGCGTGAGGGAGCTCGCCCCACTGAAGGCCGCAGCTCCGGTTCAAAGACGTCTGCAAGCGTGACATGAAGCAGGCCGGCATCGACCCCAACTCGTGGGAAGGCACAGCAGACAATCGTCTGCTCTGGAGGGCTGCAGTCACCGACGGAGTCAAGAGGGCAGAGAACAACAGAAACAACCAGCAAGCAGACGAGAGAGCAAAGAGGAAAGCAAGGACAGTCGCTATCTTAGCGCCAACTTCCTTTGTGTGCAACAAGTGCTCCAAAGACTGCCATTTTAGGGTTGGGTTATACAGCCACTCTAGAAGATGCAACTGTACATTATTGCGCTACACCATCTCTCTCCCGAGATGAATTGGATGCCATGACTCTGTCTTATTGCGGCTAACCTTCATTCCTTTCCTTTCCAGGGCAAACCTCCACCTCTCTAGCTTCTCCTCCACCTGTTCCCTGCTCTCACTGCAGATCACAATGTCATCTGCAAACATCATAGTCCATGGAGATTCCTGTCTAACCTCGTCTGTCAGTCTGTCCATCACCATAACAAACAAGAAGGGGCTCAGAGCTGATCCCTGATGCAGTCCCACCTTGTGAAAGAATGTGTTTCTATTGCTGTGAAGGTTTTGTTATGAAAATGTACTAAACACTCACACGTTTTCACGTGTGAGAATGTGATGTGACCATGAACGAGAGCAGCTGCAATTTGCAGCATCAGTTCAAACAAGAGCCTTGTTAGAGAAATCTATATACGTTATCACCCACTTTATAAATATATTATTGTTGTACTCTTGTGTATGGAAGGGAGTGAGCAGGCCTTGTGAGGGGAATCAAAGGGGTCAGTCTTGTGTAACTCAGAGACATGGAGGAGGTTGAGGTGCTCAAGGTCTTTTGCTCCTTTTCCCATTCTGTGATGTTAGAAAATTAATTAAACCACACATGTATGATATCACTACACTGACGCACACACATAGCTAGAGACACAGAGTTCAGCTGTAGTAGGCCCCTTCCTTGAGAAGCTGAACTCTCCTGTAACTAGGGAACGCCCAATAGCAAGAGAGAGGTTTTTTGGAGAGCGTATCCAGAGCGGTATGGGATACAACTCTGGTGCGTCCCTCCGTTTCTCCTCGCGAGTAAGACAATCTTGCCGTGGTTGAGTCTGTTTCTTTTAGTAGTTATACAGTCCAGTACTTGTCTTGGTTATCTGCAAGGATTTCCCTGACATTTTAAAACTTGGCCCTTCGAGCCGGATGGTAACGCCTCTCTTCG
Organism: Dunckerocampus dactyliophorus; assembly: GCF_027744805.1. Classification (NCBI taxonomy): domain Eukaryota; kingdom Metazoa; phylum Chordata; class Actinopteri; order Syngnathiformes; family Syngnathidae; genus Dunckerocampus; species Dunckerocampus dactyliophorus. The sequence goes on along the minus strand of NC_072833.1, from coordinate 21,297,700 downwards.
GTGGATTATCGACGACGACTGAACCAAATCGGTGCACCGTCGGGGACCCCAGGTCCCTAGACAGACCTCCTTTCCACGAGGCCAGAAGTCGGACATCTGCCACCGAGAGACTGCAAACACCATTTTTATTGACACGGACGTGTAGGGTACTTGATCACTACGTAACACGAGTTTACCGTAACAAGTAAACAGGAAGCAGTATTTGGCCCATACTGTTATTACCGAAACAACACTTTGTGTTGCTAGGAACGGACGCGCGAAGTGTGAATGAGAAGTGTGAATAAGTTGTGTGGATGGTCTTCAGTGAAAAGAGATCTAAAACTGGTGAAACGGTCGTGAGAATAAACACCCAGGGATGTCCGCCTTTCTGAGGTGTTTCTGACAGGACGTGGATTGGTGTACACATTTCCACGAGTTTACCGTAAAAAGTAAACAGGAAGCAGTTTTATACTGTTATGGTCAGTAAATTAATTTTTATTGACACGGACGTGTAGGGTACTTGATCACTACGTAACACGAGTTTACCGTAACAAGTAAACAGGAAGCAGTATTTGGCCCATACTGTTATTACCGAAACAACACTTTGTGTTGCTAGAAACGGACGCGCGAAGTGTGAATGAGAAGTGTGAATGAGTTGTGTGGATGGTCTTCAGTGAAAAGAGATCTAAAACTGGTGAAACGGTCGTGAGAATAAACACCCAGGGATGTCTGCCTTTCTGAGGTAGAAGCTTGGCATCCGACACGACACCAGGAACTCTCATTTCTCTTTCAACTAATAAGACACATAACTTAATATTAGTGATACCAGTAAGACCCCCGAGAAGGGGGCACGCCCTAAAAAACAAAAAGGAGTCACTGTGTATTTGACACAAGCAGATTTGGAGGGGAAAGTACGTTTGGCAGAAGTCGGTAATGAAGATAGTTGTAAGTTTATTGAGAAGTGGAAGACTCAATATGGCTTCTCAGGAAATGTAGACGACTCCGACGAGTTGAATATACTCCTCAGTAGTTGTCCCAAGACACCTGAGGATTCCAGTTGGAGAGTGGATGAGGCAGAAAGACCGTGGCCACGGCAGACCAGACCCTTTCATGGGCTGCCTTCTCGACTCAATAACTGGAAGCCAAAGGTTGACGGGATACTGACAGGAGAGAAAACAACAACACTAGGTCATTTATGTTGCCTTCATAGAATCCAAATTATTCAAAATGGGGAATAAAAATGGTAAACAAATTAAATGAGAGGACCTAAAAAATAAAGATTGGCAATACGTTCAACAACAAGACCCGACAAAATTAAAACATTTAGAGATATGGATAAACAAATATGGGTCTGACGGACAACTGAACTTGACTAAATTGACAACTACGGACTGACATTGAGACTGAGAATAAACAGAGATTGACTAAGATGCGGACTGACTGGTATGACGACGTACCATTTCGGACTGTTTTAGCAGAAAAGGAAAAAGGAAAGTCGGAAGTTAGAACCGAGGATGATGACGGGTGGTTGTGTTGGCAACTAGCCAAGAAAAGGAAAGAAAGCCTGACGAGGTTTCCTCTCCTTCTCGACTTTATCCACATCTACCCGTGGAACCACCTCAATACGAGGAACCAAAGGGTGCACAAAAGCCATCAGCACCCAGGACCAGAAGTGATCCCATATCTGTTTCATGGTCCAAACACTTGGGAGGAGTTTCTCACCCAAGCCCCCACCTACAACTGCGCCCGATGCAGACGCTTTTCCAATGATAGAAGTGCCAAACCCAAATGTGATAAATGACAATGAACCAACCATTCTTGTGTACCAAACCTGGACACAAGATGACATTAAAAAGGCACTATTGGGAATAAAATCAGCAAAAGAGGATGTCCAACAATTTATTGCTGACATGGAAAATTTGAGATCATATCACCACTTAGACCGAAGGATTACACAATTGATAGATCGAGTGACTACTAAATTCAGGAAAAGAGCAAATTATGCAGCAACTGGGCAATGTAAACAAAAAGACAGAGAAGCCTTTGACGACTACTGAGTGCGCATGATTAATGTGTTATAATCACCAACATAATAATATAATAATATAACAATGTGTTATAATAGTTGATAAGGTTTGAACGTTATCAACAACAATTAAAAAATGTCTTGCACTCCAATTCAAGTGCAGGAATTAAGAATTGGGTGGATAAAAATTTCATAAACATGCCGACTGCAAATATGGCTGATTACATTACCAATGCGCAACATTCTGAGAAAGTGATGAAAGGAAAAGATAAAATGCAAAAAATAGACACATTCTTAAGCAAAGCAAATGGCCAAATTTACTTTCAATGTGCAGGGGGTATACCACTATACTACTCTAGCTATAACTGTCTTGTTAGATGCCATACAACTTCCCACAAAACTAGCAGTTTGTACACACTAATAAAACTGATCCCGTCTCATTAGGAAATTCCTTTGCAGATAAGACAGCAAAACTTGCAGCAGCAAAAGCATTACGTCATGTTGATAAGACTGACAATCCTTTTGGCTATGACACTTTGGCTGACATGCAACAGCAAAGTTCGAAACAGGAAATTAACCATTGGCTTAGGAACAAAGCAACATTATGAAACAATGTTTATTTCTCCGTAGAGAACAAACCAATTCTACCAAAAATTTATACAAATGAGAGACACACCAGAAGTTGTTATACACGGTAAAACCGAATATCGGCCTGTAATTCGACAATACCCATTAAAACCAGATGATGAAAAAGGAATCGGTCCTGTAATAACTGAATTGCGCGAAGCCGGAATAATTGTTCCTTGCCCAGACTCGCGGTGCAACATTCCAATTTTTCCTGTTAAAAAGGCCCTCACTGGAGCGTTGAGGCTGGTACAAGACTTAAGAGCAGTAAAAACAAGCAGTGTCCAAAGCACCCAAACCTGAAACAAAGAAACAAATGATGTCCTTTTTGGGCCTATGTAACTATTGCAGGACGTGGATTCCAAATTACGCGGAAAACACCAGACTGCTGCTAGACATGATAAACTCAACACCATTGGCAACGCAAGACAAAATCACCTGGACAAGTGAAGGTGATAAAGCACTTGACGAAGTAAAGCGTGAACTCATAAACTCATCTGTTGTAGCCCTGCCTCATTATACCAAACCATTCGAACAAACTGTAACGGCAAAACATGGGTTTATGATGTCACTATTAATGCAAAAGCATGGTGGGAAATGGAGGCCTGTGGCCTACTATTCCCAGCAGCTTGACGCAGTAGCGCGAGCAACACCGGAATGTGTACAGGCTGTTCTCACAGCCGCATTGGCTATTGAGGCCTCAGCAGAAGTGGTGCTCTTCCATCCATTAACCCTAAAAGTGCCACACGCTGTCTCCATTGTGATGCTGAAAACAAGGATGCAGTTTTTATCACCCGCACGACACCTGCACGGCACAGCAGTCTTGCTGTCTCAAGGACACATCAACATTATCAGATGTGGTGCACTCAACCCTGCAACACTTGTGCCCACAGCAGCTGACGGCACACCCCACAATTGTGGTGAGCATGTGGAAGTCTCCAACAAACCTCGACCTGACCTGACAGACACACCTCTGTCAACAGGAGCTGTAGTTTTTGTGGATGGCTCAGCTAGCAAAGATAGCTCAGGGAAAAATAAAGTAGGATTCGCCATAACAACAACAAAAGACATCCTATATCAAGGCAAACTGAAATCCACTAATTTGGCCCAAGCTGCAGAGCTGTCAGCTCTCATAACAGCATGCGAATTGTTTGAAGGAAAAGACGTTACCATATGGACAGTCAATATGGTTACGGAGCTGTGCATGTGTTTTGTCAACAATGGGCGAGAAGAGGTTTTAAAACCACAACAGGAAAAGATGTAGTGCAACTACCTCGAACATTGGCTATTTGTAAATGCGAAGCACATTTAACAGGAAACGACCCGATTACTGTTGGAAAACAAGGCAGCTAAAGAGACGGCACACGGCGGCCCTCCAGTTGACACAGCACTTGCACAAACCTCTGGTGATACATCAACCACACCTGAAAACACACACCTCATGCTGAAAAAACTTATTGGGAAAACAAAGGTGCGCGATTGGACAATAACATGTTAAGCACACTACCTGACGGGAGACCATGGTTACCCAAATCTTTGAGTGGGCTACAAAATTGAGCCATGGGTTGAGTCATGTCTCAACAGGAGGGATGGTGGCACAGGTACACCAACATTACCACACCCATGGTTTCACACTATTTTCAAAAAATTTTTGTCACAAGTGCCTGATATGCGTTAAAAATAATGCACAAGGGTATTTACGCCCAAAAAGAGGAAAGTTCCCAACACCACCAGAACCATTCCACACAATACACATGGACTACATTGAACTAAAAGTACAGGGAAAACAACATTGTTTGGTGATCATTGATGTATTTTCAAAATGGGTTGAACTGTTTCCAAGTGCCCATGCCGATGCCAGGACTGTTGTCAAGGCATTGTGTAACCGCATAATACCCACATTTGGCATTCCATCTGTGATTAGAAGTGATAATAGTACACATTTTGTGAACAAAGCTGTGACAAAAGTGGGAGAGTTATTACATATTGACTTGAAAAGACATTGTGTGTATCACCCACAGTCCGCAGGACTAGTGGAAAGGACAAATGGAACTGTTAAGTCCAGACTGGTCAAAAACAATGAAAGAGCCGAAAAAACAATGGCCAGACTGCATCGGACTTGTGGAGACTGGAATGAGAATCATTCCAGCTGAGGGAAAGACACTTTCTCCCTTTGAAATAGTTTTTGGACGACCATACAGGTTGCCAGACTTGATGCCGGAAGGAAAAACACCCGTGGGAGGGGCCATACCCGCCCACACGAGGAGAATATATGAACAGAGAGAGGTGCATAAACACAATTACTTGCCAGTGTGTTCTGCTCCACAGACAACCCAAGTCCGAGTTGGTGACCAGGTCTTCCTTAAAGTGCTGAAACTACCCCGATGGGACAGTGAACGCTGGGATGGTCCACTCGAAGTGATCGCCGTCACACCAACTGCAGTAAAGGTGACGGGACGAGCCGGCTAAATTCATCAATCCCAGTGCAAGGTCCAACACTTCCCTGGTGGGCTGAGCGACGCCAGTCTCCTGAGCTAGACAGCACCGCGAGACCATCACCTAGACTCCGACTCCCCCCGTCGAAAGACCACAGTGGGAGAGAGGGTTTTCCGTGGCAAACACACCCCCCTCATGAAGAATGATCAACAAACTACAATTCCACCAACATCGCTGCTGAAGAGTGGGCGGTGGAGTCACAGCGACTCTGGTGACCCTTAGGGTGACTGTCGGCCTCTGGACATCAAAGGGACCCGGCCACGTCACCCCTGACGCGTCTCATGCAGCAGATCCCCGTTACGTGTCACCTCGTGAACAGACAAAAAGAACCTCAAAATCAACACCTTGACCATCTTCACGGAAGTCTTGTCCACTCACACAGCTTCACAATTACATGCTACATCATTAATGGTAGTACGGAACAGGCAAGCTTAGAAATGATTTTGGCAGAAAAAGGCGGAGTGTGCAAAGTACATCTGGAGCACAGACTGATGTTGAACTTAAATTCCGCTACACACCTTGCAAAATGGCACAATAGCAGAAACCCTCACACTGTACCGTGCAAAAACACAGAGCATGGAAGGTGTTGAGTCTAACTCCTTCCTTAAATGGTTACACGACACATTTGGCAATTGGAAAAACGTCATCCTTTCACTGGCTAGTATGTGTGTCGGTGGGTTTCTGTTACTACTTTGTTGTGTCATCTGTGGCATCCCCTTGTGCCGGCTGATGTCTTCCAAACTCATGCACGCCATCCAGGTCAAGGTGGCTGCCCAGGTCACTGTTGCTTTAGCTGAATATCAACCCGTGTCCCTATATGATTCTGACGATGACTCCGACACCTCGGTGTACATCCCGTATGATGAAGCAAATGAAAAGTCTACTTGACAGTGTTGGTTTTCTGATATTTTTGGATTTTCTCTGATGCGTTACATTTCCGTTTCTTTTTATTTTGCTCTAGCGTGCTTGTATATGTACTGTATATTTATGTTTCTCCTTACTTGGGAAGGGTTTCTACCTTTTTCCCTACGGGGTTTTTGGGTAGTTTTCTCCCCACTCAAGTAATGAGACTGTGAAAGAATGTGTTTCTATTGCTGTGAAGGTTTTGTTATGAAAATGTACTAAACGCTCACACGTTTTCACGTGTGAGAATGTGATGTGACCATGAACGAGAGCAGCTGCAATTTGCAGCATCAGTTCAAAAAAGAGCCTTGTTAGAGAAATCTATATACGTTATCACCCACTTTAAAAATATATTATTGTTGTACTCTTGTGTATGGAAGGGAGTAAGCAGGCCCTGTGAGGGGAATCAAAGGGGTCAGTCTTGTGTAACTCAGAGACATGGAGGAGGTTGAGGTGCTCAAGGTCTTTTGCTCCTTTTCCCATTCTGTGATGTTAGAAAATTAATTAAACCACACATTCTCCTCGCGAGTAAGACAATCTTGCCGTGGTTGAGTCTGTTTCTTTGAGTAGTTATACAGTCCAGTACTTGTCTTGGTTATCTGCAAGGATTTCCCTGACACACCTCCACCTTGAACTCCTCTGTCACACCTACAGCACACCTCACCACTGTCTTACAGTCCTCATACATGTCCTGCACCGCTCTAACATACTTCTCTGCCACTCCAGACTTCCTCATACAATACCACAGTTCCTCTCTGGGCACCCTGTCATAAGCTTTCTCCAAATCTACAAAAACACAATGCAGTTCCGTCTGGCCTTCTCTGTACTTCTCTATCAACATCCTCAAAGCAAATACTGCGTCTGTAGTACTCTTTTTTTTGCATGAAACCATACTGCTGCTCACAAATGCTCACTTGTGCCCTTAGTCTAGCTTCAACTACTCTTTCCCATAAGTTCATTGTATGGCTCATCAGCTTTATTCCTCTGTAGTTGCCACAGCTCTGCACATCTCCCTTGTTCTTAAAAATGGGCACCAGCACACTTCTCCTCCATTCCTCAGGCATCTTTTCATGATCTAAGATCCTGTTGAACAACCCAGTCAGAAACTCTACTGCCACCTCTCCTAGACACTTCCAAACCTCTACAGGTATATCATCAGGACCGACGGCCTTTTTACTCTTCATCCTCTTCAATGCCCTCCTCACTTTTTACACGTTCATCAGCTCTTCAAAGTACTCTTTCCATCTTCCCATCACACTACTGGCACTTGTCAATAGACTTCCATCTCTATCCTTAATCACGCTAACCTGCTGCACGTCCTTCCCATCTCTGTCTCTCTGTCTTGCCAACCTGTATCAGTCTCTCCCTCCTTACTATCCAACCTAGCATACAAGTCATCATAAGCGCCTTGTTTGGCCTTTGCTACCTCTACTTTCACCTTACGCTGCATCTCCCTGTACTCCTGTCTACTCTCCTCAGTCCTCTCAGTGTCCCACTTCTTCTTAGCTAACCTCTTTCTCTGTATACACTTCTGTACCTCCTCATTCCACCACCAAGTCTCCTTGTCTACTTTCCTTCCAGATGCCACACCAAGTACTCTCCTGCCTGTCTCCCTGATCACATTAGCTGTAGTTGTCCAGTCATCTGGAAGCACCTCCTGACCACTCAGAGCCTGTCTTAACTCTTTCCGAAAAGTCATGCAACACTCTTCCTTTTTCATCTTCCACCATTTGGTCCTCTGCTGTCTTTGTCCTCTTCATCTTCCTCACCACCAGAGTCATCCTACACACCCCCATTCTATGCTGTTTGGCTACAATATGGCCTACCACTAATTTACAGTCACTGATCTCCTTCAGATGACACCGTCTACACAAGATGTAGTCTACCTGTGTGCTCCTACCTCCACTCTTATAGGTCACCCTATGTTCCTGCCTCTTCTGGAAGAAAGTATTCACTATAGCCATTTCCATCCTTTTTGCAAAGTCAACCGCCATCTGTCCTTCAGCTTTCCTCTCCTGGATGCCAAACCTGCCCATCGCCTCCTCATCACCTCTGTTACCTGCACCAACATGTCCATTGAAGTCTGCACCAATGACAACTCTCTCTCTTCTAGGTATGCTCTGCATCACTTCATCCAAGTCCAACCAGAATTTCTCCTTCTCCTCCAACTCACATCCTACCTGTGGAGCATACCCACTAACAACATTGACCATCACACCTTCCATTTCTAGCTTCAGACTCATCACTCTATCTGACACTCTTTTTTACCTCCAGGACATTCCTAACAAACTCCTCCTTCAAGATAACTCCTACTCCGTTTCTCTTCCTATTTACACCATGATAGAACAACTTGAACCCTGCTCATAAACTTCGAGAATTGCTACCTTTCCACCTGGTCTCCTGGACACACAGTATGTCTACCTTCCTTCTCTGCATCATGTCAACCAACTCTCTACCTTTTCCTGTCATTGTTCCAACATTCAACGTCCCTACTCTCAGTCCTATACTCTTGGCATTCCTCTTCTCTCTCTTCCTACGGACACACTTTCCTCCTCTCCTTCTTTAGTAACAGTAGTCCAATTTCCCCCGGCACCCTGTAGGTCAACAGCATCGATGGCTGGCGTTGTTAACCCAGGCCTTGACCGATCCGGTATGGAAGTCATAGGTTTGATTCGCATGTTTGATTTGGCAAAAGTTTTACGTCGGATGCCCTGACACAACCCTCTGTATTTATCCGGGCTTGGGACTGGCACAATAAGACACTGGCTTGTGTCCTCTTGTGGCTACATTGCTGTTGTCCTTGTCTCTGTCTCTTTTTTTGTCCCCCTCTTATTCCTGCACACCCCCTCTGTTTTCTTTTCTCTTCTTCTCTGTCCCTCCTGCTCCGGTCCGGTCGCTCCAAATTAGAAAGGAAAAGAGAAAAAAAAAGAAAAAAAAATTCCGGGGTCGATTTTCGCCCGTTTTTTCAGTGCCGGCGCTGTCACGAGGTTGCATTTTTTGGGGGGTTGCTGAGGCGACACTTAAAATAGGGCCGGTATGTCCATCTACAGTGGGACAGTTGACGGGATGATATGCGGGCCAACAGACTAGTTTGTGTAGAGTTTGTTAAAAAACAAAGTCATATGTTCTCAATCACACCACAAATTTATCTATAACCATGCCGTTTAAATGAATGGAAACTTACCCAATATGTTGACTCTGGCCCCAAAAATTGCAGTCAAAACAATCTGTGAAACTGAGTTACTTGTCATTATATACACAATTTCTCAGCATTTATTTTTACTCCAGTATTTACTATACACTAGGTCCCCAACAACGAACACAATTGGTTCCAGACGACCGTTCTTAAATGGAATTGTTCTTAAGTAGGGGAAAAGGTAATATTACCAATGATATAGGTACTACATGTACGTGTATACATATACACTTTATGCATATGTACTGTATGTAAATATGAGTTTGGATGCCGTAGTAATATTAAACCAGGATAATTAATGAAAAAAAATGATAAAAATGATATAATAATACATAATGATAAAATTTTATTTACCTTTAAAGAGGAGTGGTCGAGCATATGTCGTTGTGGTGGAGTTGGAGGAGGAGTTATTGAAAAAAAGGACAAATGGTCATGGTGGTTAGACTCTTCTAAAAGAGGTAGTGTTCTGTGGGTGGTGTAGAATTAAGCAGGCCTATTAACACTTCATAAACTTTAATCACAAGCTGTGTCAGGTTGCATGTACAGAGCTACAATTTAGCTTTTCTTCACGTCTCCTCCCGCTGGTCTTCATCGCCTGTTGGTCCCATTAGCAGTGTCACAGTGCCCTCAACTGGTCAAGCATGTAGCAGTATAAATATGGACTTGCTGGTCAAGCATGTAGCAGTATAAATATGGACTTATAAGGCAAAATATAGACCAGTCGGCTTGTGTTTGTATCTCCGAATGTTCGCTAGTCGGATGTTTGTAATTTGGGGACCTAGTGTATATGACTAGAAGTCACTCCGGTTGACCTTGAATTGGTCTACAAATGACGAATGAGGAGGAACAAAACATAAACGGGTCACACTAACAATTCTGTTGTGTACAATTATTTTCATGGTCTTGCGCCAACGTACATCTCGACTCAATCCGTCCCACGTTGCTGCTTGCAACCCGATTCTCATGTAGTTGATAAAAAATAAAAATACAAATGCTCATGACCAAACATTCAAACACCATTAACAAAAGTGGGGGACTCACCCAGCACGGTGAGTTGTGGTTGGAGGACGTATTCACAGCAAAAAGCGGGGACCTATTGTATTTTTTAGGAAATATGTGCAGGAAATGTTATAGTATTACAAGAATAAACTCAAAATAGTGTGAGAATCAAGTCATAATTAACAGAAGAAAATTTACAAAAAGAAAGTTTAAATAGTCGGAAACGTGGGCTGACATAGCACCAAATCTGTTCAACTGTATTTGTAAAAATACATTGAACACAAATGATTTCACTTTAGGAATGATGTGGAATATTGCTCTGTGTTTGCATGGCAGAGAATAAAGAGGGGTGGTCGAGCCAACCGATTGTTGTAGAGAAAGAAAGAAATCAAATGTAGCGCTGACTTGATGACTGAGAAGGCAGGGCCTAATCCCAATGAGGCAGCTGCTTCACACATACACACACACACACACACACACACCGGGAGAGTGTCGTTTCAGCGGCTTGAAAGGGTGTGATTTCGTGGCGGTGCCGGCGCTGAGGGGGCTGGCGGGGGTCGATCCCTCGGAAAAGTGGCGTTAAGCCATCCTTGGGTCCTGCTGGCGCCCCCGATGAATGTTTGGGGGGTTTGGCCCTACCCCCGGGCCGGTGGGGTGTCGTTTCAGCAGCTTGAAGGGGTGCGATTTCGCGACGGTGCTGGCACTGAAGAAACGGGCGAAAACTGCTCTGACCAAACACTGAGGGAGAGACAGACAACGCAGTTTATGGAGGTTCAGTAAAGTGGGACAGGAAAGAAAGGACGTTGTTACAAATGGTATCGAGTCATGGGACGACCTGGTATCTGGTGGCTGCGCTGAACCTCCACTTTCTCCCAAACTGTAGGACGTAGGACAGGATGATGGACTATATTAGCAATTTTGAAACCATGAGCACGCTCTCACTGTGGCTGTCTCCTCTACCTCTACCATTCTCTCTGGATCACTCTCACACTCAAAGGTTGTGCATTAAATGTGCATGGAAATACCGTACCATCTGGTAAACACGTGGCTTTTGTTGAATAAAGTGTAAATATTAAGAGAATGAAGTGTAAATATTAGGAAAATAAAGTGTAATCAGCTTTTTACCTTTCTAAAGAGCCTCAAGCAATTAGTCTACGCCAAGCGGTTCATGACTTATCCCCGAGCCTTACTTTATCTTGAAGACGATTTTGTCCATTTCTGCTCAATATTTGGCACCATATTCACCCTACTTCCTCAGACTATGGTGTGGGTCAACGGTCGAACAAGACGTGAGCATGTTAATCAGGCATTATCCGAAATTTGTGCCTTTAGAGGCACAATTTTAAACTAATAAATCAGAATGTGGGCTAAACCCCAAAATGCATTGATTTGCTCTTGTTGATGTTGACACACGTGCCTTATGAAAGTTATGTTACCATCATGGTGATTATTATATGTGCCTGTTGTGAGAGCCTCTCTCCGGTTATGAAAAACACCAGAGCAAACTTACAATCTTGATGAACTACTGCAAAAAACGCTGCGGGTACTCCGGTTTCCTCCCACATCCAAAAACACGCAGGTTAGCTGGATTGGCAACTGACTATGCAGAATCATGAGTTTAATGCAGACCCTAACACTTTTCTTAGTAGGACTCAGTAATGAGTAGCTCCACCGTTCTTGTTAAAATGTTATAAAATCAGTCCCAGCAATCTCTATCTGGATAAGAAAAAAATGCCTTTGAAAGAATACAAAACAGATAAAAATACTGTTCTCCATAAACAAACCTCATGTGTCAGGAATAATGCGCAAGAGATGGACCAGGTGTTGCAGCTTGGTTTTGGTTTTGGTCTGTGTCCCCCCCTTGGTGTTGCCCCCACCTGACTCTAATCTACCATCATCCACCAGCATTATTGTGCTGAGTCACAGTAAACACAGTAGCCCATGTAATTATTATGATGATGACTGTTGGCTTGCAGTGACTTGCAGTGGCTTTTGTAAGATCCATGAATACTGCTGCTGCACATCTTCCTACCTTCCAACCTTCTACGTGATCTTTTAAAATATTTATGTCACTAATATACAAAGCCGGTGAGAGAGCATGTTGTTATTATTTTTCTAATCACAGTCAGCTCACCAGAAGTACATCAAGATGGCGGCCTATTGCTGTACTTGGTGCCAGTGGTTACTTTATATGATACTATTCTTAGTAGGACTACTTCAGAGTGGCCTTTTATTGTGGGCAGTCTAAGGCACACCTGTGCACTAATCTTGGTGTCTAATCAGCATGTTGATACGGCACACCTGTGAGGTGGGATGGGTGATCTCAGCAAAGGAGAAGTGCTCACTATCACACGTTTAGACACATTTGTCAACAATATCTGAGAGAAATGCTGATATTATGGATAAAACAAAAACAAGGGCAAAAAACAAACGTGTTGCGTTTATATTTTTGTTGAGTTGTACAGTAGTCCAAATGTCATTAGTAATGACCTGTTTTTCGGGTCCCCTGGCACTCAAGGGACCTTGGAACTGTCCTGACATTTCCCCTTTAGACAGCACCCCCAGCCAGTAGCATTTAGCATCAAAACATTGAAAAATGCATAATTAATCCATGCGGTCGCTATCAGTCCCGGATAATCAGTATCGGAATCGGCAGCATAAAACCCTGATGGGAGCATCCCTAGCTGAAACCATAAAATACTTTGCCGTTTCCGCGTGGATAGCCCCTTACTGTCATATATCACCTATGTTTGTAGTATCTGGCACTCATGAGACTCTATTATCACACTCCACACGTGTTCGAGGAACATGTGAGGCACTGTGATGGCCAAAGTTCCTCCAGCAGCCTGACTACTAGACTGGTTGGCGCCATGATTCCACAGACGTGGTGGCCTTTGGTCAACATCACGACAGCGTGTGTCCTGACCGGGTAAGGAAGGAACCCAACCTGGAGACAACAGGTTGACAACGTGTACATGTTATGCTCTGCTATCACATATTAAGGGCTGCAACTAACCATCATCCGCTTAATCGATTAAACTGAAACTTGTTTTTTCGATCGAAGCAAAGGCTAATTAGCTAGCGGGAGCAAAAAAACACCTGTGAAAGCTGATGTGTGTGAATATCTTGTTTTACATAAAACACAAAGATAATAGCTAGGCTTTCAAGGATGACTAAGGAAATCCGATAATACTGACATGTATTTACATTTTCAAATAAAAAAACAATTTGTGGAACACCAAAACACTTGTTTTTTGGACAATGGATGAACTGTTGCAGCTCTACACATATTTACTATCAACTTTAGTCTCATTTACAGAAGTGGCGCCATGCCTCAGGTAAACAAACATGGCGGTGTACGAGACAGAGGATGTTTACAGTGATTATACACAAGATTTGAGGGATGTGTCAATAGTTTTCGAGGAGGAGCAAACATTTGGAGAAAAACAGAACTTTTAGAACATGGACTTAAGCCTGAAGACTGTAAATTACTCTGGAGTTGCTTGTCCTTCAATGATTCTTTGAAATCGGCTTCTTAATGAGTGTAAAGGGATCTTTATAGCCCCCAGCTGTGGACATATGGCTGTGAAAAGACGTTTATATCACATGTACAGTATAATGCTTTGCAGCCTTGTCGCTATCATGGATTAGTGTTTAGAAGACATGATGTAAACAAGACATGACTTGCTCTGTTCTATGGCAACTTTGATGTAGTCCTTGTTTTTCCTTGTTTTGATAATTTTTTCCTGCGTACAGGCGGAATAGCAATCTTTTTCAAAATGCATACTTTCAGGCCAAATGCTTCTCGTCAAGGTGTTCCTTCACAGCAGTCATGATCACTGCAAAGAACAGAACTGTAGGTGGGTGTCCATCTGTCTCCGGTTCTCTGCACTTGCTTCATCCATTGTTGTCTCAAAGCTTCCCCTCTTGGAAAAGAAAGTTATAGTATGACAGGGATTCCATGAACATCCAGCAGAAACACGACAGTTTGGCATGACTTCTATTTCGAAGAAAAATGTACTGAAGCGAGTCCCACATCTACCTGGAGAAACGTTTGTTTACTGCGCTTTAGCTGAGAGGCGCCCCCAATGATGTCACTTCCGGAAATGAGGCATGAACAGCGAAAGCTAGCTCGTCATGGCTGGCGCTGTCAATTATAAATCTCATTTTTGCTGGTTTACCAGTGGCTTTCAAAAATGGAACAATATGGAACACACTTCCAAACACTATATAACATATATATGCAATGCTGATCAATCATGTCAGGGACCCTTTGCATGGGGTGTGGAAGTTGTACTGTATGTTCACATGCTGTGACGTGTGGAAAGTTTTCTTATGGGATCCACTTTTCCCACAAACTGAGCATCTAAAAGGTTTTTCCCCCCGCGTGCGTGCTCATGTCCTCAGTACCTTGCTATACCCCAGTGAGACGTGGTGTTTATATGCCTCGCAAGAGCGACGGCGACGGCTCAACGCCTTTCATCTCCGTATCTCTTTTCATCTCCGTATGCTGAGGAGTATTCTCAACATCAAATGGTGCGACCGTATCACCAACAACGAGGTACTCTCCCGTGCAAATTTATCACGCCTATTCACCCTGCTCCGTGAGCGCCGTCTCTGCTGGGTAGGACACGTCCATCGGATGGCGGCTGGAAGAATACCAAAAGATATACTATACGGAGAACTTGCATCCGGAAAATGAGCTTGAGGCCGGCCCCATCTCCGCTTCAAAGATCTGTGTAAAAGAGACGTGAAAGCTCTGGACTTTGGCCATACAATGAACAACTGTAGGGTTTCTCTCCTGTGTGCATTCTCATGTGCTACAGCATGGACTCCTTTCGAGAGAATCGTTCGCCACAAACTGAGCAACTAAAAGGTTTTTCTCCAGTGTGCGTTCTCATGTGGAAAATCACTTGCACCTTTTGAAAGACTTATTGCAAACTGAGCAACTAAAGGGTTTTTCTCCCGTGTGCGTTTGCATGTGTTGTGTCAAACGGTTATTTTGAGTAAAGCTTTTTGAACCAAGCATGTAAATTCAGGCGCGGATTTAGAGGCGCGTGCGGGGGGTGTACAACCCCCCGTTTTGAGGCACCCACGATTTCTTTTGCCTGATTCCTTATGGTATTCCTTAGGTATGTCCTTAGGGACATGCATCTGAATTATGGGCGCATGGTGGACGCATATGCCAGAATGCAACCAAGACGCACTCTATTCCTGAACCCACTGTCAGGCTGATCATTTACATTGGACATTGAACGTGTGCTGTACATGGCTATTCAGGTGGAGGTGCAAAATAAAGGTTCTGGCATCATGACTATAAGGAAAACTGTTGTCTGTGTCACGTTTGAACAATCGAACAATCTGGCCAGACATGGATCCCGCAGACATGGACCAATTCCAGATAGCCCTGTCACATCAAGGACACATGGTTGGAAGCCATGAGAAATCGCTCCAAGGGATCATGGGAGCCATTTCAGTTCTCTCCGCTAATATGGAAGCACTAAATCAACGACTAAGACGATCCGCTCCGATTCCACCACCAGAGGTCGGTACCCCCACTACTATGAGTGACTCTGCTAATGCCACAGCTGCAAGCACACCTGCTGCTCATGAACCTTGTGAGCCTTGTTATCCCTGACCCTCCTCGCTTCTCTGGTGACTCTGACTCTTGTAACCAGTTTTACATCAGTGCTCGCAGTGTTTGACCAACAACCTACATCTTACTCCTCTGATCAATCTAAGGCAGCCTTCATAATGAGTTTGCTTGCTGGAAGAGCTGCCACTTGGGCCCTGGCCATAAGCACTTCGATGCCCACCATTCGCACCTTGTTACCACTATTTTTAGAGGAGATAAGAAAGGTGTTTCATCACCCGGTCCCGGGCTTAGAAGCCGCCAATCATTTGTTGGACTTAAAACAAAGAGGACTTTCTGTGTCTGATTTTTCCATTGAGTTTCGTGTGCTCGCGGCAGGAAGCGGATATCCCGATACCGTGCTCCGTGGTATCTTCCGGAGAGCACTCAGCATCCGCATTAAGGATGAGCTAATAGCCAAGGACAATACTACATCTCTTGACAACTTGATAAATTTAGCGATTTGCTTGGATAACCAAGTAAAGGAGAGAATCAGGGACTATGCAGAGGAGGGATACCATGGTCGAACGCCGATATCGCATCCATCGACGGAGCGGAGGATTACTCATCCCATCAAACTAGACCACGACTAGCCGCCGAGGAGAGAGCCCGTCGCCTGGACCTGGGCCTGTATTGCGGTAACCCAGGTCATCGGCTTCTTCAATGCCCCATCCGTCCAGTTCGCCACCGAGGATCGACCCCAGGACCGCCACCGGCACAACTATCGGTACCCAGTATCGACCCTCCTGTCACCAGCAGCCAGTTGGCAGCTGGGATTTGTGTGTACTCCCAGGAAATAACTGACACAAGCAAGGAGTCCCTGAGACGACTCCAGGTCAAGGGGATTATTACAGGAGGGGGCAGAAATGTGACTGTAACCATGCTAGGTGACTCCGGCACAGACGACTGCTTTTTGCATACTTCCTTTGTGAAAAGACATAATATCCAGATGATTAAGCTATCTTCTCCTAAGGAGGTTCTGTCCTTAGATGGGCGTTTTCTAGCAGCGGTTACGCATCAGACCGAACCTCTTTCTCTACACTTGTCGGGTAATCACTCAGAGAACATTAGTTTTTATATCATGCCTTCCTAATCAGCACCGCTACTATTAGTGTAACCCGACCTGTTTCGCACCTGCCCGCACCGAGGATCGAATACAGGACCTTCGTAATGGGAGGCGAGGGCGCTGACCACACGACTAAAAGCCCAGACTGTCGGCCGCGTGTTCAGCACAGCTCTTAAGGCAGAGGGAGTAAGGTTTACCAACGTACTCTGATGGTGCATCATGAACTTTGTTATTCTGTAGTACAACTTTGTTTTATTTTTTAGCTTTGTGTTATTAGACAATTTATGGTAGTCCTTCCTATACTTTGTCAAAGTAGTGGTGGTCTGCTTGTAAGAACTGGTTCGTATCCCCCATTTATGGGCTGTTGGGAGAGGTGAAGTGTGTAACCATAACCTTTCTTGGAATTTACAGATATCCTTTAATGCCTCACAGGCTGATGATGTTCATGAGATGCTTCAATGTACTGTTTTTTAAATGTATCACAGAAATATTAATTGCTCTATTCTTCAAATACTTCCTTGATCAGAGTGTTTAGTGATGACCTTTTTACAGACCTTGGGATTCTAACTATCAGGTTCATTAGATCTCTGTAGATCAGTTGACATTTTACCCAGTTTCATGAAACACTTGTCATACTGTGTGATTTGTCATACATCTTTTAATCACTGTTCCTACAAATGCTCAGTAGGATTTATATCAGCCAGTTGTGCTGGCCAACCCATCAGACTGTACTCATCCCATAAAAACTTGCAGTGGTTACAAACTTTTTAATGGCTGTCTGTTTTTTTCGGTCTGTAACAATAGTTTCATAATAAAAAATCAGGCTATAGTTACTAAGTTGGGTCTTGTGATTTATTTTTAGGCGCAATAAAGAGGAACGCATTAACTCAAGGAATTACCCAGAAGGAAGCAGAGAAGGTTCTCTCCAAGTGGTTCACTGGAGCCATGACAGAGGCGGAAACAGAACGGTAAGAGCTCAGAGAGAGCTTAAAAAAATTGGATGGTAGTATCTTATCACGCTCTCATCCACTGACAAACATTCTGGATATGGCATGACTTTGTAAGACTTGTTCAGCTCAGTGAAGATTGGCCTAACCTTGAAAAATGGATCTTCAGTGATCTTTGTGTTGTCCACAAAATGTATTGAGGCCATTATTTCGTCAAATCAATTTCTCCGCATTGCATTGGAAATGCATAGATTATGTACATCGGTGTCACCTGACCAGTGCGTGTGTCTTCGTGGAACAGTGCTGTAGCACTATCATGTAGCTGTAGCCAGAAGAATCCCATAGAATGTGAGAAGTTCATCCATCCATCCATTTTCTATACCGCTTCTTCCTCATTAGGGTTGCGGGGTTGCTGGAACCTATCCCAGCTGACTTCGGGCGACAGGCGGGGTACACCCTGGACTGGTCGCCAGCCAATCGCAGGGCACATATAGACAAACAACCATTCACACTCACATTCATATGGGCAATTTAGAGTCGCCAATTAACCTAACATGCATGTTTTTGGAATGTGGGAGGAAGTCGGAGTACCCGGAGAAAACCCACGCACACACGGGGAGAACATGCAAACTCCACACAGAAATGCCCAGGGGAGAATCGAACCCAGGTCTTCCCGATCTCCAAGCTGTTACTGTGTTGGCCAACGTGCTAACCACTAGACCACCGTGCGGCCAGAAGTTCATCCATACCCATATAAATGGCCCATCTCCCCCTCATAGTCCATATCAGATCCATCACTATCACAATCACTGAAAATGGCATCTTTTTCACTTTGAGGGATAACTGCAATGTTGCATGCCTTGTCTGGACCATCACCCACCCCCAAAATATCAAGCACTTCACTCAAAGTGAATCTAAAAGCGAGAAAAAAGATCAGACTTAGACATAGCTAGCAATTTGTATGTATAGACCTATGTGTACACCTAGCTACAATGCGCTATCCCACAGGTCACTAATGTGACCATGCAAATGTTTGCTCATGCTGCAAGAATATCAAACATATTTGAGTAATTGCAAATGCATATATCATTACTATACAACCTAAAGATCATGTGTACAAAAAATCTTTGCTTTATGTTTATTTGAACATACTTTACTGACCTTTTTTTGGAAGGAGTTGAGGAAGCCATCTTCTTCTCAACGTGTAACCAGGAAGTAAACAGCTTTGGTCATGTGATAATTTATTCCAAACATGTGTAAATGCATACATTTCATCTAAACAATGTATTCTTACAATATATACTGAAAATGTGACCGGCGGGTTGAAATGGGTTAAAGCTATGATCACAAAGTATACGCTGCTGTAAAAATGAGCATGTCCACAGGAGTCTCATAAAAATCTCCTGCTTGGGTCCCACATGAAGCCCAGTCAGATCCCTCTTAAAGTCACACAGGTGGGGCCTAAATGGGTCTCAGGTACATTGCCGTCTTGGGCCCTTTTTAAGGTCTATTCTGATCCCTCTTTGTGCCCATATGGGCAAATATATGGGGCCTACATGGGTCCCGTGCACCTCACCATATTGGGCCCCACCTGAAACACAGTAGGAACCCACTTGAAGCCCATATGGGCAAATACAGGTGGGGCCACCATGGAAACTGCGGACAAACCCACTTGGCACCCATATTTGCAGCCCAAACTTAACCCTTATGGGCCCCACATGGAACTGCCTTACTGGCTATTAATCATGATACTGGTGAAAATCGCGAGAAGGGACTTACATTTCACAGGTAGGTAAATGCTTATAAATAATAGATACTTTAAATCTGTAAGCATCTTTTCATCTAAGTAGTTGTAAATGTCCCCTTATTCTCCTTTAGATTTGAACACTGCAATGCTCAACTTCTAAAGCAATGGCTAGTAAATATGCGGAGAGACAGGTGGATTCCTGCAGCCAGATCACAACTCTGTTCAAGTCATTTCACCGAGGAGAACTTGGACAGGACCGACCAGACTGTTAGATTAGGACAAAATGCAGTTCCAACAATATTTGACTTTCCTGATCATCTTCTAAAGGTATGCTAGCATTTAACTTTGATACTACGTAGATCCTTATCATAACAAATACCTTGTGAACACTGACATTGACTTGTTATGCATTGTAATTTCACACATACACACATACATGTATGTGTATGGGTGTGTGCTTTTTTGGGTGAAGCAAGATGGCCGACAGTGGCTTCATGCAGTCAGCCGCACTGTTTTGTATTATATATCTGGATAGACCATTGGCGATGACTTGTGAAGCCACACGGCCGCCATTTTGCTACTCCCAAGAAACACTTCTCGGACAAACTTTTGCATTCGTGGTGAACTTATTTTATTAATTCAGATTGGACACAAATTTTGCCTTAAGATGCCTGCATGTGCAGCTATTAACTGCACAAATTGCCAGTTCAAAGGCTGTGGACAAACATTTCACCTGTAAGTATGATTGAAATGTACATTTATGATTGCTAATTTATGTCACACCTTGCTGAAGACACTGGCAGTATGATTTGGTTTATTTCATACTGTTACTCAGTTTGTGGTGTCTTTTACTTATTTTTCTCTGTCTTGTACCTAGACCCTGGCCACTCCTGTCTTGGGCAGAGCTGCGGGATGTGCGGCAGCTGTTTGTCAATTATCATACCTATTTAAACTCACCTGTTACTGTTGATAGCACTCTGCTATTCTTCATGCTCACCACGCCAAGCCACGCTTCCTGCTGCAACCCTCACGGTGACCTTCCTTGCAGTTTTGCTACACGTCCCGTAGTTCCGTCAAGCCTGGTGAAGTTATTCCTCTCATTCCTCTGTTCTATTTTTGTCGCAGTGCCTTTTTTTCTTCGAGCACCGTTGTTTTTTGTTCATATGTGCAACAGAGACAATTAAATGTCTGTTCTGTTCCAACCCGCTGTCCTCTGCATCTTGGGATTCACAATTAACAGTTTGTACGCGCTCCACGTCACAATTTAAGGGTTTTGCACTGTCCATCTCCCAAATATCTTCGATCCTGTAACATTCCTCTGATTAAATGTATGTCCTGAATTGATTTTAGTTTTATCTAGCTCTATAATAGCTAAGAGGTATTATAGAATAT
This sequence comes from Dunckerocampus dactyliophorus, assembly GCF_027744805.1. NCBI lineage: Eukaryota > Metazoa > Chordata > Actinopteri > Syngnathiformes > Syngnathidae > Dunckerocampus > Dunckerocampus dactyliophorus. Next base: position 21,276,693 of record NC_072833.1, on the reverse strand, counting down.
ATATATAAAATGTACCTACTTTTTTGTTATATCATGACATATGTATTTCTTTAAGGGAGGAAGGTTGCGTTACTTGAAGGAATGGGAGAATCTCAGTGCTTCCATGATGCTTACCAGGCATTGTATACAGTGCAGTTAGCAAGCCAGTTTGCATACAATTGACCCGGCATAACCCTTCATTTGGATAAACAACCATTTTTTTTTTTGCTGTTGAATGACTGACATAAAAGGATTTATTCATATAATATGTTCTGGAAAATAATATTACTGAACATGCATACCGTATGTTTGAGATTGCAAACAACGTATTGTCTTACCCAAAGCATATGGTTTTGTTTCAGTGTTGTTTTTTTCTGTGTGTTTGTGTGGGTGTATGTGTTATGGTTATTATACATTATGGTTATCACATATTATTGCTGTGGTTTTTGTTAAAATATATTTCTATATCAGAAAAGAGGTTATTTCTATTTCATAACACAAACAAAAAAATCGTGAAAATGTGAAAGAGATTTTACTTGTCTATTGAGATGGCTCTGTTTTGGTGTTTTATAATACATTGTAATTTATTTTAGTAGCTGCTCATTGGTGTTTAAAAAAATCTACATTTGATATTGTGTATTTTTGTTCATTAGTCATTCATTTTCCACATTTGGCAATAGATTACTTTAAAATCTGAGGAGCCACTTGGGAGCCGAAAGAGCCGGGTCTTTTTAGTGAGCCGTGCCAAAAGAACTAGCTCTCAAAAAAGAGCGGAAATTTCCATCACCATTAACGTCCGCCTTGCTCCTCTTCTTCTTCGGAGGTTTTACTGCAAGACAGATGTCCGTGACGTCACGCCGATGCCACCTTGCGGCCGCGTTGGAGACTGTGCAGGATGACAGAAGACAAGCAAAATCGTCTTGACCGCAAAGAAGGTGCTCAACACAAACATGGAACACAAAAATAAAAAAATACATTACAAATAAACTATTAAAAACGAAACAAATAATGAGAAAATATGGGTCATTGCTTTATTAAAAAATAATAGAAATCCCAGTTTTTGCATGTTTAATGTGAGCGCCGACTTGTTCCACTTTGTTGGCCAGTCCTTTTGCTTGCCATCTAACTTTTGCTGTATGTGAAGGCATGGAGGTACATTTTGACAACATTTTACACAATAAGATGACCTCGATGGCTATAATGTACACACAGTATGTTTTGCACCTTCAGCCACACTCACATTGACACGAGCACCCAAATAGCTGTCCTTGGCTATGCCTGCTGCTGACTAGCAGCTTCTAACAGGCAGCTCCTAACCTGAATTTTAGCTCCCAGTTCAAAGCAAAAAAAAAATCAGGTTCCGCTATAAGTGACAATAAAAACACCTGTCGTGCTCCAGTACCTTCTGGCAGGTGACAAGTTGGACATGCGCACACCAATCGCACATAATCCGCAGGAGGTCGAATTGAAGCAACTGTACTCTTGACCGGTCCGAGCGGGGGCAGACTTCCCATTAGACCAAGACAAGCGCTGTCTAGGGCCCCCGTGCGAAACAAAACTTGTTGGGAGTTAGCCCAGTGTAGCAGACAAGACGCAAAAGGAGTGGAAAAAGCAGAACATGAGCGACCTGCATCACTCACAGAAGGCAGCAGCTCTAGATGCAGCTATGTGACGCCTTTCAGCACAAAGATGAGAATTCCAGCAGTAAACTACATTCAATGTTGCTTCATGACAGTCACTCGTTCAGCAGCAGGATTTAAGTAAACTTTATTGATTCCAAAGGCAATTCCAACATCCAGTAGCACATATTGGAATAACGTGTGAAATGCTGTATCATGATGAAAAACACGTCATAGGGGTGTCAGCACACGTCTGGCAGGAACAGGGCAGCCAGGAGCCCATCAGGCTCAACTCTGGCATCGCTACTGTCGATGAGAACACGCACAAGATGGAAGTGGCAGTGGGCCGGGCAACACATTCCACTCACTGGAAACCTTGCATCACTGGACTGATGAACAAGTCCTGGAAGTTTTCTTTGTAGTTTTCTGAGTCATATTCAAATATGGTCTGGTCCTGGTGAAGCCAAGATGGTGCATGGTGACACCCCTACTGAAACAGGTCAAACGGTAGCATAAACAAACAAGGGACCGTTTGCAACGCTCAAGGTTAGCCAAGCGGCAGCTAGCATGTTAGCATAGTGCTTTCAATAAAAGCATGGAGACTTGACCCAATTAGCATCAAAATGGACAATTTGTGCTTGCTATAGGCTATACACTCAAAGACAGCAACATTTGCAGCTAACTTAGTTTAACATAGCTGGTGCTCGTGCGTTACATGGGGCGGGGCATACGTACCCACAATGTCATGCGTGCAACACCTTCCAAAGTTTCAACGTGCCCACAATGCAGCCGCCCAACGGTTGCAAACAGTCCCTTTTAGCATCATGGAAGCACCACCACAGCACTTGTCAGCATTCTTTGGGAAAATCACATTAGTGCCGTTTGTTGAAATGGATCTATCCTATATACCTTGTTTTCAGATATGCTGAAGGTTTGTGGTGTTGGCGCACAGAACATCTTCAATGTTTCACTAGAGTGGCGGGGGTGTGCCGAAGCCTATCCCGGCTGACTGTGGGCCAGCCAATGGCAGGGCACACAAGCGTTCACGCTCACATTCACACCTGTGGACAATTTAGTCTCCATCAAGCTGACATGCATGTTTTTGGAAGAAAAGCCACGCACGCACGGGGAGAACATGCCAACTCCACACAGAGATGCCACTTGTACATCTTTCACCAAGAACGTGCATGTCAGCTTTAAAGCCCATCATTCATATCACCTTCACTCTTACTGCTTTTAGAAATATTTCACCTTTCTTGTTTTAATCGTTTCTCATTTCCTCTCTTTTAGGTGTGTTTCTATTTATGACTGATGTTGTGTTTCAGGTGTGTTTCTATTTATGACTGATGTTGTGTTTCAGGTGTGTTTCTATTTATGACTGATGTTGTGTTTTAGGTGTGTTTCTATTTGTCCCGTCTTGTCAGGTAGCAGCTTGTTATTTGCTGTGTGCATCATTTTAGCTTCTAGGAAATGTAGAAGATGAGCCAATTTCAATAAGTGATTCAATGCTAACACAGCTGCTGCTCCAAAATGTTGACTAAAAACGGGAATGATTATTTTCTGTGTGATGGCTTGTGTTAGCTCCTCAACTGCAAACAGGACGAGCTTTAGTTTGCCAGTTGGTGTCTCGCAGGTTGTTTGGGATCATGTGCACGCCGATTATGATCAGGATTCATGAAAGCAACTGAATTGAAGGCAGAGTGCTGATCTTTCAGCACCGACGTCTTTGAAGGAGCAGCCGTCACACAGCCGAGACCATCCCATCACAGCTGACAAAGAAATGGGCGCCAATAAGAGCATGTCTCATCATTGAGTCCACCTGTGAAGAAATCAGGTAAAAAGTTCCAATGTTTGTTAAAGTGTTCATCAATCATGACTGCATTACTCCAATCTTACCTGAAGGCACTTTCTCCATACAATCTTCTTTACCACCCGCGTTATTGGGCTCGCCTGCTCCCCATCTAACATCGTTGCTGCCTGCCACTCCATCATTCTTCACACTAAACGTGGAACCATCATCCCATTTCCACACACCACCCTGAAAAATGAAAGGATGTGTTGAAGTTACGAAATTGGCATCCTGCCGAGCAGTGCTGACCTTTTTTCTCGTGTGAGTTACTTTTACAACATGAACACGTTCATAGATGATTCCTACAACACTGGCGTACATGTTGGTTTACACAACACACACGTCTACAAAAACCAGCTTGTCTTCATCAACCTGTGATTATTCAATCACCCACCTCTTTGTAGCCCCCAACCCAAGGCCTCTGTCCACCAGCCAATCCATGGAGGAAGTCCAACATGGTTTTGGTGTGAACTGAGGCCAAGTGTCCACCCTTGGCTCTGCAGTAGTCCTGAAAAAGCCAAAGAGGACAGCGTAAGATTGGCATGAACTGTGGCTGTAGGCAACCTCGAGGGTTGGCGTGGATTGAAAACGTGTGTGTGTGTGTGTGTGTGTGTGTGTGTGTGTGTATACTGTTGTTACACAAAATATCTGAGCAGGTTTTTGTGGTTGGGCAGCAACAAGCGAGAATATTGCAAAGGACATTTGAAGGATTAAGAAGGGCTGGCATACCTTGGCAACATGCCAGGTCTTACTCTCGCCAACAAACAGGTAATATCTTTTGTCACGGTAAACCCACGGCGCAGGGCAACGGTCTGTGAGAATAAAAGATTTATGAAGAAAAGCAGAAGACAAAGGGAGCATTGATTGTAAACATAAATTGATTGACATGCTAACCTGCTGTCTTCAGAAGATCCTGTGAATGTAAAACAAACTTTTATTCAAATGAAGCTTTTCTTTTGCTGGACTCTCATCTTAATCTGTTGTTTTATTTCAGCCTGTCCCCAAATACTGTCAGTGATAGCTGAGGTACGTGGAAGGGCTAATATGACATCATCTCTCTACTCCTGTTTGGACATCTTTCATTGACTACCATTTTCACTTTCTTCTTGTCATTTTTACTTAATATTGTCACTTCGCGCTCACAACGTTCCAATTTAAACGGCAGCTTTCATGCCACGTTATTTTAGCCTCGCTGTTGCCAACTGTGGTCAATGTTGCCAACCCCTCAGTAAGACAAGAATCTATCGGCTGTCCTGGAAGGCCATAGATGACGTCATTGGTTAGTTCGCATGTTTGTTGCATATGATGTTGTAAGAGATGTAGGAAAAAAACATAAGTATGCTAGATGAACATAAATATGATCGATGACGAAGTAAATAAAAACACCTTGATTATGATAACTACTACAAAAATATATAAGAAGCAACAAGTCTGTGAAAATGGACTTTTACATCATTTATGGCAATTTTTATTAGGTTAATAAATTCACTTGCGTAACGTTAAGGACCACAAAACTCACCTCACACATCAGCGACTCCTTTTCATAAGAATTCTGGTTAATAAAATCAATTGTCACATGTCCGTTCATAGCTTCACTTGGCCGTTGATGTGTGCGGTGAATTTTGTGGTCTTACTCTTCACAGATGTGAAGTTATTGAACGGACATGTGACACAATTGATTTCATTAACCAGAATTCTTATGAAAAGGAGTCGCTGATGTGTGAGGTGAGTTTTGTGGTCCTTCACGTTACGCAAGTGAATTATTAACCTAATAAAAATTGCCATAAATGATGTAAAAGTCCATTTTCACAAACTTGTTGCTTCTTATATATTTCTGTAGTTCTTAACATAATTTGTGTTTTTATTTACTTTAATCTATCATACTTGTGTGTTTTTCCTACATCTCCTACAACATCATATGCAACAAACATGCTAACTAGCCAACGACGTCCAGGACAGCCGATAGGGGTTGGCAACATTGATGCCAACCGCCATGATACCAGATGAAGAAGACATTTGTAGACGGTCCCTGCGCTGCCGGCTTCTCCTGGAGATCAATAGAAGTCAGAATGCACAGAAGACGGCTCGTTTTGTTCAAAAGTGGCTTGTAGCTGTTTGTGTGTGTTGCACGTGGGAAAGAGTTGTGTTTGCTGTGTTAGAACCATTCACTTGGGACTTGTCCATCCCGGAAGTTTGAATATGTGAATGTTTCCAGCTTTACCACAGTCTCTTTTTTGTACCCTCGCAAAAGTTTGTTCTTTTCACCCATCATATTTTTTTTCTCCGTGTCCCCTCCGGGGCTCCGTAACGACATGACACAGGCTGTAGAAAGTCATGGTGTAGAATCAGTGCTGATCTATATTAACTGGCATGCGCCATGATCCAACTCAAGGGGCGGGGCTTGCCCACGGGAGCCTCATGTTATTCATATTTATTATTTCTATTTTTCATCGCCTGCCCTGACTGCACGTCACTGATGCACACATTGTATTATGATGATATCATATTCTAGAAATGTCATTCTAGTGTGAATGTATTCACGTGTTCCTACCTCAACAGCATCTTTAGTCATCCACTTCATCTGTTCTGTCATCTCCATCACGTGGCCTGTCAGCGTCTGTAAGTACATGTTGTTGTTAATACTGTAGTACTTCCAGACCACGTATACCTTAAATACCTGAAATTTCTGATCCATCTTCTCCATATAGCCAGTCAGATTCTGCAGAGTACATGTTGTGGGTATTACTGGAGTACTACCTCCTCACCATCATGCATGTTTACCTTAGACTCCCCAGTCATCCCCTCCACCTGTCCTGGCTGCTTCTGTAAGTACATGTTGTGGGTATTACTGTAGTACTTCCTGTCCTTGCATGCAAATCAAGTATTCATGCATGTGTTTACCTGGATGTTTCCTGCTTTGCCTTCCAGGTGTTCCAGACGTTCCAGTAGTGATTTAGCAATCACAATCATAGATTCAGTCAACCTCTGCGGATAAGGACATGTTGTGGATCACTTTCCAGTCACTTCCTGTCCATGTGTGTGTTCCTATGATAAACAGGTCCTATCTGCCTTTTCCTTCCAAGCGCGGTGCGCCATACGCCAGTGACGTGCCAGCTCAACCTGTGCTGCTTTTTAATGAATCCAGATGGAAACAAAAGATGCCAAGCGGAAAGAAGTGGTAGCAAAGTAGGAATGTAGCGTCTGTTCCCATCAGGACTGGAACATAAAGGTTCCCAGCTAACAGGTTGCAGGGGGGGGCATAAGAGCCACTCATGTTCACCAACAAGTCTTCAATAAAGCTAAGTTATGTTCAATGCTGGGCTTTCTAAAAGAATATGTATTTCTAATGGAACTGAATGCTTTGTTTTTTGCTGGACCTTTTGGAACACATCAATGACCAAAACTGATGTGAATGAACTCAAACATCAAGCCTTTGTGTTTACGTGAATTCTGTTCTCCGACTCGGCCACGTCGTCTTGGGGTCCATCCTGGTTAGCTGTCTGGCCCTGTAGAAGACATGTTGTGGGTCACTACACTCCAGCCCTTCCTGTACATGCATGGGAATAAAGTATCCATGTGTTTTTACCTCGCCCTTCACTGCTTCAGCCAATGGCATGGCGATGAAGAGGAGTCCAATCACGAAGGTCAAGCGGATGGTGGCCACCGGGAGGATGAATGCCTTTGGAGGCTTCTTGCCCGCCATGTCCAGCTTGCTCTGCATGTTGCAAGTTGTTGTGTGATGAGTGTGTCTGTACTGGAGAAGATGGAACAGTTGACGAGGACGCTTGATCAACTCAACTCCGCTAGCTTTTATTTTCTATTTATTTACAGGAGCCTGTCAGCTTAGCTTGTTGAACATGTCTTCATATTTACGTCTGCATTCTTTGCTTGTTCAATCCATTTGGACCGGAAACACGACCGGTTCTGCGCACGTACGAGACGTGCGTCACTTTCTGACGTCACGTGCTGTGATATCTATGATTACTTATCTATTAACCAAAAAACATTCTTAATAGATGCCATAGATTGCAGCTTCTTGTCTTAGTCACTCTTGTTTCAAAACAAAACTTTGCCGGCATGCACGAAGCGCACGTAAAGATGCGCCACCTGCGCTCACGTCACATCCGGTCACGTTTGACACCTGCCGAGGTCTTTTGGGCTTTACGCCAGTCTGCACGTGAAAAGATGGTCTAGGACGAGTCATCAACTCAACTCCAGCAGACTTTCTTGACTTTTATTTCCCACTTCAAGTATTTACAGGAGAACAGGCTAGGTTGCTAACCTTTTAATCCAATAGGAATAGCATCACATGACTACTTATTTACGTGACTACACACTTTGGAAAGTAGCAGAAGCGATCGTGCTTCCGGCACGGATGGTGTAGCGACACGCAGCAAGCTAACGAAGCACATGAAAATAATCAATAAGCTTGAATTAAGAATGTTGGGACAAGACCAGCAGCAAAGCGTCAAGATGAACGACCATCAATCTTCACCACACACACGTGTTTACCAGCCTCAGTGAATGTTAAGTTATAGTAATGAGCACCAACAGTAAATGTTCTCATTACCTGTTGCGTCCACAGTCCAGTCCGAGCCAACGAGCAGTACTTGGAATGCAGCCTCCGAGTACAGCTTGTTAGCAAACTTTCATGTTGATAAAGGTGACGTCACGACGTCATTTCAAGGCATGAGAGATACGTTTCACTCACTTTTATGTTTCACTCACTTTTATGTTTTCATGAAAGAACTGTAACTGTACCTCCTATCAATATCCTCTGTTAATAACAAGAAAGCTATCAAGACTATAAATCTGTGCTCCCACTTCAATATCCTTAATTAAATTTAATTTTCATGACTCGTGTCCCCTGGTGTATCTCACTTTAATTATTATTTTCTTTTTTTTCTCCTGTTTTCTAAATTTATTTATCTCTTTTGTGTTACTTTATTTCCTTAATTTCTATATGACTTATTGTATGTTGTTGTTATCCAACTGTTGTTTGTTAATGCCCATGGTTTGACACTGTTATTGTAAATTGTAAGGCATTCATAAAGTTGAATGAAAGGGAAAAAAAAGATACGTTTCACTCACATCGTCATTGCCACCACTCATACGACACATTAACGATCATCTTTTATCATACGCTTGCTTTGATACGGGCGTTTGGGGGGGGCTCACCCATCACGGAAGTTATTGATGAAATGATGATTAAGATGAATGATAAACTGGAGTAAATGTATCTAATAAAATAGGATAGGAAATGATGAAAACACTATGAAACATAATATGTTGTTCTGTCAAAGAGATCATGTTGTGTACAGTACACATTCATTTGTGTGGTTTGCACTGTCACGTTACCCCTCTGCCCCCCTCATCTCAGTAATTACCACTAGAAACCAAAGTAAACTTGGCTCATTTGGAGAAGACTACAAGTGTCTTGCATCTGAGTGGGATGAGACTCAGCACGTCCAAATGCCAGGCCATGGTTCTCAGTGGGAAAGGGGTGGCTTGGGAATGAGAATGAGGTCCTGCCCCAGGTGGAGGAGTTCAAGTATGTCAGGGTATTGCTCACGAGTGAGGGAAGGTTGGAGCGTGAGGTCCGCAGGCGGATGGGCGCAGCGTGTGCAGCAATGCGGTCGCCGTACCGGACCGTCGTGGTGAAGGGAAACTGAGCTGGAAGGCAAAGCTCTCAATGTACCCCCCCATCTATGTTCCCACCCTCGCCTACGGTCAAGAGCTTTGGGTTGTGATTGAAAGAAGCCTTTTAGGGCGAGGAGCTCGCTCATCCTTCACATGGGGAAGGAGCCAGTTGAGGTGGCTCGGGCATCTACTCCGGATGCCTGCCTGGCATGCCTGGCCAGGAGAAGGCCCCGGGGTGGACCCAGAACACGCCGGAGGGATTATGTCTCACAGCTGAATGGAAAGCAGGCTTGGGGGCACCTCATGTGGTCCTGGGGGGCTACCGTTGGTGACCCCTACCATAGGGTGTATAAAAAAGAAGTACCCAATAATCACTGCTTCGTGGTTGGCTGCGGCCTTTTGCGGGTTGTCCCTCGTTCACGGCGGCTAACTGGCTCCAGACCTGACCGACTGACCGAGATTTTCCTTGTTTGTACTTTGTATTGTTGGACTATTTTTGTATATTACATTTTTTCCTTTTTGTATTTGCACCGCTCTCGTTTGTCTGCATTGGAATCCTAACCAATCGCCGCGTCCCACGGCAGTTCCTGACACATGGAGTCTCTGCTGGTGTATGATCGTCAGGAAGTGCTTAAAATCCAGGACATTGTGGCCGCCTGTGCAAAACCAGAGTACGGGGGGGCCAAAGGAGCCGCGCCCCTCCTTACCTGGCTGATGTGCAGCTGAGTTCCTGCTCTGTCGGAGCCGTTGCTTCCCAGGAAAACCTAGACGCAGGGTGACACGGGGTGGCAGACTTGTGAAGCTCAAAGCCTGGCGGGCACTTTATCCCGAGGTGGTGCGGTTCCCACATAACGTTCCGCTGAACTGCGAGGATTGTTTTCGCCGCTTCGTCTCTCTGCCTTTTTCCTCGCCACTACATTCCAACACATGTGATGCAATTTCGTTGGGGTTTTTTTTGCTGATATGGCCCTCGCCCGAACTCAGCTGGGATAGGCTCCAGCATGTCCCCGCGGCCCTAATGAGGATGAAGCGGTATAGCAAATGGATGGATGGATGATATTGGCCCAATATTCGATATGAATATCGGATCAGGACATCCATAGGACACACACGCAGTACAGAGAAGAAAGTGTATAGCGACTTCCGGGAGAAACATCTCAAGTATCAGTTCAAGTGTCATTGTGTCCTGCAGATGTCCAGCAGCTGATTGTTCGTCCAGAAGAACGTCCCCCTCACGCGCTGGAGGACGCCCAGCCCCCCACGTCAAATGCTAAGAAGAGGAACTGTGGACTGCTCAGGAGGGAGAGGGGGTGGGCGGGAGGAAGCTGATCTCACCGAGGTGCCACCGACTGGTGTCTCTGTGAAGACTGTAGACCATGAAGACAAGTCACCCGAGTCCTCACAGCTTCATCACAGTCCGAGTGAGGAGAAAAGAGGGGCAGAGCCTCCAAGCAGCAGCAGCAGCTCACCACAACACATGACGACAGAAGTTGATGGAGACCACTGAGGAGGATCTCAAGCAGACAAGCTCAGATAGCGAGCACGCAACGTCACACTCTCCTGAGGAGGAAGAAGCTTCGAGCAGCGATGCAGACGGTGAAAGGAGGACTCACACTGACAACAAACACTCTGGATGCTCTAAAAAGAAAACGGGTAAAAAACGTTTCACCTGCTCAGTTTGTGCTAAAAGATTTGCTTTGAAGTGCTACTTGACCCAACACATGAGGACACACACAGGAGAAAAACCTTTTGGTTGTTATGTTTGCGGTCCAAATTCACTCAAAAGTCGTACATGGAGTCACACGTGACAGTGCACACGGGAAAAAAACCCTTCAGTTGCTCAGTTTTTGGTAAAAGCTATTCTCACAAAAACAGTTTTGCTTATCACATGCTAAAGCACTCAGACAAACCTTTTGGTTGTTCTTCCGTTTGTAGTCAGAGGTTCCCCCGAAGGTCATAAATGGTATCACATAGCAGGCAAAGCAGGTATGGTTAATTGGTTCCAGACCCGACCGTGAAAAGTGAATTTCCACAAGGTAGGATTCCTTCTTCAGAAATGGAATATTTTCATAGTTAACAGAAAACCTGTTTACGACCTTCTAAATGCACTTTTTAACATGAAACGAGGCCCCCCCATAGTCACCTTTACATTTGTATTATCCAGTGTAGTATTATATATAGAATATATCATTAGTAAAAAGAAGCCGTTTAAGAATGGGTGGTGGACAGGAAGTGATGCCAAGGCTTCAGAGTTAGACTTTTAGATTATTATTATTATTATTATTATTATTATTATTATTATTACACCCGTTCTTGTTCGGTCTGGTCGTGGAGTGGGTCGAGGCAGTGAAGAGGCGATCTGATGCACACAGGAACTTTATTTTCTGAGCTCAGGATGCCACACAGAACACAGCGATACAGGTATCAGTGGTCTCTGCAGAATGACACCCCCAAGGGATGCCATCCATCCCTTCTTATACTCTTTTGCTATTCATCTGTTTTTCCGATTATAATAGGTTATTACGTGATCATGGAACAGAAAGGATGTTTTTTTGTGAGTTGCAGACGAGATACAGGTCATCATGACATTTTGCTGCTTTTAATATCCCAAAAGTGCATCCTGTTTTCTGGCTGTTGTTCACCAAGTCACACCACATCCGTGTCCCAGACTGACCCCAATTGTTCTATATGTTGAATATTTTCAAAGAGTACATGTTTCCACTATATTTGAGTATATGCAGTGAGTACATGTTTTAATGAAACCCTTCAGTTCTTATCATTGAGCCTGTTTAAGCATGCAATAAAAGCCTGTTGCTCCAGTGATCAAGTCTGGTGCTTATCTCACCAAACCATTACTGACCCCTAGTGGCCAATGTGCTTCTACTCTGCGTTTCTCCTGCATGACAGTGCTTCTCACCTTATCTCTAAGGGACAGCCCAGCCACACCACGGAGAAAACTCATTTCAGCCGTGATCTTGTCCTTTCGGTCACGACCCAAAGCTGATGACCATAGGCGAGGGTAGGAACCTACATGGACCTGCTTCACCGCAACAGACCGATCCGCCTGTCCATCTCGCAGTTCCATCCTTCCCTCACTCGTGAACAAGACTCCGAGGTACTTCAACTCCTCCACTTGGGGCAGGATCTCATCCCCGACCCGAGGTGACACTCCACCCTTATCCAGGCGAGAACCAAACTCTGACACCGGTCATGCAGGGAACAAACCGCCTGATTCAGGTGGTCCGGTTCCCCATATTCCCTGAGTACTCCCCACAGAATTGCTGGAGGGACACGGTGGAATGCCTTCTCCAAGTCCACAAAACACACGTAGGCCGGCGGGAAAACTCCCATGCATCCTGGCTGGCCACCAGTCCAGAGTGTATCCCGCTTCTCGTCCCAAGTCAGCTGGGATAGGCTCCAGCATACCCCCGTGACCCGAGTGAGGATAAGCGGCATAGAAGATGGATGGATGGATAATTAGCTGATAAAAGATTGCTGTTTTGTGCTTAAATGTGGTCTATTATAGTAGAAAACAACCATGGAGGCAAATTGTACATATTCATGGTGTAAATGAAACATTTCCAAGCATAAAAATGACTAAATGAAGGAAAATAGAAATATAATGCATTCAGAAGGTGTGGTGAGGGTGTCATACAGTATCTGTGACTTGTTGTCTGCGCCTTTAAGTGACGAGCTGACCTTTAAGAGGCGTGCTAGCAGCAGGTCAGCGGTGCAGGGAGTGGCCGACAGCAGCTCCTGTGTGAATGTTCACTGCATGTCTTCTCTGCTTGTTAACAAAGCCACTGCGGTGCATCGTCAGTCTCTCCCCAACCATAAAGTAGAGTGGTATTCAACACCGGTCTCGAGGTGCCGCTAACGTTACACTGATGAGAGCCAGCAGCCACCAGGAAGTACACTTATTTATGTCTTCTGTATTGTTTCATACAAGTGTAAAAGGTGTTATTTCATGTCTGCGGGGCTCTAGTCATGCTAAAAACCATATTTGGAAGGTCATAAGTAGGTTTTCCATGCTTTAAATACAAAAATATTCCGTTTATTAATCTTATCTCGGTCAGGTCTGGAGCCAGTTAGCCGCCGTGAACGAGGGACAACCCGCAACAGGCCGCAGCCAACCACGAAGCAGTGATTATTGGGTACTTCTTTTTTATACACCCTATGGTAGGGGTCACCAACAGTAGCCCCCCAGGACCACATGAGGTGCCTGATAATATGAAATGGATGAAATATGATATGAATATGAATATAATATGAAATAATGAAAGAAGAGTAGAAAGAAATGCATTGTGAAATAGAGAATGTGAGTTGTGGACTCCAGCATGTTGTTCATGTTCTGGTAAAACAAGCATGTTCACTTTGTTTGGGTTGAAATAAGCTCTGAAAATAAATGTTACAAAAATGAGTAGCTCTTGGCCATTTTCATTTTGTACAAGTAGCTCTCACAAGGAAAAACGTTGGTGACCCCTGATCTATGGTATACGGTGTACGGTATACGGTATAAGGTGTACGGTGTACGGTATACGGTATATGGTATACAGTGTATGGTATACAGTGTACGGTATACGGTATACACTGTACAGTATACGGTATACGGTAAGTAGCTCTCACAAGGAAAAACGTTGGTGACCCCTGCCCTATGGGAACCTCACCGACTAAAATGGTGGCAGAGCTTGGCCCTGGTGTGCGACGGAGTTATCAAGTTTTAAATTTCTTTGAATATCTCTACATTACCTGTTCTACTGTGTATATGACAATAAAACTCTTGAATCTTGAATTGACTTCCTGTTGTTGTTTATGTGCGGGGTGTTCACAAGGTGACTTGACATTGGGGGTGTAGAGATATGTTCATCAGATTTTGGAATTTTTTCTCACTGACGTCCAGCGGTCCATCTAACAAGTATGTTTAGAATTCCGATACCCGTGAATGCACATCGTGTGAGTGTTGTGTTTGCGAGGTGGGATGGATGTATGGTGTTGGAATTGCACTGCTGTTGATGCGTTCGGGTCAGAATAAAGTTATCCAACAGCATCAGAATCCGTGTGCATCTTGGGGGACTCCTCACTCACCGTCATGACGAAGAAGTGTGGTTGCCGTGTTGCGTCCATTACGCTTAAAACACTGTTGACACATCTCGGCAAATAAATAGTTCCTGCTTGTAGGTGAACAAAGCCAGCTCACGGCTTTTGTCTTACTTCCATCCATCCGTTTCCCGCTTATCCGGGTCTGGTCTCAGCAGGGAAGTCTGCCCACCTCCTCCAGATCCACCAGGAAGACACCGAGGTGTTCCCAGGTCAGCTGTGAGACATAATCCCTCCGGCCTGTTCTGGGTCCACCCCGGGGCCTTCTCCTGGCCAGGCATGCCAGGCAGGCATCCGGAGTAGATGCCCGAGCCACCTCAACTGGCTCCTTCCCCATGTGAAGGATGAGCGAGCTCCTCGCCCTCAGGCTTCTTTCAATCACAACCCAAAGCTCTTGACCGTAGGCGAGGGTGGGAACATAGATGGGGGGGTACATTGAGAGCTTTGCCTTCCAGCTCAGTTTCCCTTCACCACGACGGTCCGGTACGGCGACCGCATTGCTGCACACGCTGCGCCCATCCGCCTGCGGACCTCACGCTCCAACCTTCCCTCACTCGTGAGCAATACCCTGACTTACTTGAACTCCTCCACCTGGGGCAGGACCTCATTCTCATTCCCAAGCCACCCCTTTCCCACTGAGAACCATGGCCTGGCATTTGGACGTGCTGAGTCTCATCCCACTCAGATGCAAGACACTTGTAGTCTTCTCCAAATGAGCCAAGTTTACTTTGGTTTCTAGTGGTAATTACTGAGATGAGGGGGGCAGAGGGGTAACGTGACAGTGCAAACCACACAAATGAATATGTGTACTGTACACAACATGATCTCTTTGACAGAACAACATATTATGTTTCATAGTGTTTTCATCATTTCCTATCCTATTTTATTAGATACATTTACTCCAGTTTATCATTCATCTTAATCATCATTTCATCAATAACTTCCGTGATGGGTGAGCCCCCCCCCAAACGCCCGTATCAAAGCAAGCGTATGATAAAAGATGATCGTTAATGTGTCGTATGAGTGGTGGCAATGACGATGTGAGTGAAACGTATCTTTTTTTTGTCCTTTCATTCAACTTTATGAATGCCTTACAATTTACAATAACAGTGTCAAACCATGGGCATTAACAAACAACAGTTGGATAACACAACATACAATAAGTCATATAGAAATTAAGGAAATAAAGTAACACAAAAGAGATAAATAAATTTAGAAAACAAGAGAAAAAAAAGATAATAATAATAATTAAAGTGAGATACACCAGGAGACACGAGTAATGAAAATTAAATTGAATTAAGGATATTGAAGTGGGAGCACAGATTTATAGTCTTGATAGCTTTCTTGTTATTAACAGAGGATATTGATTGGAGGTACAGTTACAGTTCTTTCATGAAAACATAAAAGTGAGTGAAACATAAAAGTGACTGAAACGTATCTCTCATGCCTTGAAATGACGTCGTGACGTCACCTTTATCAACATGAAAGTTTGCTAACAAGCTGTACTCGGAGGCTGCATTCCAAGTACTGCTCGTTGGCTCGGACTGGACTGTGGACGCAACAGGTAATGAGAACATTTACTGTTGGTGCTCATTACTATAACTTAACATTCACTGAGGCTGGTAAACACGTGTGTGTGGTGAAGATTGATGGTCGTTCATCTTGACGCTTTGCTGCTGGTCTTGTCCCAACATTCTTAATTCAAGCTTATTGATTATTTTCATGTGCTTCGTTAGCTTGCTGCGTGTCGCTACACCATCCGTGCCGGAAGCACGATCGCTTCTGCTACTTTCCAAAGTGTGTAGTCACGTAAATAAGTAGTCATGTGATGCTATTCCTCTTGGATTAAAAGGTTAGCAACCTAGCCTGTTCTCCTGTAAATACTTGAAGTGGGAAATAAAAGTCAAGAACGTCTGCTGGAGTTGAGTTGATGACTCGTCCTAGACCATCTTTTCACGTGCAGACTGGCGTAAAGCCCAAAAGACCTCGGCAGGTGTCAAACGTGACCGGATGTGACGTGAGCGCAGGTGGCGCATCTTTACGTGCGCTTCGTGCATGCCGGCAAAGTTTTGTTTTGAAACAAGAGTGACTAAGACAAGAAGCTGCAATCTATGGCATCTATTAAGAATGTTTATTGGTTAATAGATAAGTAATCATAGATATCACAGCACGTGACGTCAGGAAGTGACGCACGTCTCGTGCGTGCGCAGATCCGATCGTGTTTCCGGTGCAAATGGATTGAACAACAAAAGAATGTTGACGTAAATATGAAGACATGTTCAACAAGCTAAGCTGACAGGCTCCTGTAAATAAATAGAAAATAAAAGCTAGCGGAGTTGAGTTGATCAAGCGTCCTCTTCCACTCTTCCATCTTCTCCAGTACAGACACACTCATCACACAACAACTTGCAACATGCAGAGCAAGCTGGACATGGCGGGCAAGAAGCCTCCAAAGGCCTTCATCCTCCCGGTGGCCACCATCCGCTTGACCTTCGTGATTGGACTCCTCTTCATCGCCATGCCATTAGCTGAAGCAGTGAAGGGCGAGGTAAAAACACATGGATACTTTATTCCCATGCATGTACAGGAAGGGCTGGAGTGTAGTGACCCACAACATGTCTTCTACAGGGCCAGACAGCTAACCAGGATGGACCCCAAGACGACGTGGCCGAGTCGGAGAACAGAATTCACGTAAACACAAAGGCTTGATGTTTGAGTTCATTCACGTCAGTTTTGGTCATTGATGTGTTCCAAAAGGTCCAGCAAAAAACAAAGCATTCAGTTCCATTAGAAATACATATTCTTTTAGAAAGCCCAGCATTGAACATAACTTAGCTTTATTGAAGACTTGTTGGTGAACATGAGTGGCTCTTATGCCCCCCCTGCAACCTGTTAGCTGGGAACCTTTATGTTCCAGTCCTGATGGGAACAGACGCTACATTCCTACTTTGCTACCACTTCTTTCCGCTTGGCATCTTTTGTTTCCATCTGGATTCATTAAAAAGCAGCACAGGTTGAGCTGGCACGTCACTGGCGTATGGCGCACCGCGCTTGGAAGGAAAAGGCAGATAGGACCTGTTTATCATAGGAACACACACATGGACAGGAAGTGACTGGAAAGTGATCCACAACATGTCCTTATCCGCAGAGGTTGACTGAATCTATGATTGTGATTGGTAAATCACTACTGGAACGTCTGGAACACCTGGAAGGCAAAGCAGGAAACATCCAGGTAAACACATGCATGAATACTTGATTTGCATGCAAGGACAGGAAGTACTCCAGTAATACCCACAACATGTACTCTGCAGAATCTGACTGGCTATATGGAGAAGATGGATAAGAAATTTCAGGTATTTAAGGTATACGTGGTCTGGAAGTACTACAGTATTAACAACAACATGTACTTACAGACGCTGACAGGCCACGTGATGGAGATGACAGGACAGATGAAGTGGATGACTAAAGATGCTGTTGAGGTAGGAACACGTGAATACATTCACACTAGAATGACATTTCTAGAATATGATATCATCATAATACAATGTGTGCATCAGTGACGTGCAGTCAGGGCAGGCGATGAAAAATAGAAATAATAAATATGAATAACATGAGGCTCCCGTGGGCAAGCCCCGCCCCTTGAGTTGGATCATGGCGCATGCCAGTTAATATAGATCAGCACTGATTCTACACCATGACTTTCTACAGCCTGTGTCATGTCTTTACGGAGCCCCGGAGGGGACATGGAGAAAAAAAATATGATGGGTGAAAAGAAAAAACTTTTGCGAGGGTACAAAAAAGAGACTGTGGTAAAGCTGGAAACATTCACATATTCAAACTTCCGGGATGGACAAGTCCCAAGTGAATGGTTCTAACACAGCAAACACAACTCTTTCCCACGTGCAACACACACAAACAGCTACAAGCCACTTTTGAACAAAACGAGCCGTCTTCTGTGCATTCTGACTTCTAATGATCTCCAGGAGAAGCCGGCAGCGCAGGGACCGTCTACAAATGTCTTCTTCATCTGGTATCATTGCGGTTGGCATCAATGTTGCCAACCCCTATCGGCTGTCCTGGACGTCGTTGGCTTGTTAGCATGTTTGTTGCATATGATGTTGTAGGAGATGTAGGAAAAACACACAAGTATGAAAGATTAAAGTAAATAAAAACACAAATTATGTTAAGAACTACAAAAATATATAAGAAGCAACAAGTTTGTGAAAATGGACTTTGACAATGTTTAGGGCAATTTTTATTAGGTTAATAAATTTACTTGCGTAACGTGAAGGACCACAAAACTCAGCTCACACATCAGCGACTCCTTTTCATAAGAATTCTGGTAAATGAAATCAATTGTGTCACATGTCCGTTCAATAACTTCACCTCTGTGAAGAGTAAGACCACAAAATTCACCGCACACATCAACGGCCAAGTGAAGCTATGAACGGACATGTGACAATTGATTTTATTAACCAGAATTCTTATGAAAAGGAGTCGCTGATGTGTGAGCTGAGTTTTGTGGTCCTTCACGTTACGTAAGTGAATTTATTAACCTAATAAAAATTGCCATAAATGATGTAAAAGTCCATTTTCACAGACTTGTTGCTTCTTATATTTTTGTAGTAGTTAACATAATCAAGGTGTTTTTATTTACTTCGTCATCGATCATATTTATGTTCATCTAGCATACTTATGTTTTTTTCCTACATCTCTTACAACATCATATGCAACAAACATGCGAACTAACCAATGACGTCATCTATGGCCTTCCAGGACAGCCGATAGATTCTTGTCTTACTGAGGGGTTGGCAACATTGACCACAGTTGGCAACAGCGAGGCTAAAATAACGTGGCATGAAAGCTGCCGTTTAAATTGGAACGTTGTGAGCATGAAGTGACAATATTAAGTAAAAATGACAAGAAGAAAGTGAAAATGGTAGTCAATGAAAAATGTCCAAACAGGAGTAGAGAGATGATGTCATATTAGCCCTTCCACGTACCTCAGCTATCACTGACAGTATTTGGGGACAGGCTGAAATAAAACAACAGATTAAGATGAGTCCAGCAAAAGAAAAGCTTCATTTGAATAAAAGTTTGTTTTACATTCACAGGCTCTTCTGAAGACAGCAGGTTAGCATGTCAATCAATTTATGTTTACAATCAATGCTCCCTTTGTCTTCTGCTTTTCTTCATAAATCTTTTATTCTCACAGACCGTTGCCCTGCGCCGTGGGTTTACCGTGACAAAAGATGTTACCTGTTTGTTGGCGAGAGTAAGACCTGGCATAGTGCCAAGGTATGCCAGCCCTTCTTAATCCTTCAAATGTCCTTTGCAATATTCTCGCTTGTTGCTGCCCAACTACAAAAACCTGCTCAGATATTTTGTATAACAACAGTATGCACACACACACACGTTTTCAATCCACGCCGACTCACGAGAGGAGACCATGCACGATATTGGAGGACAAGATGAGATGTTAGGATGTCACGGAGCAATGCAGGTGCCTTTTGAAACGTTTCTTGTCCAACTAGAAGATGTCTTAAGAGCAGATGCAGCCCAGCACTACGTATGAGGTGTTGTGATGGCCACGTAGAATTAGTAATGATCAAGACACCCACTTCATCCCGCGCCAGGTGATGAAGTCCGTGTCGCCATCGGACAAATCTTAAGTACGTTTGATGAAATGTAGACTTGGTAGAGCTTGTGCTTGGACGTGAATGCGGCGCCACAGCTGTTCAACTCCAGTGGAAAACATGCACACGTCACCCCCTACGGGGCCTACGGTGTGCACAAAGCACTTCCTGTACGCTTTCAATAACGCCACTTCTATAGTAGCCACACCTTACGTGACAATCTGATTGGCTTCCAGCTGCCCTGTTCTCACCACAACGTTTTTCTCCAAACCACAGATCTCCTCACCTTTTCATCTAGCCGCATCTCATGAACCCCCCCACCCCCGAGGTTGCCTACAGCCACAGTTCATGCCAATCTTATGCTGTCCTCTTTGGCTTTTTCAGGACTACTGCAGAGCCAAGGGTGGACACTTGGCCTCAGTTCACACCAAAACCATGTTGGACTTCCTCCATGGATTGGCTGGTGGACAGAGGCCTTGGGTTGGGGGCTACAAAGAGGTGGGTGATTGAATAATCACAGGTTGATGAAGACAAGCTGGTTTTTGTAGACGTGTGTGTTGTGTAAACCAACATGTACGCCAGTGTTGTAGGAATCATCTATGAACGTGTTCATGTTGTAAAAGTAACTCACACGAGAAAAAAGGTCAGCACTGCTCAGCAGGATGACAATTTCGTAACTTCCACACATCCTTTCATTTTTCAGGGTGGTGTGTGGAAATGGGATGATGGTTCCACGTTTAGTGTGAAGAATGATGGAGTGGCAGGCAGCAACGATGCTAGATGGGAAGCAGGCGAGCCCAATAACGCGGGTGGTAAAGAAGATTGTATGGAGAAAGTGCCTTCAGGTAAGATTGGAGTAATGCAGTCATGATTGATGAACACTTTAATAAACATTGGAACTTTTTACCTGATTTCTTCACAGGTGGACTCAATGATGAGACATGCTCTTATTGGCGCCCATTTCTTTGTCAGCTGTGATGGGATGGTCTCGGCTGTGTGACGGCTGCTCCTTCAAAGACGTCGGTGCTGAAAGATCAGCACTCTGCCTTTAATTCAGTTGCTTTCATGAATCCTGATCATAATCGGCGTGCACATGATCCCAAACAACCTGCGAGACACCAACTGGCAAACTAAAGCTCGTCCTGTTTGCAGTTGAGGAGCTAACACAAGCCATCACACAGAAAATAATCATTCCCGTTTTTAGTCAACATTTTGGAGCAGCAGCTGTGTTAGCAATGAATCACTTATTGAAATTGGCTCATCTTCTACATTTCCTAGAAGCTAAAATGATGCACACAGCAAATAACAAGCTGCTACCTGACAAGACGGGACAAATAGAAACACACCTGAAACACAACATCAGTCATAAATAGAAACACCTGAAACACAACATCAGTCATAAATAGAAACACACCTGAAACACAACATCAGTCATGAATGTACAAGAAGAAATAATTTAAAAATGACAAAATAACAAGGGCATTCTAACAAAAGTACGATGTTAAATGATGTCATTTTAGTCGCATCCAAATAGTATTTTCTTTAGTAATTTGGCTTTGGAATCTGGGAGTCAAATATGAGAAGAAATGAGACAAACGATTGAACAAGAAAGGTGAAATATTTCTAAAAGCAGTAAGAGTGAAGGTGATATGAATGATGGGCTTTAAAGCTGACATGCACGTTCTTGGTGAAAGATGTACAAGTGGCATCTCTGTGTGGAGTTGGCATGTTCTCCCCGTGCGTGCGTGGCTTTTCTTCCAAAAACATGCACGTCAGCTTGATGGAGACTAAATTGTCCACAGGTGTGAATGTGAGCGTGAATGCTTGTGTGCCCTGCCATTGGCTGGCCCACAGTCAGCCGGGATAGGCTTCGGCACACCCCCGCCACTCTAGTGAAACATTGAAGATGTTCTGTGCGCCAACACCACAAACCTTCAGCATATCTGAAAACAAGGTATATAGGATAGATCCATTTCAACAAACGGCACTAATGTGATTTTCCCAAAGAATGCTGACAAGTGCTGTGGTGGTGCTTCAATGATGTTAAAAGGGACTGTTTGCAACCGTTGGGCGGCTGCATTGTGGGCACGTTGAAACTTTGGAAGGTGTTGCACGCATGACATTGTGGGTACGTATGCCCCGCCCCATGTAACGCACGAGCACCAGCTATGTTAAACTAAGTTAGCTGCAAATGTTGCGATCTTTGAGTGTATAGCCTATAGCAAGCACAAATTGTCCATTTTGTTACTAATTGGGGCAAGTCTCCATGCTTTTATTGAAAGCACTATGCTACCATGCTAGCTGCTGCTTGGTTAACCTTGAGCGTTGCAAATGGTCCCTTGATTGTTTATGCTACTGTTTGACCTGTTTCAGTAGGGGTGTCACCATGCACCATCTTGGCTTCACCAGGACCAGACCATATTTGAATATGACTCAGAAAACTACAAAGAAAACTTCCAGGACTTGTTCATCAGTCCAGTGATGCAAGGTTTCCAGTGAGTGGAATGTGTTGCCCGGCCCACTGCCACTTCCATCTTGTGCGTGTTCTCATCGACAGTAGCGATGCCAGAGTTGAGCCTGATGGGCTCCTGGCTGCCCTGTTCCTGCCAGACGTGTGCTGACACCCCTATGACGTGTTTTTCATCATGATACAGCATTTCACACGTTATTCCAATGTGTGCTACTGGATGTTGGAATTGCCTTTGGAATCAATAAAGTTTACTTCAGTTGGCACCAGTGGTCTCCTGAAGTCCTTCACATCCTCCTGGGGGGGGGGTAAATATGGTCACTGGTGAAGAGCCAAAGTGCTAAATGAAATGTATTTTCACATGAGAAAGGACTAGTCAAAATTCAATGTCATATAAATTTAATCGATAAAAATAGGTGAAAAACTGTCAGAGATTGATGTGTATATATGTAGGGGTTGAATCTTGAAATACCGGGTCCAAATTGTCATATGGAAAAGGACTCAACTGCTCCCTCTGCTGTTTGAAGATGAATTGCTGGGCATTGTTTGATCAAGCGACAGCTAGCATGATTGTTCAATAAACAGTATCATAGTTTTAGGAATATCAACACTAGGTGTATGACATCTCTGTACAAGCATTCTCATGTTTCATTACACTATCAAATATATTTTTCTATTGGCATCCTGCTAATTCGTCAAGATTCATTAAAGTTCTTTGTCCACTGCTTCAGATGCATAAAATCTATACATCTCAGACATGTTTAAAAAAGCATGGGTCTTGTTGTTTAAACATGTCTGGGATGTATACAATCCTATCATAGTGGACATAGTGGAAATCTTACTATGTCTGTGCGCGCGTGTGTGTGTGTGTGTACGTGTGTGTGCGTGCGCCTGTATCACTGTGTGTGTGTGTGTGTGTATATATATATATACATATACAGTAGACACCCCTACAACGTAAATAATCCGTTCCAAGAAGCTTTATGTTATAGGGATTTTATGTTATCCGAAGCGTAAAGTACATGTAAATAGCCTAATCCGTTCCAAGATCTTCCCAAACTCACACCTTTGGCCCTTCAAAATATTCAAAGTCTACCAAATATGGTGGGAAAATATAAGAAAACATGAGCATAAACATAGTAGCATAAACACATTCCAATATAAAATAAGGTAAATAAGGTATAATGGTCGATGGGGAACGGCCGTATAGTCTAGCAACATCACCGTCATGCTTCTGGATCATTTCCTGCTTTGTTTCCATCGACAACTTTTCCCTTATTTTCTTCTCACTTACACTTGGTTTAGGACCCATGACTCCGGTCATTTTAACACAAATAAAAGTAAACAAATTAAAAAGAGATCTCAATGCGTGGGAACTAGTTTATGGGCGACTACAAGTACGATGAAGAACAGAGCAGCATGTCTCTTATAAACACACCGACACGCTGGATTAGTCAGCCAATGAGATGAGAGTGTAGGCGGTGCTCCGATAATCAGCCAATGAGAGCATGAAGCGTCAGAATTTCTGCATAACTTCCTGTTTTGTTTCGATCAACAACTTTTCCATTTTTTCCTCTCACTTACACTTGGCTAAGGACCCATGACTACGGTCATTTTAACGCAAATAGAAGTAAACAAATTAAGAAGAGATTTCAATGCGTGCAAACTAGTTTAAGGGCGACTAAAATAAGGAAGGGAGCTCACACAAATGGGACGCACCAGATAAATCAGCCAATGAGATAAGAGTGTAGGCGGTGCCCCGATCATCAGCCAATGAGATGAGATCGTAGGCGGTGCCCCGATAATCAGCCAATGAGAGCATGATACATCAGAATTTGTGGATAACTTCCTGCTTCCTTTCGATCGACAACTTTTCCCTTTTTTCTTATCCCTTACACTTGGTTTAGGGCCCATGACTACGGTAATTTTAACACAAAGAAAAGTAATGAAATTAAGAAGAGTTTTCAATGCGTGCAAACTTGTTTAAGGGCGACTACGATGAGGAAGGGAGCTCACATACAAACTTGGACACGCTGGATAAGTCAGCCAATGAGATAAGAGCGTAGGCGGTGCCAAGATAATCAGCCAATGAGATGAGAGCGTAGGCGGTGCCCCGATAATCAGCCAACGAGAGCGTGAAGCCAGAAGGCTTCACCAAGTGTCCTCTGTCAGTGTCTCTGTCGCTTGCACGGGCTTGACGCTTTACGTTATATGGAATTCCTTACGTAATACGATGCGAAAAATTTACATAAATTCTTTACGTTCAGTGGAATTTACGTAAAAGGAGGTTTACGTGATGCGAGGTACTGCTGTATATTAGTTTCATCACCCTCACCCGCCTTCAGCTCACAAGACAAGCGACATATCGCACGGTACTTGTTTTCAAATACAGTGGTGCTCTCACACCTTCATGACACCTTCTCTCCTTGTTGTCCTCCATCCACACGTGGTGTCACTTCCTGTCCTCCAGAAGATGCTGTCCTCTCCAGTCAGCTGCTTTGCGACAAAGGGACTGGATCGATAAGAAGAGAACTATAGACCTATTGCTCTAACATCACATCTGTGCAAATGGAAGGAGAAAGTACCGTACTAGTCAGAAGACTTCATTATTTCCTTGAACGTCCAGTTACTTGCAACTTATCAGTGTGCTTTTAGAAAAGGACGGTCAACAATGGATGCTGTAGTTGTCAGGTTCAAACTCCTGTGACACTTGTAAAACACAGCAAAATTACAGAAGAGACAAGACAACAAGCGTATCTTTTTACTCGCGAGGAGAACGGAAAGGACGCACCAGAGTAGCCTTCCCAAACCGCTCTGAATACGTTCTGAGCTCTCGCTTTTTTATTTGGGTATTCCCTATCTACAAGGTTGTGCAACTGGGGTGATGGGATGGGGTGAGCAACGCAGCTGCACAACTGTACTTTGTTTTGTCTATGTGTATGCGTCTCTGTGGCAGTTATCAGTTATCAGTAATGATGTGTAATGATGCGTGGTATGAAGCACATTCCAGTACAGCCTCGAAGGACATCGGTTAGCATGCGACTGCATCCTTGGAGTCAGCAGACACGGTGGCGCCATGAGTCGCCATCTTCTCTGTTGCATTCCTAAAACAGACATTCCTACAGGGCAACACACTTTAACGCTACTACGATATATGAGTGATAATAATATTGTTGGTTAATTTATGTCCAGTTCCAACATTTCCCTCCTGTTTATCACACATATATCTTTACACTCAGACTGAAGCAATGTGGTAGTCACAAGAACTCAATTCATCTTGATACAGACCTGATCACGATAGGTCAGTACCTTCATCGGACATGTCATCATCATCAGCCGTGGTTGCCAATAGGGGGTACAATTCACTTACTTTGGAAGACATGGGCGCTAAAGCTGCGTCCACTGTCCTGGAAATAGCAATCTAGACAACAGGCACACAACAACATCCACAAAACATGCACAACACAAGGGCAACTTCAAGTGGGATTAGGACTGCCACCACGTAGTGGGTCCACTGGCCACACAGTCTCCTGAACCAGTCACTCCATGAGCTGGTGTCCACACCAGAGTGCTCCTTCATCCTGGTGTTTAATGCCTTTAACCCAGAAATTGCGCACATCAGCGTACCTGCTGAATCAGAGTTGTTGGGGATGTACGTAGGTGCAGCATTGTTCACCAAACATGGAGCAAACTCCCTGTTGATGCACTAACAACCCATCCAGCCAATGCAGTTCTGGAAGGCCATGAGTGACGTGGATGCCAGTTCTCTCACTGCCTCGAACGCCGCTTCAGGGTAGTTCCCAAGTCTTTGCAAGATATAGTGAATGCAGTTGATCCTGTCTACAGTTTTATTTGTTGTAATCCAAGGAAGTATAGATTCTAAATCCATTAGCAATCTAATTAGCCAATTTATACTCATCAGGTACCCCCCTTGGCACTCTAATAGCATCAATGTAGGTGGGATTGTCTAGTTGCATCCACTCATGGGACGGTACATTTAGTCAGGAAATAATTTGGAATTGTCATAGGCTAACTAATAATCCATGGTGGAGGTACTGTCTTTGGCCTATCTGTCAGTGGGGTTACACTAGTGGCAACTGTGTCTGTACAGTATTTTGGAGGTTATTAATCTGATCTCATACAAGCAACCCTACACCCATTATGAACATAATAGTTATCTATCCCCTACAGAATATTTAGCTCTTATTATCGTCATTTCAGAGAAAACCTTAGGAGTTCCCGCCTCTAGTAGGATTGGTGTCTTGTAATTTCTTCACTAACCGTCAGGTATTTACAGACTCTATATGTCTGCACCCACCTTGATGTCATAACTTTGCTCACCTTTCCTGTCGGGGTTTTCTGCAGAAAGGACCGTTTTTCAGAAAGGACCTTTTTTAACACAGTTAAATGTATCCAGGGTGATTTTTCAGCTATTTTAATTCTATTTTTTATTGTGTCGTTCATTCGTTCCACTAGTCCTGCGGTTTGAGGGTGGTAAGCACAATGATTTTTCAGGTTGATATGGAACATTCCTATTTTCTGTATTATCTGGTGTACAAAATGGGATCCATTGTCACTATAAATCGTTTCAGGTATGCCATATCTTGGCATGATATCTTTACATAGTGCTTTTGCCACCGTCAAGGCGTCTGGATTTTTTTTGCTGGGAATAGTTCTATCCCTTTATAAAATGCATCTATTATGACAAGCCAGTACTGTTTTCCTTCACATTTGTTTAATTCCATATAATCCATGTGGATTACTTGGAATGTATATCGTGGTTTTAGAAATTGGCCACACTTAGGTCACAAATTGCCTTGGGCATTATGTCTAGCACAGGTCAAACATGCGCTACAAAAAAATTCTTTGAATAAGAATAAGATGGTGTTACACATCCCTCCTGTTGAGACATAAGACATGAGTAACACCGTGGCTCAAAATAGCCGCCCATTTGTATACATTTTTGGTAGAATTGTTTTTTTCTCTATGGAGAAATAAACATTGTTTCGTAATGTTCCTTTGTTCCTAAGCCAAAGGTCAATTTCCTGTTTCGAACTTTGCTGTTGCATGTCAGCCAAAGTGTCATAGCTCAAAGGATTGTATGTCACCATGCCTCTATGTTTCCAATATTGGGCAAAGGTGTATTTTTTGCATTTTGTCTTTTCCTTTTATCACTTTCTCAGCATGTTGTACATGAGTAATGTAATCAGCCATACTTGCAGTCGGCATTTTTATGAAATGGTTATCCACCCAATTCTTATTCCTGCACTTGAATTGGAGTGTAAGACATTTTTTAATTGTTGATAAGGTCCGGTAGGATCCTCATCCTCTATAAGACCACTGTTCTGTTTGAACACATTAATCATGCGCACTGTAGTCGTCAAAAGCTTCTCCATCTTTTTGTTTACATTGCCCAATGCCGCATAATTTACTCTTTTCCTGAGTTTTTTTCCCAAAAGTGCCTTTTTTTTGGCCAGGTTCGGTACACAAGAATGGTTGGTTCATTATCATTTATCACATTTGGGTTTGGCACTTCTATCATTGGAAAAGCGTCTGCATCGGTTGCAGTTGTAGGTGGGGGCTTGGGTGAGAAAACTCCTCCCAAGTGTTTGGACCATGAAACAGACATGGGGTCCTTTCTGGTCCTGGGTGCTGATGGTTTTTGTGCACCCTTTGGTTCCTCGTACTGAGGTGGTTCCACAGGTAGTTGTGGATAAAGTCGAGAAGGAGAGGAAACCTCGTCAGGCTTTCTTTGCTTTTTTGGTTGGTTGCTAACATAACCACATTGTCATCATCCTCTTTCTTCACTTTTTCCTTTTTATCACCCATTGTATTCTTAGTATTGTCGCTTTGCTGGAAAAACACTTCTTTTATCAAGTTTTGTAGTTCTTCTACTTTTTCTACTTCCTGTTTTATTTTTTTATCTCCTCTACTTTTATTCTCTCCCTTCTGCCTTTTTTCTGCTAAAACAATCTAAAATGCATTTTAGTCAGTCTCTGTTTATTTTTAGTCTCAATGTCAGTCTGGAGTTGTGTCAATGTAGTCAAGTTCAGTTGTCCGTCAAACCCATATTTGTTTATCCATATCTCTAAGTGTTTTACTTTTGTCGGGTCTTGCTGTTGAACGTATTGCCAATCTTTATTTTTGAGGTTTTCTCGTTTCTTTTGTTTACCATTTTTATTCCCCATTTTGAATAATTTGGATCCTGTTATGAAGGTATTCCTAAGGAATCTAATAACAGGATGATTTTACCAGTGAGAATGTGATAACAACTTGTGGAGGTAATTCTCAAGCTTCTACCCCGTTGGGGGTGGAGAATTCTTGCCTCTGCTTCCTCAACAAGTCACCTTTTGCAGTCTCACTGCTTTGGTATGAGACAAGTTTCTAGTGAAATTTAGTCTCCACTCACCCTCACAAGCATCCATCCATCCATTTTCTATACCGCTTCTTCCTCATTAGGGTCGCGGGGGCATGCTGGAGCCTATCCCAGCTGACTTCGGGCGACAGGCAGGGTACACTCTGGACTGGTCGCCAGCCAATCGCAGGGCACATATAGACAAACAAGCATTCACACTCACATTCATACCTATGGACAATTTAGAGTCGCCAATTAACCTCACCTGCATGTTTTTGGAATGTGGGAGGAAGCCGGAGTACCCGGAGAAAACCCACGCGCACACGGGGAGAACATGCAAACTCCACACAGAAATGCCCAGAGGAGAATCGACCCAGGTCTTCCCGATCTCCAAGCTCTTACTGTGTTGGCCAACGTGCTAACCACTAGACCACCGTGCGGCCCCCCTCACAAGCATACAACACGGAATTTAAATGCGCATAGGATGCCGCCGTCCACCTTGACAGTCGTTTCCGGGCCACTATCTGCCTTTTACTCCAACATTGACTAGTATCCTTGAAGGTTTTATTTTACTGCATACCTGTCGGTACCAGTATTCCCCATTATAGCCTCTGACTGTCTTACTACAGTAACCTTACTTGTTGTTTACAGGAGATCTCTGACAGTATTTTATAGACAATACTCAATCTGTCTTTACCCAACAACGCACATGAAATAAAATGACTTACTGTTGTTGTCTTCTCTCCTGTCGGTATCCCGTCAACCTTTGGCTTCCAGTTGTTGAGTCGAGAAGGCAGCCCATGAAAGGGTCTGGTCTGCCGTGGCCACGGTCTTTCTGCCTCGTCCACTCTCCAACTGGACTCCTCAGGTGTCTTGGGATCCGGCTCGAAGGACCAAGTAAATGTCAGGTTCAAACTCCTGTGACACTTGGAAAACACAGCAAAATTACAGAAGAGACAAGACTTTTACTCGCGAGGAGAACGGAAAGGACGCACCAGGGTAGCCTTCCCAAACCGCTCTGAATACGTTCTCTGAGGTCTCACTTTTTTATTTGGGTATTCCCTATCTACAGGGTTGTGCAACTCTAAGGGATGGGGTAGCAAGCAGCTGCACAACTGTACTTGTCTTTTTCTATGTGTTTGCGTCTCTGTGGCAGTTATCAGTAATACATGTGTGGTATGAAGCAAATTCCATCACAGCCTCGAAGGACATCGGTTAGTATGCGACTGCATCCTTGGAGTCAGCAGACACGGTGGCGCCATGAGTCGCCATCTTCTCTGTTGCTGGGTGACTGTTGCATTCCTAAAACAGACATTCCTACAGGGCAACACACTTTAACGCGACTACGATATATGAGTGATAATAATATTGCTGGTTAACTTATGTCCAGTTCCAACAGTAGTGAAAGTAAGTCATGAAATAGAGAAAAGCTTTCCAATGGAAGGCTTGATGAATATTGTATTCTTTGATGTTGAAAAGGCTTATGACTCCATGTGGCGGGAAGGTTGATGCAGATATTTCTACAGATGGGTGAAAAAGAGAAGGAGGGAAGGTGGGGATTGTAATCTATGTACCATCCATGAACTATAGCATTGCAAAAAGATGACCTGATCAGGTTTCCTTCATACAGCAGAAATGATGGCAATGATTATTGGCCTGCAATGGATAGAGGAAATCAAAGCAGATAGAGGGCTATGTTGTGTGGACTCTCTGGCAGCCTTATACAGTATTCAACATATGGAATCAAGTGGAGAGGATTTACTATTAGAAATACATCAAAGCCTGTTCCATCAACGCATGTTAAAAAATAGAAATAAGGTTCTGCTGGGTACCTGCACATGTAGGGCTGGAAGGGAATGAGGGATGAGAAGGAATGATATTATAAATGTACCTGCTGGTAAAGGTGAAGTAAAGGCAATAACCAAAAAACAAATGATGGAGAAATGGCAACACAGGTGGGATGAGGGGAGTAGCGCAAGGAAATATGATAGAGTACAAAAATGTATGAGTGCACAAGGTGTGAAAAGAGGAAATAGTGTTAACTCGGATGAGGTTCAATCACACCGGGTTCAATGACACAATGTTTTTGGGAGGGAAATGTAAATGGAAAGTATGCATGGATACAAAAACCTAGAGAAGGTGGAACACATATTACTACACTGCAAGAGATATAGGGAAGACATGGAAAGTTAAGCAAAAGGATTACTAAGGTAAAAAGGGAATGGAGCATCGAGGGCATTTTAGGAACAGGTGGGGAGGGGGTTACACATATACAGAGGGCGGTGATAGAATATTTGAAGGACACAGGATTGTATCATAAAATGTAGTTCATTATTAGAATATATTATGAAAGTATCATTACTAAGATTATTATTAGTAGTAGTATAAGTAGTCTCCTCATTATCTAGGTTAGCATAAAGTAAGATACTGTATATGGCCATGTTACATACTCTGGTACAGTAGGTGGCGGTATGCATCTTTCAAGTCATGGTTGCAACCAGCCATTAAACTAAAAGAAGAAGAAGAAAGAGGAACCAATGTTCGCCAGTGTGTGTGTTTCAGTAAGACGTTAATGATTGGTGCACAACACGACATGACCAAGCCAAACAGCAAGTTGCTGCTGTAACTCTCAGAAGACTCTATTGTACTCCTCTCTCTAATATAAATGAATCATCTTGAAGGTGTTTACATACGATGCTGTTCTCAATGAATAATAGCCGCTAACGTTAGCCCGCTAGCAGGTCTATGTAGTACAGGGGTGTCCAAACTTTTTCCAGCGAGGGACACATAGTGAAAAATGCAGATGCAACTGTGCCACTTTGATATTTAGTAAACAGCACATGTTTATATGCTAGGAAGCTACAGTACAGTAGCTCAACAAACACCTGCATTTCACCTTTGGAACATATCTAGAATTGAGGAGAAATGCTACTAAAATCATCTTTTTTTCACAATAACACCACTTTATTCTTGGAACATTAACACATTTGTTCTTCACTCCATTATGACTTTTTTTCTTAATAATTTGACTTTATTCCCATAGATTTACAGCACTTTTTTTCCCATTTTTTGTGTTTTTTTTTTTAATTTTCCAACTATTTCATTTCGGCTTTCCTCTTGTAAATGTTCTTCTTGTAATTATTACTTTATTCACATGATATTTTTTATCAACAATGTATTTTTTTCTTTATTTCAATGTTGTTACTAATGGGTAAGGGTTCAAAGTTTGTATGGACTGATGTAGTAAAGGGTTTAGCAACGCCACCCCTAAGAGGGGAATAATGAAACTAAGGCACACAGGTAAGCTTACTTTGAATGAGGCGACAGAGACGCTCGCTCCATTTACAATATTTATTATTCTTATTTCAAATTCTTAAAACAGACTTTTATTTCAAGGTAATTAAAATATTGTCTCTTGTTGTCTTCTAAAAAATTTGGCGCCAAGCAACTCACACGCACACACCCACATACACTCACCCACAAAGAGCCAGGGAGCTGGACTTAGGCTGGATGGATGGGGGAAACTCAATGGGGCAACCTAAATAAAGCACCAAAACACAACAAAACTACCACAAAACCAAAATCAACCGAAACAAGTGCTTTGCAAATATATACAAACAAAGTTACCACCACCGAAAAACCACCACCACCACCACCACCACTCGCAGCTCCTGGGAAAAAAACACAATTTTTACAACATAAACATTTCTGTGCAAAATAGAGCAACAGTTCAGTCAGTTCTGACTTGACTCAAGTCAACGCGAGCGGCACAGTTTGTTGTTTGGTGAGGGAAAAGCGTTCCGTAGGGGGTAGCTCCCGTAGAAAGCCCCAAACGTAGCCCCCAGCTAGTTGTAGACACTGGAGGGTCGCTCGCATTTATCGAGCGTGTGACAGTCATTGTGCCATGTTGTGGTGCACTTGTCTCTTTTTCGTTTGTCTTCCTCCCAGATCCCATGGCCCTGGCTGGAGGCGGAGCTGCCGAACGCACCTGAGCTTGATTACACGCGCTTCCTACTTAAGATGACTGCGGACATCTGGGAAACGCCGGATTATTGCCAGAAACTTCTGGACACACCTGCGTTGCAACTCTAGTCCTTGTTTATTCTATGTTCTTTAGCGTTCAGCAGCACCCGCCTTCAGCCGGCACTTAGTTTCAGTTGTTTCCTGGTATACCTGTTTGTCGGGACCAACGCTTTATGTTCACTTGCTCTACTTGGAATAAATTCAGTCAAGGCTCTTACCTGTCTCCTGCCTCTGTGTTCGGGGTTCTCACCACAGCCCCAGCGTGACAGAATAATCCGGCCAAGGAATGGAACCCGGTGACGCGGACCCCGTCAAGAGGACACTGCGTCTTCAGGCGGTATGCCTCTCCAAGCAGGAGGAACAGTTCGAGGCTCTAGCAACCGGTATGCAGCATTTGGCGGAACGACAAGATACTTGCATGGCCTCGCTGGAGTCGCAACTCAACGCCGTGCTGGCCGTGCTCCATGTCCACCCGGCACTAACTCCACCACAGGCCACGAATGTCCTTCCTGACCCCGCACTTCCTCTCGCCCCAGAGGCCGGCTCGACGGTTGTGTGCCCCCAGCTCTCCAAACCGGAGCGATTCTCCGGGGACTCGGGGAACGTACGCCCCCTT
This sequence comes from Dunckerocampus dactyliophorus, assembly GCF_027744805.1. NCBI lineage: Eukaryota > Metazoa > Chordata > Actinopteri > Syngnathiformes > Syngnathidae > Dunckerocampus > Dunckerocampus dactyliophorus. Next base: position 21,243,412 of record NC_072833.1, on the reverse strand, counting down.
CCTCACCCAGTGCGAGTTGCATTTTGAGCTTCAAGCAAACTCCTTCCGCTCGGAGCGCGCTCGAGTAGCCTTCGCCATGTCCCCTCTCACCGGCAAGGCAGGAGCCTGGGCCACGGCTGAATGGAGCCGGCGGTCTTCCATCTCCTCCTCCTTTTCTGCTTTTGCGAAGGCTCTGGAGCAAATATTCCAGCGGAACCCCCCGGGTCGAGAAGCCGCTCGAACTCTCTTGAGGCTGCGTCAAGGCCGACAAAGCGTATCTGATTACGCGATCGAGTTCCATGCGCTCGCGGCAGAGAGCGATTGGAGCCCCTCCTCTCTCCTTGACTTGTTTTCGGAAGGACTATCGGGGCGGATACGGGACTATATGATTCCTCTGGAGACACCAAGTGATCTCGACGACCTGATCGCTCTTGCGGTACGCATCGAGAAGCGCTTGGACCACCGGGAGCAGGACCGCCTGAATCGTCGAGCGACGGCGACCCTCGACTGGAGCTCCTTCCACGACCACCTCCTCTGCAGTAGGCAGACCTCCACCACGGGGAACCCGCTGATGCAGGCACCGGATGAGCCCATGCAGCTCGGCGGTAACCGCCTCACCTCGGCAGAGAGACAGCGTTGCATAAGACTCCACCTCTGCATCTACTGCGGACAGGCGGACCACATCATCGCCAAATGTCCTGTCCGTCCTGGCCGCCAACGCTTTCCTGGTTTGATATCAATGTTGATATCACGGCGTTTATCGACTCTGGCTCTGACGAATGCTTCATTGACGGAGCATTCGTGACTCATCTTGTTATCCCGGTGGTCCAGTTAGCTACTGCTAAAGTGGGTCGTTTGTTGGATAGGCGTCACATGTCACTCACCAAACTCAGCCTCTTTCGCTCCGCCTATCGGGCAATCACCTCGAAAATGTTACATATTTTATCATTCCTTCACGCTCAGCTCCCGTGGTGCTCAGACTTACATGGCTTGGCAAACATAACCCTCACATAGACTGGTCTAAACTAGCGATTATCAATTGGAGTGTTTTCTGCCACACGCACTGCTGCAAGGGGGCAGGTCCTTCCTTGGCTGTCACCCGCGCGGTTGCTCCGGAGAATATGGACCTCACCACAGTTCCGTAAGTTTATCATGATCTCCGGGAGGTGTTTAGCAAGGATAATGCCACGTCACTCCCCCCCCACCGCCCTTACAATTGCTGTATTGATCTCCACCCGGGAGCAGCCCTCCCTTAATCTCACCTATACAATGTATCTATCCCTGAGAGAAAGGCGCTCGAGGAATATATTTCCTCCTCCCTCGCTTCCGGACTAATTCGCCCCTCCTCCTCACCATTAGCTGCGGGTTTCTTTTTTGTGAAAAAGAAGGATAAGTCACTCCGCCCATGCATAGATTACCGTGCTCACAACAACATCACCATAAAGAATAAATACCCACTCCCACTATTAGATTCAGCATTCAACTCCCTTCATTCGGCAAATTTTTTCACCAAACTCGACCTCCGCAATGCTTATCACCTCGTCCGTATCCGCGAGGGGGACGAGTGGAAGACCGCTTTTAACACACCACTTGGACACTTTGAGTATCTGGTCATGCCGTTTGGTCTCACTAAAGCACCAGCTGTCTACCAGGGTCTCATTAACAATGTTCTTCAGGATATGCTTGGTCGCTTCATTTTTGTTTATTTGGATGATATTTAAATTTTTTCTGCCACACTCAATGAGCAAATTCAGCAGGTCAGGTTAGTGCTACAGAGGCTCCTAGACAATAGGCTTTTTGTCAAAGCAGAAAAGTGCACCTTTCACTCATCTTCCGTTTCCTTCCTGAGGTTCATAGTGGAGAAGGGTCAACTCAGAGCCGATCCTGCTAAAATCCAGGCAGTGGTCGACTGGCCCCCTCCTAAATCACGGAAGCACCTTCAAAGGTTTCTGGGCTTTGCCAATTTTTACCGCCGCTTTATTCGGAACTTCAGTCGGGTCGCAGAACCTTTGACCAGGCTTACATCCACTAAGATTCCATTTATTTGGACCCCAGACGCTAACTCCGCTTTTGATAGATTGAAATCGTCCTTTACTACTGCTCCTGTTTTGGTTCACCCTGACCCTCTCTCTCAATTTTTCGTCGAGGTGGACGCTTCAGATACCGGCGTGGGGGCCGTCCTCTCCCAGCGCTCCAACACGATCACGATCCCGATCACGAGCTGCACCCCTGCACCTTCTTCTCTCGTCGCTGACCCCGGCTGAACGTAATTATGACATTGGCAACAGGGAGTTACTGGCCGTGGTTTTGGCACTGCAGGAGTGGAGGCACTGGCTGGAGGGCTCGGAAGTTCCTTTCGTCGTGCACACCGACCATAAGAACTTGGCTCATCTTCGATCCGCACAGAGGCTCAACCCCAGACAAGCTCGTTGGGCTCTGTTTCTAGCCAGGTTTAATTTCACCCTTACATTCTGCCCTGGATCCCAAAACACCAAGCCTGATGCACTTTCCAGGATACATTCTACACCCTCTGACGCACAGCATCAGGAGACCATCCTACTCCAGTCCTGCATCCTGGGGGGCCTTCAGTGGGATGTGGAGAAGCGCGTGATGGATGCCATCAAGGACTCCTCCCCCCCGGGGGACTGCCCGGCCGGTCTCCTGTTTGTGTTCCCAGAGCTTCGCCCCCAGGTCCTACGTTGGGCTCATGAGTCCAAGCTCGCTTGTCACCCAGGAGTATCTCACACCATCTTTCTCCTGTCACAGCGGTTCTGGTGGCTGTCGCTGCGCCGGGATGTTAAGGAGTTTGTGGCTGCTTGTACTACTTGCGCCCGTAACAAGCCCTCCCATCAGGCTCCAGCTGGGCTCCTGCGTCCGCTACCCATCCCTCCTCGACCTTGGTCCCATGTGGCGTTGGATTTTGTGACCGGCCTTCCCCCGTCCAACGGCAATACGGTCATCCTCACCATTGTTGACCGGTTTTCCAAGATGGCCCATTTTGTCCCCCTTCCCAAGCTTCCTTCGGCACTGGAGACGGCCCAGCTCCTGGTCCACAATGTTTTCCGGCTCCATGGCATCCCCTCAACGTGGTGTCGGACAGGGGTCCACAGTTTTCCTCGGCGGTGTGGAAGGCATTCTGCAAGGCCTTGGGGGCGTCTGTGAGCCTGTCTTCGGGGTACCACCCACAAACAAATGGCCAGTCCGAACGAACAAACCAGGACTTGGAAGCTGCTATTCGCTGCGTGTGCCACCAGAAGCCTGCCTCATAGTCTTTCAACTTGCCGTGGATTGAGTACGCCCGCAACACTCTGGTCAGCTCGGCCACGGGGCTCTCACCTTTTCACGGGGCTTACAGATACCAGCCTCCAGCTTTCACTTCCCTGGAAGCGGACTCTGCAGTCCCATCAGTTTCCGCCCACCTGCGCCCGCCAGGCTTGGTGCAACACCAGGACTGCTCTGGCTCGCACTACCGAACGAAACCAACGTCTGGCCAATCACCATTGCTCAGTAGCCCCGCAGTACAGGCCTGGACAGAAGGTGTGGCTGTCCACTCAGGATCTACTCCTCCACACAGATTCCAGAAAGCTTCGGCCCCGATACATCGGACCCTACCTGGTGGAACGGATCCTCAACCCCTCCTCAGTTGTGCTCAGCCTCCCGGACTCCCTCCGGATACACCCGACGTTTCATGTGTCCCTGCTCAAGCCGGTCAGTGTCAGTGACCTAAGCCCTCCCGAGGTTCCTCCTCCTCCTCCCAGGCTAATTGACGGACATCCCGCATTTACGGTCAAGGCCATTTTGGATGTCAGAAGAAGGGGCAGGGGTTACCAGTACTTGGTCGACTGGGAGGGGTACGGTCCCGAGGACCGCTCGTGGGTCTCTCGCATTTTGGACCCCCAATTACTGTCAGATTTTTACTGCCGGTTCCCAGAGAAATCAGGTAGGCCGCCAGGTGGCGCCCATTGTTAGGAGGGGGGGGATACTGTCACAGTCATTGTGCCATGTTGTGGTGCACCTGTCTCTTTTTCGTTTGTCTTCCTCCCAGATCCCATGGCCCTGGGTAGAGGCGGAGCTGCCGAACGCACCTGAGCTTGATTACACGCGCTTCCTACTTAAGCTGACTGCGGACATCTGGGGAAACGCCAAATTATTGCCAGAAACTCCTGGAAACACCTGCGTTGCAACTCTAGTCCTTGTTTATTCTATGTTCTTTAGCGTTCAGCAGCACCCGCCTTCAGCCGGCACTTAGTTTCAGTTGTTTCCTGGTATACGTGTTTGTCGGGACCAGCGCTTTATGTTCACTTGCTCTACTTGGAATAAATTAAGTAAAGACTCTTACCTGTCTCCTGCCTCTGCATTGGGTTCCAGACCCTCACGACAGCCCCAGCGTGACAGAGCGTGCAGTAGCCGCAGTAGAAAAGCAGCATTAACAGCACGCAGACGGGACCGGCGGACATGCAGAACCGGCACAACAAACAACATGCAATATGTGTCAGCTTGGAAATTTGCACACGGGCAAGACGGCAGCGTCTACCAAAAACAGAAAAAAGGAGGAATAAATCAAATTGGAATAGACAGCTCATGCACCAGGAAGACGAATATACTTACCACTTGACAGCAAGCTTGGCGCTCATTGAGAGAGAGGCGAGAGGCACAGACACGGGAGCCTATAAACATAGCATACAGGCTATAAGCTAAGCTAAGCGCTATGCCGTAACCAGGGGAAACCCTACCTTGAGTTTAATTGCGCGCGGCATTAACCCCGTATGCAGCGGCTGTCTGTGCTGCCGAGAGAGACGAAGCAAACGCGGAAGTGAACGCCGAAGGAGGGGACCAGCGAGAGGTCAAAGGGCGAGCGACAAAGCAGCAGGCACTCTTATAGAACGCCACCTAGCGCTAGCAACCAATGAGGATCAGTCCAATAAGCAGTGCACGTGTCTTCTCATATCACCACACTAAAATTATATTTTTCCTCATTTTACAAGTTTATTCCTCCTGCCACGTCTTCATAAGCCTTTCTTTCCCATTTGGCTTCATTTCAGCTTGACTCTACTTAATATCCAGCCCTGCTTGGGCTGTCTTGGCCTTTGTACGTGCCAACTCATTCCCATCCGCTCCTATATGTTCTGGCATTTCATGTCCAAATTTGATAAAATAGCTTATCACGAAGGCCAGTGATGGCCGTATTGAAGTCATTGATGAACACTTCACTAGCAAGCTAAACAAACAAGCAGAGTCATTTCCATGATGTTCTTTGGCACTGGACCAAAGCAATGAGCTTTTCATTTTATCAGAGGGATTCATGAGAATTTTGAGATAATGGAGGAGTTTTTGTATATGGAATCCCTTAAAGGAAAAACCCGGGGGGAGGATTTATTTAGCAGCGTGTCAGCAGTCATGCAGAGGCACAAGTTACCTTGGAGTACGCTCGCCAACGTTACCACACATGGATCGCCAAATGTGACAGGAAAAAACGTGGGGATGCTCAAGAGAATTCAGGACAGGTGAAAGAGGAAACCCTGAGCAGGAGGTCATGTTTCTGTTCATGTTTGCTGAGCATAGAATCTCTGACTGTAAGAAAAAAGATGGCGCCCCTGTGTTTGGCTGTCCGTCTCCCTCTGCTGTTTTTTTTGCTGTTCGTGTTGTGTCTGCTGTTTGCTATAAGGAGTGTTTCACCGCTGCAGGTATACGATCGCCTGGCACTTGTCTAGAACGTGTCTTTATGCCGCTTTGGTGGACATTCAAAGTCGCCTCTGCCTTTCCTGGAGTCTATACCTCCACATCTGCTGCGAGTCAAATAGGTTGTTGAATAATAACGGCTAATTGAGGGAAAGGCTTCTTGAGACGTCATCTGTGCTTCTGTGAAGAAGGTGTCGGACATTTCGCTCCTCATCCGAAGAGCTTCGTCAGCGAACTAATAAGTGCTGGGAGCCTAGGCCTTAAATACAGTAAGAGTGGGCGGAATTGGTGTGCCAACACCCTCCTCCTATTGGTTCCTTACACTAAGCCTGGGCGGAGTTGTGGTCTAATCCTCTCCTGCCATTAGCACCTCCGATCAAAGGGAAGTGTAGCTCCCTGTAGTTGGGTATGAAGGACTCTGATACTGGCTCGTTAGCATCTATTGTTCTGGCTTGGCCCTGGCTCCACCTCATTTGCAAGACTAAGAGCTGTGGGTTTTGGTCTCAGTAACCTGTTGAACACAGGGTCCAAATTAAACCTCAAACCACCATTCCGATTCAATGATGGGTTCTGTTGTTTGACAAAAAAGCTTCCTTTACTCCTCTTTCAAACCATCTGCTTTCTTTGGCCAAAATCTTTACCTCGCTGTCCTCAAAAGACTGATTGGTTGCTTTAAGGTGTAGATGTACTGCTGATTGAGGCCCACTAGAATTGTCCCTGCGATGTTGATAAAGCCTTTTTTGGAGCATTTGCTTAGTTTCCCCAATGTAGTGCTCTTTGCATTCCTCATCTTTACAGTGGATGGAATAGACCACATTGCTCTGTTTTTGGTTTGGAGCCTTGTCTTTAAGATGCACTAATTTTTGTCTCAGGGTATTTACTGGTTTGAAATAGGTAGGCATTTTGTGTTGCCATATGATCCTCTGGAGTTTTTCGGAGACCCCAGCTACATAAGGGACTACCACTCCTCTCCTTTTTGCTTCTGTGGGCTTTTGGTTTTCTTTCCCTACTCTCTTCTTTTGTCATTTGTTAAAAGCCCACCGTGGGTACCCACAGGTTGAGAGCGCTCTCTGGACATGTTGTGTCTCCTTTTTCCTTCCCTCAGCACTAGTTGGTATTTGTTCCGCTCTATGTTGGAGGGTCCTAATAACCCCTAGTTTATGTTGTAGTGGATGGTTTGATTCAAAAAGCAGGTATTGGTCAGTGTGTGTGGCCTTTCTAAAGACCTCTGTAAGTAGCTGTCTGTCCTCTCCTATAATTACCTTGCAGTCTAAGAAGGCCAGTTGGTTCTCTTTAGCGTCCTGGCGAGTAAATTTGATATTGGTGTCCACCGCATTGATATGATCTGTGAAAGACTGAATTTCCTGTTTTTTGATTATGACAAAGGTGTCACCCACATATCTAAACCAGTGCCTTGGTTTTGTCCCTGAGAAGGATGTGAAAGCCTGTTCTCCATCTCTTCCATGTACAGATTCGCCACTATGGGTGAGACTGATGAGCCCATAGCACAACCATGAATTTGTCTGTAAAATGTCCCTCTAAACTGAAAATATGTAGTGTTTAGGCAAATTTCCAATAATTGGCAGATGTGGTCAGCACTAAGTTTTGTTCTCCGATGCAGAGGCTACCAGCTACCAGCACTTATTAGTTCGCTGACGAAGCTCTTCGGATGAGGAGCGAAACGTCCGACACCTTCTTCACAGAAGTACAGATGACGTCTCAAGAAGCCTTTCCCTCAGTGGACAACTCCTGTACGACTGAGAGCCTACACAGACTCAATAACGGCTAATAATTATTCTGGCTTTGAGCTGCAGCTGTTTGTGATCGACTTCATCTGCCCCGTGCTGTGTGCCACAGTCTATCGCCCACCTAAATTTAATAAGGACTTTCTACAGGAATTTTCTGAATTTCTGTCTGATTTTATCCCAAAGTTTGATAGTCTGTTGATCTGTGGGGACTTTAATATTCATGTTTGTTGTGCAACAAACCAAATGGCTAATGAGTTTAAACAGCTTTTGGACTCCTTTGGCCTCACTCAGTCTGTTAATGCACCAACACATGATCATGTCCACGCTCTGGACCTAGTCATCTCTCGTGGGCTTCCCGTTTCCCTCAGAGAAATTGTGGACACGGCTTTGTCTGATCACCTCCCCATTATCTTTGACTTTGCTGCCCCCACACCTGCCAACAAGCCTGTTTCCTCAGCCCTCAGACGCCGCATCTTCAGTCCATCAACAGCTGGAGAGTTTGCTGCTGCCTTCAGGGACTCTCAGCTACATACTGTCACTAGGCTGGTTCCTCCCCTTTGTCCAGACAGCCTACTCTCCACCTTCCATTCTACATGTACTCAGATTCTGGACTCTGTTGCCCCTTTTCAGCAAAAAAACACTAAAACCAAGTCTGGTCCCTGGTTGAATGACCACACCCGGCTGCTCAGACAACAATGTAGACAGGCTGAATGGCGGTGAAAAAAAGACAGGGTTGGTTGAGGGACAGATTTGCCACCTATCAGAGAGCCCTGAAGGAGGCCAAGTCCAAATATCTGTCCTCCATTATAACCAACAGCTCTCACCAACCAAGACTCTTATTTAAAACCATTGACTCTGTTATTAACCCACGCCCCACTATTCTGTCTGATGCCACTACTAGAACATGTGAAGAGTTTGTTTCAGTGTTCTCTGACAAAGTGGCATCTATCAGGCAGAGCATCAGCAGCTCAGGGATGTCTTCTGAGGATGTACATGGTCCTCCTGCACAGACTGCCGTTTTTGAGCGGTTTGAGACCATTTCTCTGGTGTCTCTTACCAAGGTGGTTAGTGGCATGAAACCCACTAACTGTCCCCTAGATGTCATCCCAGCCAAGTTTTTAAAAGAGGTTTTTAATTCTGTTGGGTCAAGTTTGCTTGTTTTTATAAACACCTGTCTTAACTTTGGATCTGTCCCAGCTGCCTTCAAACATGCTGTGGTTAGACCCCTCCTAAAAAAACCTGATCTCGACCCCTCTCTGCTGTCCAATTTTAGGCCTGTCTAACACTTGCGTTTTCTTTCCAAGGTATTAGAAAAGGTTGTTTTTACTCAGTTACAAACTTTCCTAGAGATGAACTCTGTTCTTGATAAATTCCAGTCTGATTTTAGATCCCGTCATAGCACTGTGTCGGCGCTGTTAAAGGTGCACAATGACATTGCTCTGTCCGTTGATGCTGGGAATCCCGCTGTGTTGGTGCTGCTGGACATCACAGCAACCTTTGATACAGTTGACCATGCAGTCCTTGTATCCCGCCTAGAGCGCTGTGTCGGTATCCAAGGTATTGCTCTCCAGTGGTTTAGGTCAAACCTGGCTAATAGGAGCTTCTCTATTATGATTGGTGACCTCTGCTCCTCCCATGCGTCCTTCTCGTACGGGGTGTGACAGGGATCCATCCTTGGCCCTGTTCTTTTTTCTCTGTACAGTCAAACCTGTCTTAGCGGCCACCTTTATAGAACGGCCACCTGCCCATAGCAGCCACTGAAAAATCCCCCGCAGCAAATTTACATGTTATAGACCCTGTGTATAGCAGTCGCCTGTCAAACGCGGCCAGCGGCCACCCATTTTGTCTCCCTTGGTGAATATCTGACCGCATATAGCGGCCAAATTACCGACTCAAGTAGAAGCTTCATGCACAAAAAAGTTTTGTTTTTCAATCAATGAAGCCGTCGTGTGTAGACTTTAATTAGTGAGTCCTACCTCAGTCACAATCATTCACAAGATCCACACAAACTGTTGTTCCACATAAAAAAAAGTCTTCTTTTGAGCTTGCTATTTCCTGGTCAAACATGTAACTTTAAGAGCATTTGCACCAAAACATTACCGCAAAGTAGGCTGGGAACAGGACGTGCTCCCAGCGACGCTACAATACAATATTCCATGTTGAAAAGGCAGCGGGAGCAAAACTGAGTTCGATTGTACTTAATTGAAGTATTGTACTCACGTTATTTTTGATCAATCCTCATCCACAAATCCATCAAAGTCCTCATCTTCTGTATTCGACACAAAAAAAAGCTGTCTTCTTTTCCGTTCGCTACGACAGTGTCTTAACTTGTCAGTGTTATTCAGCTCCGAACCGTAGTAAGGGCGACCTGACTCCAGCAAAGAAGGAAACTTCTCCTGTTGATTCTGCCAACTTAATTTATTGAACGCCGCCACCAGAGAGCAGCTCAGAACACACACATCCAGTCTCGTCTCTCCTTCCTGCTTGCCCACAAGCCAAAGGTTAAACAAGCCCCACTACAAAGCTGTCCAGGCAATGCCTGTATCAAGTGACACCGTTTATTTCCTGGTGTGAGACAATGTGCACTGGTCAATACTGTAATGCCGCTTGTTGTGGGGAAGGAGAGACTGACGTCGCCGATGCACATTAATGGCTTTATTAACAGCGGAGAATACTGCAGGACTTTACATCCACGCCAACATCACACACACTTCCCAACTCTCTCCACACTGACAGCTAGCACTGAGCCTAGCTCTCCTGCTTGGGATGCCCACCGTCACTTCCCGTCACTTCCTGATGAACTAAAGCTATAATGACACTCTGCCGTATAAAAAGTAAAATATTAAAAACAAGCATAACAAAATACAATACTACCACAGCTTTGTTCTGTGGGTCGTGGATAATAACAAGCCTAGTAGTGCTGTACAACTTTTATCCACAGTTCCAAAGTGCCCTCTACTGGTCAACATTAGTATTTATTTTTTTCCCCTTTTTTTCTTTTTTTTCCTCTACTGGTCAACATTCAAACTGGACGCCAACCTATCTATAGAGACCACCTGTCTATAGTGGCCACTTTTGCAGTCTCCCTCTAGTGGCCGCTATAGACAAGTTTGACTGCATTTATTACCCCTGGGTTCAATTTTGGAAAGACCCAATTTGTCTTTTCATCTCTATGCTGATGACCTGCAGATATATCTGCCTATAAGACCCACTGACAATACTGCTCCCACTAGGCTGCTCGAGTGTATTACTGATGTAAAGCAGTGGCTGGATCAGAACCTTTTACATTTAGATGATAGCAAAACAGAGTGTATTTTATTTGGCATGTCGCCAACATTGCACACTGTTGCAGCGAACTTCGGCTCTCTGGCCCCCTTTTTTAAACCTGATGTCAAAAATCTTGGGGTCATATTTGCCAGTGGACTCAAATTCGATAAATAGATTAGCTCTGTCATTAGGACAAGCTTCTTTCAGATCCGTCTTCTGGCTAGAATTAGGATTAGGATTGTACTTTATTAATCCCACAGCGGGGAAATTCACTTGTTACAGCAGCAAGCAAGATACGCAAGTAAAGAGTGCAAAATAAGTTAAGATAAAATATAGATATAAAGATATCAAAAGTACTTATTTCACATGAAATAGCAATTGGTACCTTAAAAAAGTGACCCTGTTGTAAACAGTACTGTAGAGTAAACATTGAACTGTAATGAAAAAATGAAATAGAGATAACAATAATAAAGTGTGAGTGACCAATACTATAAGTACAGTTACAGAGGGGGTAAAGTGACATAGTGGCTACAACATGGTTCAGGTGGTGCAGGTGTTGTAGAGCCTGACAGCGGTCGGTATGAAGGACCTGCGGAACTTCTCCTTCTTACACCATGGGTGTAACAGTCTGCTGCTGAAGGAGCTGCTGAGGGAACCCACAGTGTCGTGTAGGGTGTGAGAGGTGTTGTCCATGATGGATGTCATCTTAGCCAACATCCTTCTCTCCCCCACTTCCTCCACGGAATCCAGAGGACAGTCCAGGACAGAGCTCGCTCTCCTGATCAGTCTATTGATTCTGCTCCTGTCCGTGTCCGTGCTGCTCCCTCTCCAGCAGACCACAGCATAGAAGATGGCTGAGGCCACCACAGAGTCATAAAAGGTCTGTAAGAGAGTCCTGCACACACCGAAGGACTTCAGTCTCCTCAGCAGGTGGAGGCGACTCTGGCCCTTCTTGTAGAGGGCGTGGGTGTTGACGGACCAGTCCAGTTTGTTGTTGAGGTAAACACCCAGGAATTTGTAGCTGTCCACCTATTCTATGTCCGCACCCTGGATGTTCACCGGTGTGAAGTGAGATGTTTTGCTCTCGAAGTTAATGATGATCTCCTTTGTCTTGCTGGTGTTGACTTCTAGCTGGTTGCACTCACTCCAGCTGACAAAGTCCCTAATGACCGTCCTGTATTCCAGATCATTTCCCTCTGAAACACAACCTACAACGGCTGTGTCGTTGGAGAACTTCTGGAGGTGACACTGTCACCTCACACACTGAGTTATGTGTGAAGTCCGAGGTGTAGAGGGTGAAGAGGAAAGGGGAGAGCACCGTACCCTGAGGGGCACCTGTGCTGCAGAGTACCATGTCAGACACACAGTGATGGAGCCTCACATACTGTGGTCTGTTGGTTAGGTAGTCTATATTCCATGCAGTCAGGTGGAATATCCCACACTCCCACACTCTCCATCTTCACTCTGAGTAGAGACGGCTGGATGGTGTTAAAGGCACTGGAGAAGTAAAAAAACATGACCCTCACAGCGCTCCTGCTGTCCTCCAGGTGTAGCAGTGATCTGTGCAGCAGGTAGATCACTGCGTCGTCCACTCCAATCCCAGGCCGGTAAGCAAACTGCAGGGGGTCCAGCTGAGTGCCCACCAGAGGTCCCAGGTGCTGCAGGATAATCCTCTCCATGGTCTTCATCAGGTGAGAGGTCAAGGCAACAGGTCTGAAGTGGTTAGGCTCCTTGGGACGCGGTGTCTTTGGTACCGGGACCACACAGGAGGTCTTCCACAGGGCCGGGACTTTCTCCAGGTTCAGGCTAAGGTTGAACAAGTGCCTGAACCCTCCACAGAGCTGGTCAGCACAGTCCTTGAGGATTCTAGGGCTGATGCCGTCCGGTCCCGGGGCCTTCCTTGCCTTGATCTTCTTTAGTTGACTCCTCACCTGATCATCAGTTATGGAGAGGGGGGTAGAGGATGGCTGGTGTGGGTATGTGGGGGTGAAGAGTGGTGAGAGTCTCAGGGGGGGTTGAGAGGGGAGTGGTGAGGAGGGGAGGAGTGGGCTGGTGGGGGTTGGGTGTAGGGGGTGGCACGCTGAAGAGTGGAGGGGGAGGGGGGGGCTGTCCCGGGAAGGTGTGAAGAGAGGGCAGAGGGAGTAGGGCAGGGGGAGGGGGCAGACACAAATCTGTTGAAAAACAGATTGAGTTCATTTGCCCAGATCTTGGCCCCACTGGCTTGGTCTCTCCCAACTCCTTTACCATGGCCTGTGACGGTCTTCAGCCCTCTCCAGACTTCCCTGGCATTATTCTGCTCGAGCTGCTTCTACAGTTTCCTCCTGTAGCAGTCCTTCCCCTTCCTGATGTTATGAAACAGCAAGGCACAGACTAAAGTGAAGCCTTTTTTAGGTCAGCAGGATCATAAGAAAGCAATCCATGCTTTCATCAGCACCAGACTGGACTACTGCAACGCACTTTACGTTGGCCTCAGCCAGACCTCAATTTTGCGTCTGCTGCTGGTCCAGAACGCTGCTGCCCGGTTTTTAACAAACACGCCTAGACATGAGCACATCACCTCGGTGCTGTCATCACTCCACTGGCTTCCAGTTCGTTTTAGAATCGATTTTAAAATTTTAGTATTTGTTTTTAATGGCATTAAGGGCCTTGCTCCGTCGTACCTGTTGGAGCTTTTAACTATCCGCAATCACGGCAGGGCCCTGCGTTCCTCAGGACAGCTTCTGTTAGAAGTCCCACGGGCAAAATACAAACAGTATACAAATACAATATATATATATATATATATGTGTATATGTATATTTTTTTTTATTACAATGATGTGCATTACAGTAACTTTGATTCTATTCACTATCATGGATAATCATTTCATTACTACAGTTATGTGTGACTGTTTCAATGCGGTATTATCATTGTGATCACTATCATAATTCATCATTTCATGACTGCTATTGTGTGCGACTGTTTCAATGCAGTATTGTCATTGTGATCACTGTCATAGTTCATCATTTCATGACTGCTATTATGTCTGATTGTCATTGACAGCTTTGTCATTGTGGTTGTTGATATTGTTTTGTCCTTTATCCTTGTTCGTCTTTATAGTTGTCACGGGCATTTATTTGCTGATGTCGTTCTGTATGTTTCTGTTGTTCTGTCACAATTGTTGTTGTTGCTGCTGTTGTCCTTGTCTCTTGTCTCTCCTTTTTTTGTTTTTGTCCCCCCCCCCGTTTCCTTTTCTCTTCTTCTCTGTCCCCTCCTGCTCCGGTCCGGTCGCTCCAAATTTGCTTTATAACAAGCATCAAGGTCAAATAAATTTTGTATGACAGGGGAAGTGTATATCACACTTCTCTCTGGCAGAGTAAATCTGTTGAGCACTTGACGGCATTTAGGTCTACAATTCTATCTGCTTTAAAGGCTGGACTGGACAGGACAGGGGTAAAAAAAAAAAAAAAAAAAAAATATACAAACAGTGGGGCGAACGCTGTTTCTCCGTCGCTGCTCCCAGACTGTGGAACAAACTGCCCACTGATATTCGCACCACTACTGAAGTCGGCCTTTTTAAATCGAAATTGAAAACTCATTTATTTAGACAGGCGTTCAACACCGACTAGGGCGGTCTTGTATTTATTTTCATTTTATGCATATTTAGTTCTTGTTGATTCCCATTTTATGTATTTTTAAAGGCTTTTAGCACTCTGCAGCAATGAAGCATTTTCTTAAAGTTTTTATTTTGTGTTTACTTTGTGTTTATGTGCTGTTTTTATGCTGTGTTCTTATGTATCGTTTTATTGTAAAGCACTTTGGGAGCCTGTGGGCTATTGTAAAGCGCTATATACGTAAATAAACTTTGATTGATTGATTGATTGATAGATCTTTCTACACTGCATCAGTCACCAGGAAGCGCTGTGTACATCCGTGTTGCAGCTTGACCACGTAGTGAAGCCGGTTGTGAAACTCGTTAACTTTATTCCAGCAGGGGACTTCACCATCGTCAGTTGGTTCATTTTCTTGAAGGAACTGCCGCGGATCACACGGACTTACTTTACCATTCTAATGTCCGCTGGTGAAGTTCGGGAAAAGTATGCCGACGTGTGTGAGAGCTCAAACACGAGATGGTTTGGTTTTTGGAGCTACTTGAGAATACTGACACATATCCTGAGCTGAATGCCACAGTTTGCCTTTGTGATTTAGCTTTTACTGTGGACGTCCTGGCACACGTGAACGAGCACCAACAAAGCACCCCACAGATCCCAGATGAGTGATGAACACCTCACATCTACTGTGGGAATCTCCACCACAGGATGACCAGCAGACGTCCATGCACTGGCTAACATGGGTGATCAACAGCTGTTAGGGTTCGGCAGAAGCCGGAACTCGGATCCCAAGACGCGTGAGCAGGAGGTTGTAGCGAGACTATTTATTACAAACAGTAGGGGGTAATAAATAGCAAAAGATGGAATAAAAAAACACAAAATCACCCGGAAGCAAACGAGGAAAAAGAGGTAACTAACAACTAAGGAAGCTGCCGAAAACCGGGCAGAATAAAAAGCTAAACTCCAAGAACAAAAAGACACTGCTGAAAACCAAGCAGGTAAGATGCAAAACAGAAAAACACTCACGCTGCCGGAGAAATCAATGAACAGGGAGATGGCAGGATTAGCAATCTAATGTTCTAGGATAGCAAGCCTGGAATCGAGGAGCACTACAGCGACGAGGCCGATAAGGCAAGTCTGGCAACAATCTGGCACCAACGGGTGTCTGCTAGAGGCTTAAGAAAAGGTGCCAGATGAGCTGCAGGTGCGTCAATTAGGACCCCAGGAGGTGAGGAGGATGAGCTGCAACGAAAAAACAGAAAAGGGCAGCAGAGCAGCAAGCTAATCCTGATAAACAGCACTGTTCTCATGAAAAGGTATGTTCATACTTTGCTTTTTTCTGCTTATGTTTCATATCTACTGTTTTTTATATGTATCCTATCTTGTGCTGACCCGGCCCGTCAAATTTTAAAAGTCAATGTGGCCCCCATGCCGAAAAGTTTGCCCACCCATGTCCTAATAGAACATCAGTGAACATGCAGCACGCCTGCGAGCCTCATGCTTCCTTTTCATGCTTCAGTAGCTTGTTTCGCGTTGGGCTCCCTTACTGTACCCAAAATGAACCCAAATGTGACCTTAAAGCCGAATTTTCAAATGATTGTACTTTTAAAGCAGCAATATCAGAATTAGAAAAATGACCACGGAAATTTTGAATGGCCGTTGCTGTTGCTTCCCTCTGGCCCGGGCAGAGTGCTTTTTGTCTCACCCTCCCTTTTTGTTTTTGCATATTGTAGCTCTACTTACAGTAAAACCTCATTAAGATCCAAATGTGCAACTGGTCTTAGGGTTTGTAACTGTGGTACAGTATATTGCACAACACAGCAGCAACAGAACCAATCCTGCATGCTGGAAAGTCATGATGCGTCAAATGCAGCTGCTGGCATCTTGTGGAATGAAGAAAACCTCCAGACACCCACCACTCTTAATGCCTGCATGGATGTCCAAAGCGGGGAATGAAGTCGTTGAAGATTCGTTCAGCCGCTGTTTTTCCACTCTTGTTCTTCGTGGGCTATGCTTGTGCTAATCTAGTAAAATGGCTTCTTGATCAAGAAAGTCTTGTTATTGAAAATGTTGTGATAGCATAGCGCCATATAGTGGCGTTCACAACATATGTCCATGTTATGATACAATACAAGAAAATGAAACAACAAGCCTATAGTCACCTTTACACTCGCTCTTCCAGCAGCTCCCTGGATGATCTTGGCCATGGCTTCCCATATATTTTTTTGTGCTAGTATTCTTCAGGCTTGGAAAAGCTGACAGCGTGCAAGCACAGCAAACCTCAATTTCACAAGCAAACACATGACAGAAACTGACGGTGCAAACGGCTGGTCTGCAGGACATCCGCACACACCAATCCAGAGGGGGGTGTCTGCACCAACTGCCAGCGTTTGTGTCTTGTTGGCCAAACAAGTTCAGCAGTCAACAGGAAACCTGAAACACATCCCACGTATCTGCATGATCAGTCCAGGCACATACATTGACCAACAATCAATTCCCCTCATTTTCATCCTCTTGGGCGTGTTTGTCATGGTCACTGGGTTGACCTTGACGGGTCTTAACCCCCAAGACTGTTCACACAGGCTGGAGATGTTCTACTGTGCAGACGCCACTTGAATGATGGATTGCAATGCCTTGATTGCATTGGAATCCCAGCTGGTGGGAAGATGATGACCAGATACTTTATTTATCTCCAAGAGAAATATATACCTTCAAAGTTTGGCTTATTTTGCAAAAGCTGTGCATCATCTTGTAAAACTTTTGCATTATCTTGCAAAAGTTTTCCCTTACGTTGTGCCATAATGATTTCAAAGTTATGTTAGGAGAACAGACAAAGACAGACGAGAGAGGGAAAAACTTCCCAAAATGCAATTCTTCTTAAAGGGCCAGGCTCAGCCGATTATGATGATGAACCAGCACGAATTCTCCCCACAGGACAGAAGCCAAAAACCCACCACTTCCACATGGAATATTGATCAATGGCCATAGCAAAACTCTTGGAATGGTGTCAGGCAGATAAAGGCTAAATTACGTTGCAGGATATATATTTTGGGACAAGGACACCAAGAGTGCAATAATGGAACAGGACTAAATAGTGGTGTGAATGATATAGCAAGACATTCCACTAAGTAACCTTACACGACACAACAAAATAGCAAACAAAACATCAAAACAACAACTGTATTTTATGCTATTTTTTTTTGAGCGCCTGGACGTGCACACCGGTGTTACAACCTTTTTGGAAGCCTGAGGCACACGAGTGCTGAAGGCGGGGCTCACATTAGCTGGACTGCCAATCATATACTGTAGCTGTATATCAAAAAATTTTCGACAGAATTGTTTTATTTTTTGGAAAATCAGGGCATGTGTTTGAAAAAGCTGAAATGGTGGCATAGGATTTCCGAAGGGGCTGAATGCTGGAAAACACAAAGGCTGTGCCTCATATGGAATACTCCCATCAGAATGTTGGAATAGGATTTGTATCCAGTCTTACAAAAGACCATTTCAGGTTGGTTGTTTCTATGACAGTAACATTTTTGAAGCCTATAAAAGCAAATGATAGAAAAGCATCCTCAGGGTGAAACGACCTAGGAAATATACAAGTACCAATACTAGTTTCAAATGAAAAAAAACAACAATTTTACATTTTCCCATCATGCATTGCTAAATAAGACATTGTTTGGAATGTTAGGTAGAGTTACAAAAAAGAACACGTCACGTTCTTGTCTTAATTAGTGCTCATTTAATTTCTCACTTCTGAAATTAATATGTGGACAGCTAGAATAGCAGTGAGGACAAGTGAAGAACATTATTTGAACAAATAATAGTGTCTTGAATAGCCTCTTTTTGAAATAAAAATAGTGTGTCTATAATTCCTTTTTAAGTCTACTGTACATGAAGCAAGACCAATGTTCTTACAAACATAGATGAACACCTGAGCAGCTCTGTGTCACGGTGCGGTTAGGTGCCGGTCTGGGAACCCCAAATGCAGAGACTGGAGGCAGGTAGGTGAGCACTGAATTTATTCTGCTCAAGAATTCAAAACGTAAAGCGATGGTGACAAAACAGGTTCACCATGAAAAAATAGAACACAAATTATGCCGGTTGGGGGCAGAGTCTGCTGAGAGCTAGCAAGAGACTGGAAACAGTACGAGGCTAAGGGACACACACACAGCTGGATCGTGGTGTAGCGAACGAATAATCCGGCGTTCTCCAGCTGTCAGTAGTCGGCCTAAGTAGTGGCGTAGGCGCTCAATTACAGGTGCGTTCAGCAGCTCCGCCTCCAGCCAGGAACTAACGATCTGGACAGAAACACAGAAAAGGCACGGGAGACAGGGGCAACCAGCAAGAGCCCGTGAAACGTGACACTCTGCCTTTCCCAGCAATCTAAACACAATGCCCTCCACACCTGAATAAGTGAGGATATCGGATGAGCAGCAAACGTGGGTAGTGAGACATACTAGTGGATCTCCTCAATGTTTTTGTCTGGATCAGGACAGTTGGGTGTCCACCAAAAAGAAACAACAGTACACTTTTAGGAAAAGATCCTTGGTTCTCACCCGGAAAAGGGAGAACCATCTCCGAGTGCCATCTCTGGGCATCCTGCAGGTGCAGCTCCAACAGAGTGAAAGTATTTGTGAAAAATGTTTCAACAACACACACAGCGATTGGCAAAATATTCCTGCGGCATCGACAGAAGCGGTCAACCTATATTCTGGTAAGTTCTGGAACATAACATCATGTGTGTGTCTGAAACAGGCCCGTTTTTAAACCTTTTCAATATGTTGCCTTGACTTCGGCTGAATTGTCAACCAAATGTCTCAGTGAGTGTTGACTGTCGGGATGAAGGCTCTGCGTCTTTATTTGTAAAGCTAGTTCCAAAATATTGTATATGGCGTAAACAGGTTTTCTATGCTCTAAATGCACTCTGTGGTCTTCAAACCAAGAATATCCAGACTTCCTTCCGAAAAGTCTCTTTCCCCGCAGATGTACACCCCGAAAACCCCTCTCCATTCATTCAAGTTGCAGTCTTTCACCCCAATGTTTCACATGTTGTGCAAATGTTAATTTGCATTGATTTTTACAAAGTAAAAATAGGACTGCATTGATTGAAAAGTGTGACATTCACTTCCCCTGTTATACAGAATCAGTCAGCTCTTTATTTGACAAATAAACAGAGCAATAGCTAGTTTTAATATAATTGTATTGTTTCTTACAGAAGCTGATGGAGACCACTGCGGAGAATCACAAGCAGACAACACCAAACAATGGGTCCATACATGCTCAGCCACTGTTTGGAATTACACGACTCAAAATAAGAATTTGTGCAATCATTATGTGAGACATCTTGTGCGTTCTAACTGAAAAAAGTAATAATAAATACAAACTCTATGAAATGAATGAAACCAATGAATGTCAAACTAAATTATGTCAAGTCTCAAAAGTGCAACTCTGAAACTAGAAGGAATTGCAGATAAAAAGTTTATTACACTACAACATTACATCACTACAATATGGCGTTATAATTGTGCCAGAATTTTGAGTACAGCAATGAAACTCAAGTGAAAAATAAAACCGACCAAACATAAATGTATTTTGTGCCCAATAAAGGTATTTGCATGTTTGTAATTATCCATATTAATGTGCAATAATTACTGTTGCTGCGCTCCCCCACTTCCTCTCCTTCTCGCTCAACCTGTGCAACCTGGCTCAAGTTTGGGTTTTTTCTACAATCGTCACATTTCTGCTTTCTGCTTGCTCTCAAGTCGGCACAGCGTTATAAATGTGCCAAAAAGCCAGCCAATCAGAAAACTAGAGAAATGTACCCTCTGATTGGCTGATTGTTCTCCAATAATTGTTCTCCGGAATAATTCAAGTGGAGGTGGAGTGGCTGTACTACAAAACGGTGAAGTCGTTTGCTATTTATAGCCTCATTCTGAAAGTCTTATCGTGAAACAAAGCTGACGTAAATTGTACACTTCAATGACTACTGCCCCTTGTGGTTGGGAGGCATTTATCCCTTCCATCCATCTTTTCTGTGTATTTATATGCTTTTCCAATTGTTTTCTGCATGCAAACTATTATTCCTTGTATATCCATTTAACTAAGAAGTCACACAAAACGTTAGACCAATGCAGTGTATTTACTTTCCTGCTCTAACCTGCTTGCTAGAAATAATTTGAGTCCTCCTGACGCCGCTTGTGTAGACTTCGGTACACTGGACTTCTCAGGGACTAGTCGATGGCCCTGTGAAATCCAATATCCAAAAGCTCCTGTAGAGTGTAAACCAGACCCGATATGAGCAAACTGCAAACCTGGAAGAGACGTAGGCTTCGCGGTCTGAATGCGCCGCCATCTTGCGTAAGAATAGGTCTTCTGTTAAACACACACGAAAATAAAATGAAACCATTGCCATTACCAATGTCTAATTTCTCAACTTCCCCAGTTCTGTGCCACCACGGGAAAGTTGTGCATGCACATGAATTCATTCTAAACCACGAAAGTGAAAATGCCTACTTATCTTTATGCTCATCACATTTCGTCCAACGGGGGTCTGGGGATGTCGATTTACTCAAGTGCAGAGAGTAGCAACTTTATTCTGGTAAATGTAGGGTTTCATGGTTGACTATGGATATTTACAGGGTTGGTGTGCACAGTATGTCTACAACGACACATCTGAAGCTGATCCAGGGATTTGGCACATGAACGCACCAGGGCAGCCACGGAGCTTTGACAGTTGTTGTCATAACATGGACCTTGTTTTTGATGTGTGCATCTATAAATGTGAGTAACCTGGTCTTAAATTAGTGACCCATGTTGTGGTCCCTGAAACAGGCCTTTTTGGGCTAATCTATGCTCCCCGCCCAATAAAATGGAGGAGCTGCATCTCCTCACAATAACGAAGACAAGCCTAACCTGCCAGTGTCGCCTCCGGGGAAGCTCCTGCCCTACTGTGAGTTATAGGCGCCAATTTTCGGAGGTGTCTCGTGTGTTGAGAAGGTCCCTTGAATCCCACTTGGCCAAAATACAGTACAGTATATGCTGTTTAAATACCACATGGCCCCGTGGGATATGTCGTCTGTTTCGTGAGCTAAGGGAAAACGAATACAGCACATCCTGGATGGATACTTTATTCATCTCCACGGGCAATTCATATTTCCAGACGAGGGCTCTTGTAGGAGCCGAGCAGAGCAGCAGTTTTGCTCACGCTCAGCTGGTAGGTGCACCTCCCGGACGAGTCATAGTGATACCGTCGCACACACACAAAAAAGGATGCAAGCGTTAAAAGGGCCCGTTCAGCCGCCTGCTTTGTGCAGGAGGTGTGCTTCCTACAATATACAGAAAGAATTTTGTAAATTTTCGAGCTTTCGAGTTTGATCTCCTTGTCTAGATTTTAGGTGTGTTTTAAAACTCAGACTTCCCAACTGTTTGCTAGCGACTTTGTCCTGTGCGCCATGATCCAACTCAGTGCACTCAAATGGTAAGCAGGGCTTGTACACTAACCCGGGAAGAGACACAGCAGAGTGGTAGTACAAAATGACACCGTATGTGGCGAACAGCTCTCTTATTTTGAAGGCCAGAATAATGTAGTAATGTTAAAATTATATATTTAGAAAGTGGTAAACAGGTTTATATACAAACAGGCCTCGACACCCTAGTTCACTCATCGAATGGGAGACAAATGGATCTACCTTTTATCCCGTCAATGCACATGGCCGTGGCAATTTTCCACCTTTTGGAGGTAAGGGTAGAAGCCTGTTTGATCATGATAGACTGAAAACAAGGTCTCCTCTCAATCCATTTGGAAGTGGTCAGAGCTGTGTCATTTCATCACAGGGGTTACGCTTCAGATCAGCAAATCTTCTTTTCCTTTGGACTTTCCCTTCAAGGGTCGCCAAAAAGGGGTGTGGCTGCGCTGCAGAACTCTCAGGTAAAAATCCACCCGGAACGCGAAGTGGCTGTCCAAACACCAACTCAGCAGGCGCAGCCTCGAGGTCTTCCTTGGGAGCCGAACGCAATCCTAGCATGACCCAAGGCAAACGGTCAACCCAGTTGCTGTCCGAGAGCCCAGCACGCAACGCCGCCTGAAGTGACCGATGAAAGCGCTCACACAAGCCATTAGCCTGGGGGTGGTAAGCCGCCAGGTCCACGTGCACGTGGTCAAACCGCCTATCAAGGATCAGGACTGGCTCCAAGGGGGCCTTTATGTTCCGGTGGACCTTGGCACGCTGACACGCCACGCATGCAGCCGCCCACTACCTGACGTCCCTCTGAAGGCCAGGCCAGACAAACTTCGCGCCCACCAGTCTGACCGACGCGTGAACCCCGGGGTGTGAGAGGGAGTGAATTGACTCAAAAACCCGGGGGGCGCCAGCCAGTCGGAACCACAGGCCGGGGGCGGCCAGTAGAAACGTCACAGTTGGGACTTGGGCCGCCATCCTGCATCACCACATCCTCGAGCTTCAGGGCTGTACCCATGGACACAAGGGAGCAGATATCTGGATCACTGAGCTGGCCCGCAGCCATCGCGGAAAAATCCGTCCCAAGGTGCACGGGTGACACCAGTGCACGAGACAGACAATCAGCAACCGGGTTAGCCTTGCCCGCCCCGTGTTGAATGTCCGTTGTGAATTCTGAGATGGCCGCCAAGTGGCGCTGCTGGCGGGCTGACCATGGCTCAGTCACCTTGGACATGGCGAAGGTCAGCGGTTTATGATCAACATAAGCCGTGAAGCGGCGGCCTTCCAACAAAAAACGGAAATGGCGGCACGCAAGATAAAGCACCAGTAACTCACGGTCAAAAACGCTATACTTCCGCTCATTATCCTGCAGCTTACGGCTGAAAAACGCAAGTGGCTGCCAAACCCCCGCCACCCGCTGCTCAACTACTGCACCGACGGCAATGTCAGACGTGTCTGTCGTCAAAGTCACCGGCGCAGCGGCAATGGGTTGCGCGAGAAACCGGACTCGCTCAGAAGTCCAGTCAAGAGGGTCATTGGCCTTCTTCTGCCGCAAGGTCGTGTAAAGAGGTTGCAGGAGGTGGGCCGCACGAGGAAGGAAACGGTTGTAAAAATTAACCATGCCCAAAAATTCCTGCAGTGCTTTAACTAATGCCAGGTGGGGGAAATCCGCCACGGCCTGTACCTTGGAAGGCAATGGAATCGCACTCTGTGATGAAATACGGTGGCAGCCCAAACTGACATTTGGCCGGGTTACCGATGAGGCCATGTTCATCAAGAAGGCGAAAAACCTGCGTGAGGTGCGACAGGTGTTCCTCGGCCGAAGTACTGGCCACCAATATGTTGTCGAGATAGACTAACATAAGTCCATCAGCCTCTGGAAAGTGTGCGCTGCCCCCTTAAGGCCAAAAGGCATGCGCAAAAATTCAAAAACATACGTCAGCCCGCACAGGAACTTGGTGATAATCACGGACCAAGTCGACCTTGGAAAAAAACGTTGCACCGGCCAGGCGAGCTGAAAAATCCTGGATGTGTGGAATGGGGTAGTGATCATGCGTGGTGATTGTCTGAAAGTCTATTTGTGTAACTTTGATGTCTGTTATAAGTAGAACATTTGTAGCCTTTTCTGTGATGTCCAAGTGTCCATGAACGCAGCAGCAACTTGTTCCTGGAAGGTAGGTGATGAACATATACTGGTATATACTGAACTTCTCAAGAATGTGGAACGTCTTTGACAGATTGATACTCTCCCATATATCAGTGAGAAGACTGCATCTCGTTCCAAGCAAGACCAACATGCGCTCACCCTTTTACAGATGGACTCTGAACATGTGTCTGTCGATGGAATCCAGCGCTATGCTACTCCTCTGCTACGTCGCCAACCAGCCACTATGCTATATGCACCTCCAGATGCTGTAATGCCAAATTTACGCAGCATTGAACGCAGGTTGGCCAAAGACCCTCAGCGTGCAGCTTCTTACTGCAAAGAAATTAACAAGCTTCTACAAACAGGATATGTTGAAGAGATTTCGCCCGAGGATGCAGCAAAGACCACTGAGTCATGTTACGTACCTCATCACATGGTGCACCACAATGGAAAAGACAGAGTAGTCTTCAACTGTTCTTTCAATTACAATGGCCAGGCTCTGAATGATCAACTCCTGCCTGGACCAACGTTGGGCCCTACCATGATTGGGGTCCTGCTGCGGTTCAGATGCCATGCTATAGCCATAAGCGGAGATATAAAGACGATGTTCCACCAAATTCACTTACTGCCCCGTGACAAACCACTCCTTCGATTTCTGTGGCGGAGCATGGAGACGACTCTAGTCCACAGATCTTTGAGTGGCAAGTCTTACCCTTTGGTACAACCTGCAGCCCCTGTTGTGCAGTGTACGCCCTACAGCAGCATGTCAGGGAGCATGAGCCACCAGACTCCCTGCTCATGCAAGTGATTGAGCACTCGTTCTATGTGGACAATTGCCTCCATAGTCTGGAGAAAGCTGAAGATGCCAAGACTTTGATAGATAACCTGCGTGCACTTTTGAGCAAGGGAAGCTTTGATATCCGGCAGTGGGCAACCAATCTGCCAGAAGTTGTTGCTCACCTCCCTGCTGAAGCACAGTCAGCTAGTAGTGAGCTGTGGTTAACCCAAGCCAGCGATAACATCAACGAACCCACTCTTGGATTATGCTGGGATTGCTTGAATGATACACTCAGTTTCAAGCATTATGCTACTCCCTCTTCAGTTGCCACCCTCCGAAATGTCTACAGTGTTCTGGCCAAGCTCTACGATCCCTTAGGATTCATCCTGCCATTTACCACTAGATGTAAGGTGCTTATCCAAGACATGTGGAAGGCCAACATTGGCTGGGATGACCAGATCCAGTCCGTGGAACTACTTGACAAATGGCGGAGCTGGGTAAAGGAGATTCCTGCTCTACAACACATTAAATTGCCACGTTCCTATGCAGACTCTACCGCTGACACTGCCACTTCAACCAGACACATTCACATCTTCTGCAATGCCTCAGAGCGTGCCTATGGGTCAGTAGTGTACATGCAGACGGTAGATGACAATCAGCACCTCCATGTGTCCTTTGTGTTTGCCAGATCCCGGGTGGCACCCGGAAAGCAGCTATCTATTCCGCGCCTTGAACTCAGCGCCACATTTACAGGTGCACAGCTTGCCAAATTGATTGGGATTAAGCTTGATATACCTCCTGAGCACATCACACTCTGGTCAGACTCCACGACTGTGCTACACTGGATTAAATCAGAATCCTGCCGTTTTAAAGTGTTTGTGGGGACCCGCATCACAGAAATCTAGAACTTGACAGACCCTGCTCAGTGGCGCTATTTCGATTCTTTGAACAATCCAGCAGACGATATCACACGGGGACTCACCCTGCAGGAGATAATCCAAAGACATCGCTGGAACAAAGGCCCACATTTTCGAGACATTTCCGAGACAGAGTGGCCAACTATACCTTCATTGGAACTGGAACCAGATGCCACAGAGCTGAGGAAATCTGCCTTTGTTGGAACCGTTTCCACTACTTCACTCATGTAGCTTCCTGACCCCAGGAAGTGCTCCACTTGGAAGCAGCTTCTTCAGGAGACAGCTAACTCCCTTCACGGGGCAGCTGACGCCAGTATCACATCCTCACATTCAGCTGTTGACTTCCTGCAGGCGAGAAGCTTATGCTGCAACGAGTCCAAGAAGAGTGTTTTCCTGAAAAGTTAAGAGCTCTAGGAGCCGGACATTCTCTGCCCTCAAATAGCCGCCTTGCATCACTTTCGCCAGAATATGAAGAAGTCACAGGGCTGCTCAGAGTTGGCGGAAGGTTGCGACATGCAGAAGGCATAGATCTGGATACGATTCACCCTATCATCTTGGACCCAAGGCATCACATGACAAAGCTTGTAATTAAGGAGACTGATGAAACATTGCTACATCCTGGGCCGGAAAGAGTTCTCGCTGAAATCAGGCGCAGATTTTGGATTATACAAGGCAGAGAGGCAGTGCGGAAGCATGAGAATACATGTCTGGAGTGCCAACGATGGAAAGGCAAACCTGACTTTCCCAAGATGGCTGATTACCCACCTGCTCGACTCCAAATACACAAACTATCTTTCTATTCAACCGGCGTTGATTGATTTGGCCCCTTCCAAGTGAAAATTGGGCGCCGCAGGGAGAAAAGATGGGGAATTATCAACAAATGTATGACAACTCGTTCAGTGCACTTGGAATTACTGGAGAGCCTTGATACAGACGCCTTTCTGTTGTCCCTACGAAGATTCATTTCCCGACGAGGCAAACCCTTTGAACTTCTCATGGACAATGGGACTAACTTTGTTGGAGGGGAACGTGAATTACGTGAAGCATTTGCTTCAATGACAACTCACTTGAGAGAGCAACTAGCAGCGCACCAGATTTCATTTCGATTCAATCCTCCAAGCGTGCTGCACTTTGGGGGCACATGGGAGAGGGAAGTGAAATCCATTAAAACGGCCCTCAGAGTCGTTCTAAAAGACCAGACTGTTCCTGAACCCGTCCTATTGTCGATGCTGGTGGAGGTTGAAGGCATAATGAATGCTAAACCCCTAGGTTACCTGTCTTCAGACGCCTCAGATCCAGACCCAGTCACGCCAAACCTCCTCCTCATGGGTCGTCACGATTCATCTCTACCTCAAGCCATCTATGACCCGAGTGATTTAGGAAGAAGACGCTGGAGGCACAGCCAAACCCTTGCAGATCGCTTTTGGTCATCTTTCATCCGGCATTACCTGCCAGGGCTGCAGGAGCGTAGCAAGTGGAGGAACGAGGGCAAGACACTCTTGGTTGGTGAAGTCGTCCTGATAATGGATCCTCAACTCCCCCGATCATCGTGGCCTGTGGGAAGGATTATTCAAACCCATCCCGGAGCCGATGGACGCATCCGCACGGCCAGTGTTCAAGTGGGAAATTGCACCTATTGTTGTCCAGTGGCCCGCCTCATTCTGCTCCCGCCTCTTGAAGAAACGGCTGATGACGACACCAGCACATAGACTTTCTCATTGCTTTCAACTACCTTACGGACAGTTGGGGGCGGCTGTGTCTGAAAGTCTATTTGTGTAACTTTGATGTCTGTTATAAGTAGAACATTTGTAGCCTTTTCTGTGATGTCCAAGTGTCCATGAACGCAGCAGCAACTTGTTCCTGGAAGGTACGTGATGCACTTGAATGCAACCTTCTTACAAAAGGAACTAGCTGAGGACTTGTAGCAGTTTGCTAGTATGAGCTTGCTTCCCATGTGGGGTATGAAGAGTCCATCCTTGGTGTGCGTTGTATGACTCAACAAGGTGAGTTTGATGATTCTTTCTGCATTAGGAGTGTTTGTTGTTGCATGATTGACACTGTGTAGGAAGCTAAATGAAAGCTAGTTTGTTGGATGTGGTGTGATTGGGGTACACTTATGAGCCATGTGCTTGTTTGTTGTTTGCTAGCTGTTCGTCATCATCTCTTAGCATGACTTGATATGTGTACTGTGCATGCCTTTATTTGTGTCATGTGAGTGCTATTTGGCTGCTTTATTTGGCATTGTTGTAATTTCATGTGTTCCTATTGTTTAGACCACACACATACAAGCCTTTGGACACACAGCTACTTGGACAAATCCACTCCTTTTGGACAAACCCAATTTCAATGGACTAACACACATTTCTAAAGAGCACATCCACCTCTATAATAAAGATGATTAAATGATTCTCTGACCGGAATCTTTCCATGGTGTCCCAACTCTAAAAGAACCACTACCCCTTTCTCACAGTGAAATTGTTAAGGCGGCGGAAATCGCCACATGGCCACCATGACCCATCCATCTGCCTTGGGCACCATGTGGGCTATTAGACGAGGCCCATGGGCTATTAGACCGCCTCACGATGCCCAAACGCTCCATTGTAGAAATCTCATCTTTAGCTGTTGCTAATTTGGCTGCGTACAGGCGACGCGCGCGCACGCGAAAACCGGCGGCCCCACTGTAGGAATGAAATGTTTAACACCATGCTTAGTACTCCTGGTCGAAAAAGCTGGTGTGAACAGAGCTGGAAAATTCGCTAGCAAACGCGGAAAAACGTCACCCGACGCCTGAAAATGAGCTTTGGTCAACGGCCCAAGTCCCCCTGTCTCACACGGAAATGTGGCAAAAGACACAGCGTCAATCAAGCAGCGATTAGAAACATCAAGAAGCATTCCATTCGCACACAAAAAATCTGCGCCGATAATAGGGACAGTTATTGAGGCAATGACAAAGTCCCACACGAAATTACGCTCGTGGAAACAAACAGTCACCGACCTTGTGCCAAAGTGTTGATGGAAGAGCCGTTTGCGGCACTTAACAGCCCGCAGCCCTCGGCCACCTGGTCCGTGTTCGCCGGGGGAAGCAGGCTGACTTGCAAGCTGGAGTCCACCAGGAAACGCCTCCCCGCCTCCCCCGACGCCCACAGTCGCTACTGGACACCGGTGCTGGCATTTCCCGGAGCTTCGAAGGTGCAGGGGGGAACACATCGCCGAGCCTTTCCACCGAACTACTGGTGAAAGAAGCACAGGCTCTTCCCGCGCCGCTTCTGAAACACCACACCAGCCACCATCGCCGGGTCCGCGTCCTCCGTCGCCATTTGCAGTGGATCCGCAGTAACACTGTGCACTGCGAACCGCCTCTTAGCAAGGAGAATACGATCAGCTTCCTCAGCCAACCCCCGGTAATCGCCGGCGTCCAAACAGGTGGAGTTAGCCAACACCACTTGCACCGCAGGCGGGAGTTGGCGCCGGAAAATGTGCGGGAAAAGGAAACGTCATCCGAGCCCAAAAGTGAGAGCATATTGTCCATCATGGCCGTGCCGTCGCCCAAGCCCGGCAGGGAAAGCAGTCTGTTCGCCCTCTCCGTGGGTGACAAACAGTACCTCCTGAGCAGAAACTGTTTGAGCGCGTCAAATTTTCCAAGATGTGGAGGTGCACACAAGAGCTGCATGACACGGCGAGTGGTCATCTGGTCGAGAGCAGCAACGACCAGGGAGTACTTGGAGTCATCCGTCGTGATCCCCCTCAAGTGGAACAGCGCCTCGTTATGCTGGAACCACGAAGATGGGTCGCTTTGCCAGAACTCCGGGACCTTCGCAGCGGCGGCGACGGCCGGAGCTGGGAGCTGGGGCGACAAGGCCGAAGAGGAATCACACTCATCTGCTGCTTGAAACATGTTCAACGGGGTCACCAATGTGGCAGTTGCAAGGTTTGGTCTCATGCAGAGCTTTATTCTCCAACTGCAAACTGAAACTTGACAAAGAATGAACATCTCCTTTTTAGCGCTAACACTTGCGCGCCAAAACATGGACTCTAACCACGCCCCCTAGTCAACTCCCGACTGGTTGAGAGACATGCCCCCTAGTGTCCACCACACTGCCATCATTTATCACAGCACATCGACACTCCGTTACAATTACACACTTTGATAGCAGCTTTTTTTTTTTTTTTTTTTTAACCAAGCGGACCTTCGGTCGCCCGTGGGGGGGAACCCCTGAACCCCCCCTGGCCTGCACTGTCAATAGACTTATCCTTAATCACCCTTAATCTCTCTGTCTTGCCAACCTGTACTGTATAGATCAGTCTCTCCCTTGACCCTAGTGAGGATAAGGGTTAAAGAGGATGGATGGCTCTTGGAGTGCGTGCAAACAGAAGAGCAAACTGGGTGAGAAATAAAGCCAAAGTAGCAAGCCAGTTTGTGGACTGAACGTTTTACTGCTGGACAGTGTAACAGATGCGAAAAAAACATGTATTATCATGTCTGAAATGTTTTTGTTTATGGGTTAATTTCTCCAAAATCCCTACTTTGTGATTTGTTTTGGTTTCTTCTTAAGCTATAATTTAAAATTTGTAACTTTATTTTCGTATTTCCTTTGTCATGGTATAAACTTTTATTTTGAAGGTTTAGGGAATGTCATACTGTTGCTGATGTCAGTCAGTCCATGTTTGTGCTGGCTGACAGGTACGTTGGTGTGGGAGCAATTAAGTTCTGTAATAACATTTCAGTGGTTAAAATATTGTTTTACATTAACCATATGGAACCCATGTTGTTACTTATTTATGT
Organism: Dunckerocampus dactyliophorus; assembly: GCF_027744805.1. Taxonomy (NCBI): domain Eukaryota; kingdom Metazoa; phylum Chordata; class Actinopteri; order Syngnathiformes; family Syngnathidae; genus Dunckerocampus; species Dunckerocampus dactyliophorus. The sequence goes on along the minus strand of NC_072833.1, from coordinate 21,213,065 downwards.
TTCTTTAATATTATGTCGTGTAGTGTGGTTTTGGGGATGTTTTTGACCGTGGGAGAGCAAGCTAACAGCCACGTTTTTATCTCCTATTGGGGGTGTGCGTGAGCGTGCTATCGTGCATTGTGCTGAATGTGCCTTATTCTTGTACAGGCCCGTTGTTATTGAGGAGCTCACGTGCATGTCCTCTTCATGTATTCCACCACACTGCAGGTATAAACTTCTGTTCCAAAGCCATGTGTCCCTCCATCGTGCACCAGAACACAACGCAGTGTAGTCGAGTCATGCGGATACACTGGCAGCCCGGCTACAACAGTCTGGACGTACCAGCTACAGGAAGTGTTACGCCGACTTTGTGTTGCTTGTCACTGTGCACTACGTACCCGGAACGCAATCGGTCCCGCTCACTTCCTCCTTTACCTCATGTTTACGACAGTGCTTCTGTGACATCACGTGCTGTGGTACTGATTCTATTTGAAATGTATGAACATGAACGGTCAATGACCATACTTCATGCACAGTGTGTGACATGCTGGGAGGTTACTTTAAGAGTGACTTGTTAAAAGACGTTTCCATTGTCTTATGACATCCACCAAGGCTGAGCTGCATAAAAACGTACGCAATGCACGTAGCGCCGACGTAAAGGTCTTATCTGCTTACGTGTAATTAACGTAAATAAAGCACATCCACACAAGTTATATTTCAGTGTAAACAACCATAAACAGAGTGCAATGATGGATTCATGTGGAGTGTTTTTCTAAACGGGGAAATAGCATCCATCCAAACAGACCTTCCTGGCATACCTTCCCTGTCTGGAGTGGCGAAAAAAAATGTAATATAATTTAGAGAACAAAGAAAAGAGGGCTCATAAATTGTCCATTGCACCTTGGATAAAAGAAAATAAGATCCATCCATCCATTTCCCTCCGCTTATCGTGGGTGCAGCAGTCTCAGTAGGGAAGCCCAGACTTCTTGGTCCCCTGCTACCTCCTCCGGCTCCTCCGATAGGACACCAAGGCCTTCCCAGGCCAGCTGTGAGACATAATCCCTCCAGTTTGTCCTAGGTCTGCCCCGGGGCCTTCTTTCATCGTTTTTTTTCATGACTGGATGTTGCATTGTAATGCATGACGAGCAGTTTCAGGGGTAATGGGAAGTGAATCTTTTAGACCCCTCCCCTCGACGTGATATCATTTCGGAAGTCATATGATACAAAAATATTTGAGTTGAAATAAAATGGTGGTATAGTTTTCTGCACGTGTGTGGTTTGAATCTAGGAGATACTTGATTTATGTGTTTTTTTGTTTGTCTGAATGCTGTAAATATTGGACCGAGAGTACTTGGATGTGATTTTTTTTAAAAGACAACATGAGCGCCAAGGTGTGTATGTGATGTCATTCTTTTGTAGTCGTGTTGTTTCTCCATCATGAGTAATCAGATGTTGCCATTAACAGCTGCGTATAATACAATTACAGTCAAACCTGTCTTAGCGGCCACCTGTATATAACGGCCACATGCCTATAGCGGCCACTGAAAAATCCCCCGCAGAGAATGTACGTGTTATAGACCCTGTGTATAGCGGTCGCCTGTCTAACGCAGCCAGCGGCCACCCATTTAGTATTGTTACGGCGATCAGCTGTTTTGCCGGCTGATGCGCGAGCCCGCGAGTGCAGCGGCCCTGTGACGCGCTCGGCAACAGGCGGAACCCTGTTTAGATTAGTGCAGGTTTCTTTAAGAGAGCACTTGGTAGGGCACATCCACTCCCGTATTCAACCAGGTTACTAGAGAGGGGTTTTATACAATTCGGCGTTAGTTCGGCCAGTCAAGTCACATGATCAAAGCCAATTTACTTTCATGGAAAGTTACAGCGGTGAGCGCTCCCGTCTAATCGGCTGGTGCGCGAGCGCGCTAATTACGCAGCTGTGTCAAATTAAGCAGAGTAAAGAGACGCCACTACATAGCAGAACAAAGGTTTTAGTTCCTCCACAGAGCTGTGAGAATACTACCAACAAGAGCTGAACGGACAGCCGGTAAGATCACTTTCTATTTTCTTTGTGGATGTGCGGCACTTGTTGCGCTGCTGTGGCATTGGAATGTGGGGCAAGGTGCTTTGTGTAATGTTGGCTGGGTAAACAGTTGCGTATGGGGGAAATGAGTCACTTGGTTCACTGCTAGATAATCATTTTATATCGGATATGGATTGTAAATATGTGCCTGTAAAATTTGTGGTTAATTAATTCGGTATTTATTAAGTTGTGTTGGCTTTAACTTGTTCCATTAATTCATTGTTTCCCGTGGTTGAAAATGTATTTTTATGCATTCACACTGAAATAATTCATTTAAAATCTGTTTTAACTTAAAAGGAGAGAATTTAATCTATTTTCATGTACTTGTGTAATGGTTAATATTTAAGGGTTTGATAATTAATTGTGTTGTATTAATTGTTCATTATTATGGGTTTTGATAATTATTTGATTTGTGAGTACTTGGGTATAAAATGTTAATCATGTGGTGTTTGTCATTTTAAGGTTTTTCACCTACTGAAAAATAAAAGGAAAAAGGAAAAACAGTCTGGGCTTATTGAGTGAAGTCCTGCTTAATTGTTCAGCGTTGGTACACCCCTTCAAGTGTGGGGAGCACGGCAAAAAACAAAAACACTTGACAAGTATCCCTTGGTCAATATCTGACCGCATATAGCGGCCAAAATACCGACTCAAGTAGAAGCTTCATGCACGAAAAAGTTTGGTTTTTGAATCAATGAAGCCGTTGTGTGTAGACTTTAATTAGTGAGTCCTCGCTCAGTCACAATCATTCACAAGATCCACACAAACTGTCAGTTGTTCCACATAAAAAAGCAGTCTTCTAGGAGCACGCTACTACAGTGACACCGTTTATTTCCTGGTGTGAGCCAATGTGCAAAGGTCAATACTGTAATGCCCTTGTTGTGGGGAAGGAGAGACTCACGTCGCTGACACACTTTAATGGCTTTATTATCAGCGGAGAACACTGCAGGACTTTACATCCACGCCAACATCACACACTTCCCAACTCTCTCCACACTGACAGCTAGCACTCAGCCTAGCTCTCCTGCTCGGGACGCCCACCGTCACTTCCCGATGAACTAAAGCTGTAATGACACTCTGCCGTATATATAGTAGCACAGCTTTGTTCTGTGGGGGGTGTAGAATAACAAGCCTAGTTGTTCTTTACAACTTTTATCTGTAGTCCCACAGTGTCCTCTACTGGTCAACATTCAAAATGGCCGCCAACCTGTCTATAACGGTCACCTGCCTATAGCGGCCACTTTTGCCGTTTCCCTTTAGTGGCCGCTATAGACATGTTTGACTATATACACATTTTATTCTATTTATATACATGTCAGATAATGACGTTTGCATATTTGGCAGTGAGACCTGAAAGCAGTTCTGGATGGCTCAGCATGCTGTGTTTTACAGAGTCCCACTGACGCCAAAGCAGCCTGGACTTCCTTACACGGGCATGCTGGGCAAACGCCTTCACCCGAGGTAGGCCCGCCCTGCTTGGCTCTGCTCTGTTGACCGTGCGAGCACGTATAGCTCCCAGGAAGTGTTTGTGGGGGTGTTCCGAAAGAGGTGTGGTTGGAGTTGCTGATTCCTGGCCAGCAAGACAATATGCTCATCTGTCAACAACACTTCACACGGGACTGCTTTGTCAATATGGGCCAACACGAAGCCAAACTATCAGCCAAAGTGTTGCTGAAGTCCGACAACTTTCCAGCATTGGTGGTGTTGAAGAGTCAGAAGAGCAAGCTGTAAGCAACAATGTATAAGTATCCTAATGTGTTTATTTTGGTAAGTCATCGGACTAAAGGGTGTCCTCTAGGGTGTGACCAATCACAGCAGAGTGGGCGTACCTGGGGTGGAGTAAATGACACGGAGGCAGGAAACACTGCAGGAAGAGTCTGGTCCCCTTCAAGTGGACGTAACCACCACGATGTCATCAAAGGAATGAAAGAAAGCCTTGCAAAATTAACAAATTGTGCCCATCATTATTCAGGATCACAGCAACATTTAATGGGCCCCTGCTTTGCCCAAGACCCGCCCCGCCAAGGAAACTTTGCTGAAATCACACCAGCTCTTAAACCCTTGCTAGCTTGCTTGACCAATGGCGGCCTGTCAGTTCCACAATGTGGCTCCAGGGCGTCAGAGTGGAGTTTACCTGGGGGGGGATGACGCCTCCACAGATGACCAGAATGTGGGGCCTATTGAGCTTGCGCAGCTCCTTCATTAGCTCTGGCACCAGCGTCTTGTGACCAGCGGCAAGCCCCCCAGGTAAACTTCACCCTGACGCCTTTGAGAATGTGATAGCAGTGTGCTGGAATCCCAAAATCCTCCCAGCTGGTACATGATATGGGAGGACATTAGTGCCATTTCATAATTGCAGCTGAGCAAACAGTGAGAGCTGTATCGTCAGTGACAGCAGCATGTGTTGGGAGGAAGACTCTTCCAATCTAAACATCATTTCATACTGACTGTGTTCATATTTGCCTGTGTTTAACTGAATTGAATTGTTGTTTTCAATCAATGACTTTTTCAAAATGTTTTGAAAAAGTCAAAATGTTTGATACAGCTCTCACTGTTTGCTCTTCCAATCTAAACAAACAGTGTGAGCTGTATCGTCAGTGACAGCAGCATGTGTTGGGAGGAAGACTCTTCCAATCTAAACATCATTTCATACTGAACACAGCCAGTATGAAATGATAAATGTCATTCAGTTAAACACAGGCAAATATGAAATGGCACTACTGTCCTCCTGGGGTCACGTGTCCAGCTTCAGTGGTGTCTGGCTGAGCGTACGTCTATAACGAATGATTATAGTCATCAATGGAATGATTATAGTCATCATTCATTCCGACTATAAGGAATGATTATAGTCATCATTCGAATGATTATAGTCATCATTCATTCCGACTATAACGAATGATTATAGTCGTCATTCATTACGACTACAACGAATGATTATAGTCATCATTCATTACGACTATAACGAATGATTATAGTCATTCATTACGACTATAACGAATGATTATAGTCATCATTCATTACGACTACAACGAATGATTATAGTTATTCATTACGACTCTAACGAATGATTATAGTCATCATTCATTACGACTATAATGAATGATTATCGTCATTCATTACGACTATAACGAATGATTATAGTCATTGATTCGTTGTAGTTGTAATGAATGACGATAATCATTCGTTATAGTTGTAATGAATGACTAGAATCATTCGTTATAGTCGTAATGAATGATGACTATAATCATTCGTTCATTACGACTATAACGAACTATAACGAATGACTAGAATCATTCGTTATAGTCGTAATGAATGATGACTATAATCATTCCTTCATTACGACTATAACGAATAATTATAGTCGTCATTCATTACGACTATAAGGAATGATTATAGTCATCATGTTATGATGGTGTTTGTCGCTCTGCTGCCGCCTGCTGTGTTTTTACTATCAGTGCAACCTCAGCCGGTATGGGTGGAGTTCCCAGCGCACACCTGTAGGCAATCTCATCATGCGCCCTTTATATACCCGGCGGCAGCAGTGGACCTTTGCCAGATTGTACTCCTTTGCTTTGCTACCTGTACCGCTTTGTCCGGCTCCTTACCCGTTACCCTGCTTTCTGGCTCACCTCTATTTCTCCCTGCTCAGAACTATTACCTGCTATACGTATTGCTGTTCCAGCTCAGGTTTGCCTGTAGTGTTTCTTAGTTATATTATAGTTACTCCCTGTCGGCCTTCTGCTGACAGCGTTTTGTGTTTCTGCTTTTGGTTTGTTACTTTTGCCTGTGTTGTACTTTTCCCCCCGTTTCGGGACACCTTGTGTTGTTAAATATCTTTTGTATCTATTTTTGGACTGTATCTCTGCGTTGGGATCCGCCCCCTTTACAAGTGGCCTCTCCCACTTGTGACAGAACAATCTGGCTTCCATCAATCAGTCACGCTTCCTGTTTACGCTCCGCCATAACTGACACCCCCGTTACTCCCGTCAGGGAGGAGAGTATAGATTTAACAGAGGTAGCCGCGGTTTACCATGACCTTTTTCAGCAAGGACCGTGCCCAAACCCTACCCCCGCACCGCCCTTATGATTGTGCCATCGAGCTTTACCGGATGCTACCTTACCCAATGCTAAGCTATATAATGTTTCTGCTCCAGAGCAACAAGCTCAACAAGTTTCTTGTAGAGGTTGACGCATCGGATACGGGAGTGGGAGCCGTTCTGTCGTTCATGGTCATCACTGACCACAAGAATCTCGCCTACATCAGGACGGCACAAAGACTCAACGCCCGCCAAGCTCGGTGGTCTCTATTTCTCACCTGTTTCAATTTTTCTATTACTTACAGACCCGGGTAACGCAATATCAAGCCTGATGCGCTGTCCAGGACGTTTGTGTCTATGGAAGAGGAGGCGGCACCAGAGACTATTGTAACTGTGGCTCGTGTGTTGGGGGCTGTTCAGTGGGAGGTGGAGAGAAGGGTGTCCGAAGCAACCCGCGGCACGGAACCACCGGAGGGCTGTCCATCTGGAAGGCTATTTGTCTCACAGGGCCTGAGGTCGGACGTAATACAATGGGGGCACTCTTCCAAGATGGCGTGTCACCCTGGGGTCAGTCGCACACAGTCGGTGGTGGCACAGAGGTTTTGGTGGCCTTCCATGGTGACGGACATTAAGGAGTTCGTCGCGGCCTGCTCTGTCTGCGCCAGAAGCAAGACCTCTCATCGTCCTCCCTTGGGACTCCTTCAATCATTACCCATCCCGTCCCACCCGTGGTCCCACATTGGCCTCGCCTTTGTCACAGGACGACTACCAGCCACCCGAGGTAACACGGTCGTTTTGAGCATCGTGGATCGATTTTCCAAGATGGTCCATTTCATCGCCCTGCCAAGACTACCTTCTTCGCTAGAAACGGCACGCCTACTGGTGAGACACGTGTTTCGTATCCATGGCATACCACGTGATATTGTGTCCGACAGGGGTCGTCAATTCACTTCCCGAGTATGGAGGGCGTTTTGCAAGACATTGGGGGCATCAGTCAGCCTATCCTCAGGTCACCACCCCCAAACTAACGGCCAGACAGAGCGGGCCAATCAGGATCTTGGAGCGGCGTTACGATGTGTTTGCCACCAGCATCCGTCATTGTGGTCCTCCCAACTCCCCTGGGTGGAATATGCCCACAACACCCTCACAAGCTCAGCCACAGGTATGTCACTGTTTAAAGTTGCCTACGGTTACCAGCCTCCGTTGTTCCCTTCACAGGAGTCGGAGGTAGCAGTACCATCTGTGCAAGTACACCTTCGCCGCGCCCAAAGAGTCTGGCAAGAGACTATCGCGGCACTCAACCGGACAGCTGCACGCAACCAACGCCTGGCGGATCGCCGTAGCACCTAACTACCAGGTAGGCCAGGAGGTGTGGTTATCAGCCAAGGACTTGCCCTTAGCGGGAACCAGCACGAAGCTAGCCCCGAGATTTGTGGAACCTTTTCCGATCTAAGCCATCATCAGCCCCTCCTCCATCAGGCTCAAGCTCCCATCATCACTCAAGGTACACCCAGTATTCCACGTCTCCTGCCTCAAGCCAGTTTCCTCCAGCCAGCTGTGCCTGCCGGCCGAGGCGCCGCCCCTGCCGTGTATGATCGATGGCCAGCCAGCTTACACTGTGAAGGCTCTTTTGGACTCCCGTAAGAGGGGTAGAGGGTTTCAGTATCTGGTCGACTGGGAGGGTTACGGTCCTGAGGAACGTTCCTGGGTCTCCCGCTCCTGTATCCTCAACCATTCCCTCATTAGTGACTTCCACCGTCTTCACCCTAGTAAGCCAGGTAGGTCGTCAAGGGACGCCTTATAAGCGGGGGGAATACTGTTACGATGGTGTTTGTCGCTCTGCTGCCGCCTGCTGTGTTTTTACTTTCAGTGCAACCTCAGCCGGTATTGGTGGAGTTCCCAGCGCACACCTGCAGGCAATCTCATCATGCGCCCTTTATATACCCGGCGGCAGCAGTGGACCTTTGCCAGATTGTACTCCTTGCCAACCCTTGCTACCTGTACCCCTTCGGCTCCTTACCCGTTACCCTGCTTTCTGGCTCACCTCTGTTACTCCCTGCTCAGAACTACTACCTGCTATAAGTATTGCTGTTCCAGCTCAGGTTTGCCTGTAGTGCTTCTTATTACGACTATAACGAATGATTATAGTCATTCATTACGACTATAACGACCGATTATAGTCATCATTCATTCCGACTATAACGAATGATTATAGTCATCATTCATTCCGACTATAACGAATGATTATAGTCATCATTCATTACGACTATAACGAATGATTATAGTCGTCATTCATTCCGACTACAACGAATGATTATAGTCGTCATTCATTCATCATGTTGTGCGCAAGAATCTTGACACAATCTCTTTCAAGCCAACAACACACACACACTTTTATTTCACTTTGTTTATTTTCTTTGGGATGGTTGTTGGCCATGACTGGGGTCACATGTCTGCTCTCACCCCCCGAGCCATGAAACCCCATAGTGTTTGTTTAGAAGCAGCATGTTCTTCCATCTTCTCTCATTCAGATCACAGAAAGACTGGAGTCAAGTGGTTGAAGGGAAAAGGCCTCCTTATCCTCTTTATCGTGGTGCTCCTCTTCATAGCCATCGAAGTGGGATGGATTCCTTTGCCTTCCTGGCTGTGGACGACACGCATGGACCGCATGGAGCAGGTGGAACAAACACACCTGGTACCTCATTTGCATGTACTGCAGCAGTACTGACACTGATGTACTTCTCGGCTCTGACTGGAAAGATGAACAACCTGAAGACTGCAAACACCATTCAGGTAGAAAATCACACGTGGGTACTTCATTAGCATGTATAGACAGGAAGTACTGCAGTAGTACTGACACTCATGTACTTCTAGGCTGAGACTGGAAGGGTGGACTACCTGAAGACTGCAAACACCATTCAGGTAGAAAAACACACCTCGGTACTTGATTAGCATGTAGAGACACTGCTTGAGGCGAGTGACCCACAACATGTTCACCTGCAGGATCTGAAGGAAAGTATGGAAACTCTTGAAGATGAGAAAACGGTAAGAACACACCTGGATGCTGAATTACCATGTATACACCATGTACTGCAGTAGTACTTATACTCATGTACTCTCATAGAATCTAACCACACGTGTGGACAACCTGAAGACTGCAAACACCATTCAGGTAAAAAATCACACCTGTGTACTTGATTAGCATGTATAGACAGTACTTATATGTACTCTCATAGGATCTAAAGGCGCCTGTGGACAAGCTGGATGCCATGTCAGGTAGGTCAGAAAGGGTAAAGGTCATAGGAGTGTAGGTGACCTATGACCTGACACCTGATGTGTCCTGCAGACAAACGTAAGGTGTGGTTTACAGCAGGAGGGGGCGGCAAAAAGACACGTGATGGCACGGTGATCTTTGAATACGTGTACACCAACGAGGGTAACGCCTATGATGCCAACACAGGTAGGATGCCACCTGACTGCTAACTAGCATAGCATTTCTTCATAGCTCCTTACCTCTTTGACAGCACTGCTGGGGGTGGGGCACTAACGAAGGTGTGATTGTCCTCCTGCAGGCATTTTCACAGCCCCCTACAAGGGTGCCTACGTCTTCACCTTGAACTACCAATCAGATGGTGAGAAGATTGGTCTAGGTGTGTATAGGGAGAAAATGGATGGGAACAGAGACATGCTGATGATCCTGTGTGACAACACCGACACCAAAGGGGAGTGGTACATGACCTCCACCAGCAGGATGGTTGACCTGGAAGATGGAGACAAGGTGTACGTCTATGCTGATAGTGGCCATGTACTTACATCTACTAGTGCTAGCATATTCAGTGGCTTCCTGGTGCATCCCATGTAAAGTGGAGCCGGGTGCATCATCCATGATATCACGGATATCAGGGCAGTATCGCTATGGATGGATGCTTTTATGTGTATTCCATGATATGGTGTGGTTAACGTTCCATGTGTGTTTATGGGTATTGAAGGGCGTACAGTTGGCGTGTGGGCTGATGCCACCTACTGGTAACGCTTGTCATATTTGCTAGTATTCTGCTCTATATTGTTTTCCTAAAGGGACTGTTTGCCAACATCCCGCCCTCTTCCTGTGTTAGCACGTAAGGCTATTGCTAACATGCTAGCTGCGGGTGATCTTTGTTCCCTATTTGTTCCCTTGAAATGTTGGCATGATTTGCCAACCATGCGCCCTGCTAATGGATCTTTTTCTGGATCATTCTGGATACGATGCCAACATACCGGATGCCAGCAGACGTGTCCTTTCTTTGCAATCAATAAAGTTGTGTTGAAGTTGGCCACACCCATGGCTACATGGTGGTGGTCTATGCCCATGCTAATGTCATAGAGCGTATTGATGACATGTATTTCATGAATGATCACATGAATAAATCCTGTTAGGAAAACAAGTGCATCTTTCATGCTGATGTTTTGGTTTAAATGTACAAATGGAAGTGAAATCCAAGGCAGAGGACACGTGTACGTTGGGAATGTACATGTCTACATTGGCCACTAGGTGTCACTCATTACAATCACCGTCAGAACACAGGCTACTGTTGCTGGGGAACACATTTACTGTGACACACAGCAGCACCAGTCTCATTCATCATGTTTCATTGTTGGAGTGCAAAGGTGACATAGGGGTGCTATCTCATGTCTGGAGGGCTCTAATGCTAGACGGCCACCGACCCGTACGCACACATTTTATCCAAAAACATGATAGTATGGACTTTATGTGACAATACTTGATGACAGTAGATATTTAAGTGCAGTCACATTAACATTGAACACCTGCTCAGATCAAACATGCTTCAAATTGTACCAACTTCCAAATGGTGGATAGGAGTATAGAACAGCACTTCATCTCCCACAACACCTTGCTTTGCTTTAGCAAGGCCTTCAAAAGGCTGTCCACACATTTTACACATAAAATAAATGGATGTTATTATCAATCACAGAAGGCCACCGCTGCTTCATATTTGGACGTGTGTCATATGCTAAATGTTCGTATCTGTACCTTCCATCTGGAAGAAAAATGTAGATTCAAAGCATCTCGATAACCTCCGCCAAGCGCAAGCGCAGCACAGACGTCGTGTTTATGTTGGTTTGTGTTCAAAATAACTTGGAAAGTTCTGAATGGATTGGATGAAGTGGTCAGGAATTGTGGAGGACGGGATACGGAAGAGCGGGTTACATTTTGGGGGGGATTCAGATCACCGTCTGGATCCGGGTATCGTTCAAAAGGATTCTTTAACATTGCGAGACAGGACAGTGGTCGACATTTGTGCGTATAACTCCAATAGAGCAAAAAATGGTCGGAGCACTTGTTTGGGGCATTTAGCCTTCATGCTAACGTTAACATTGTTACGTAGTAGTGGAATCCAAAATGTGGAGACAGAGCTCCCGTGGAACAAAAAGTTTATTAACAAAGTGTCCACAATATGGCAAAAATAGAAAACAAAGCACGACTAAATGACACCTGGACCTTGTCACGGAAAAATGATAGAAAAACAGAAATGGCTGCTAAGCACGGATACAGAGCAGGAAAAAGATAGAAAAACAAGAACCAAAAGTGCTGCATCAAAACTAGCAGAAATGGTTTCAGGAACAAAGTCCACTGCTGGAGAAAGCCTAGCAGGGAACAAGGCACTTCCAAAAATACTGCCAAGGAAATAGAGCAGAAAGCAGAACCCGCTGGAAACAGGATTTCTGGAAGGAGCAGGGCACTGTGGCACGGTAGGTACCAATCTGGCACTGAGGTGGTGTCTTCACACAGCTTAAGAAGGCTGCTAATCAGCTCATCAAGGTGGCATGGAGGTGTGCTGCAAACATGTTAGCATTGCTAGCGTGCTACTATGAGCTATCTTATATACTGTCATGCTAGGTATCAGCATGCTAACATTAGAATAGAACCTTTAGCCATGTTCCTAGGTAGACACTTATCATTAGCATTAACAACATGAGCATGCTATCATCGTTCTACTAACATTTCCATGGACTAAACAAACAAAACTCCCACTGCTGGAACAGCCAAGCAGGGAACAATACTCACCAGATACAGTACAAGGTGACCAGGAAGTAATACCAGCCGGGAACTACAAGATGCTGACATGAACAGGGAACAGGCGAGTAGCAAGTAACAACCTGGCAACCACAGGCAAGTGTGTGCTGCTTCAGAAGCGCTGCTGAATTGGCTGCACGTGTGCACAGGTGGCTCCTCCCAGGCCAGCCGGCCTTGCACTGCAACCAAGCATCGACAGGTGGCAGCAGAGCAGCAAGACAGATCATGACAGTTCGATGATTCTCGCGGATGAACAAGTCTTTTTTTCTCCACTTTTTCACTCTTGCTGGGAATTTTGTTGGGTTAGATTTCAAGGTATGGCAAACTTGCTCTTCATTTTGTTGTTTAGGCTTGTGACTGGCTTCAGAAGCACATGTTTTAAGCTAGGCATGGGCGTTTAAGATAACTTAGCAAAAAGTACTATACTTAAAGTTCATTTCATTAAGCATGCTCAAGTAGAAGTATCGCAAGTACATGACAGACCATGGACTTTTACTGTACTACACAGTATACTCAATTTATACTTTTTCAGACTAAATTAGAACATTTGAAGTTTACTTTAAAGAGTGTACTTTAAAAGTGTACAACAAGTACACTCAATGGTATACGACCAGTGTACTTGGTATATCCCTCTAGAATACCACCAGTACACTTATCTACATACTACCATTGTACGAGCTATATACTCCAAGTCCCTATTTTTAGTTTATTGTAGTATACTTAGATAAACGTTGGTTATTTGACTAGTTGGCTTGTTCTACTTGGCATATTACTATTTGTAGAGTTGAAGTGTACTCCTAAAGGATTCTTCAAGTGTAGCTGTACCACATGGAAACATTGACCAAATCACAAGACAGAATGTTGAAAACAAGTGTGATGTATGATGATATCTTTCACTAACAAAAACCTAGAAGTCCTTAAAAGTCCTTCAAAAGGAAAAAGAGAGACCTGAAGGTCAAGTCCTTGTGCACATGCTTGTAAAAATGTCAACACAAGAGCATTTTCAACTGAGAACAAACGTGCTTCCTTGTCAAGAAAGGGAACAGAAAAGTGCACATGTTTGGAACCAAAATCAAGAAGTAGATGAAAACCAAATGTGTACTTGTATGTCTTCTTTTCATCGACCTGCTTGGCCTAGCTCATATTGTTGCATTTCTTTCTACTTAGACGTCCCACATCTTGCATGGGGGTGTCACGAAGTTTGGTGTCTGCGTGGGCAGTGAGTAGAACACATCCAGAAGCAAACATGACACCAATGTTCTTGTTATCCACGCCCACCATGAACACACGTCATGGCAGGGAGGATGCTTTATCAGCTCATGCAGTCAGCCACACCTGTTACCAAAACATGACAACCCCGTCACTTAGACTGAATAAGACAGAGTGGTAACTGAGTGGCATCACATGGAAATCCTCTGGAATGACGACACCTGAACACATCAATTGTTGACCATCACCATCGTACTTCCCTGTTGTTCCAATGTTGCCTTAAAAATGCACTCACCAAATATAACATCAAGCTAGGCTTTCATCTTTGTGGGCCCCTGACCGCCTCCCACTCAAACTTAACTTGGACAATGTGTCTTTACCATAGATGAGCACCGCAAGACCCCCCATGTACAATGACAGCAGAGACTTCAGCTTTTGTATGGGGACCTGCCGTAAGAGGCGCCTGCTAAACATTAGAATATGACTCACTGAAGAATGACTCAACAATTCCATATGTGTTCATCAGTGCAGTGAATATGCATAGACCTACAGTCTATAGACTAACTCTACTACAGGACACATTTGGGGCGTCATGCCTTCAACAGAACATTTCCTAATCCATCATGAACAGTGCTGGGCTGGGCCATGCGGACCCAAAACTCATATCCCATACATGTATGTTGGATATCAACACACCATGTCAAAGTCACTTTAGACTAAATCTAATATGCATGCAAAGTCGTTTAATTCACATTTAAAACATCATAGAGAAAAAATCAAAGAGTTCCTTTTCTCTTTGAAGTAAAGATAGAAAAAGTCAAACATCATCATCAACCTTCTTTCTAACAAACCTTCAGCTATGCGCTAATCCTCAGTTCACACAAAAAGCACAAAACACCAAATAGGACATCAAGTGCCCCGTTGAAAAGAACATGTTTAAATGTCAGCAGTGTGTCCTTTCTGCTATTAGCAAACAGCATTATTTTAGTTTGACCTAAAAGGATAGTCATCTATTTTTATCAAAGCATCTTTTTAGGATGGCCATGTCATCTGTGACTTCATGAATTAGCTCTTGTGTGCTTTCCCCCCCAAAAAATAATAATAACTTGAAGTCTTTTGTCACTTTACAGATGTCATGAACAGACAAATGAAACCGCTTTGGACCCAATATGAAGTTATTACTCAAAAATGATCCCTGGGCTCAGTACTGAGTAGTCATGTCATGAAGATGAACATAGATTTCTGTTTTAGATCCTGCTCAGTAAAACAGGACGAGATCCACCCCGGTGGCATCGAGGATGCGTGGATCTCCACTATGCAGTGTGCAGTGGGAGCTGACGGCTGCACAGGCGGCTTTTGAGTGCTTGGAGGGCGGGGCGGACCTCTCAGGAGCATCCCCTGCCGCTCAGTGACAACACACAAACTGCACAACAACACATACTTTCACTTTGAAATCCCCAAATAGCAGAAAACTCCCCAAGGACGCCAGAAAAAGTATCTTGATTGACGCACGGAGGAAGCCGAAGCTCACGGTAGTGAGACCAGCTTAAATCCAGTCTATTTTGATATGAACAATATGTTTGTGTTATATGAAAAGAAATATTGACATTGGAATAATATGGATCTATGGCCCAGCTCTAGTATACTGTACATCTATACCAGGGGTCACCAACGTGGTGCCCGCGGGCACCTCATGTGGTCGTGGGGGACTACCAAGCCTGCTTTTCATTCAGGTTTTCAGTTAATAATGAAAGAACAGTAGAAAGAAATGCATTCTGAAATACAAAATGTAAGTTGTGGACACCAGCATTTTGTTAATGTTCTGGTGAAACAAACATATTCACTTTGTTTGGGTTTAAAATATGCTCTGAAAAGAAATGTTACAAAAATGAGTAGCTCTTGGCCATTTTCATTTTGTAAAAGTAGCTCTCACAAGGAAAAACGTTGGTGACCCCTGATCTATCCTGTACACGTTGATGAATATGCTTTCTTTCTAACTTGTGTGTACAATCAAAAGGTGTAGAGGGAAACAGTACAGCAAACCTTCCCACACCAACCAACACATCCACTATCAATGCATCTTCAGGTATTCACCACATCATCAGAGTCAGACAACACTTGAGCAGAGGCGGGTGCACAAACTGGTGGGTGTCCAGATGGTGTGGGTGTTGATCAGGGGATGCATGTGTTGACATCACAACTGGGATCTTTTGTATGACCACCATCAGCGTTGTCACTCCTGCTGGAAGCTCTGTGAAGGAATGAAAACAAGGCAGCAAAAGCTTTGTTTTCACACCATTTTAAAACATGAAATGAGTCATTTTTGTTGTGAAGACCAGGAGCTGATGAGGCAGGAGCTAGGTGGCTGCTGCTGACACGCAGGTAGGATTTCCTTTCAATGAAATTGGCAGAAAAGATCACGTTTAATCTGCTTTTATTTCCAAAGGCAATTGATCCCCATGCACCATGTACAGTCTCATATGGAGGTATCTTCCCAAAATACAGCATGTTGGGATGATTGTGAATGCACTCATACCCATAGGGAATGGAAGTACCTGAGTAATAATTGCTATTTATGTTTGAACGCCCCACCCTTCCGGGATAGGGCAGAACTACAGGACAACACACGAGATCACATGAGTCGGCCCACTGCTTGCACTAGAGAAGTAACAGATGATGCCAACATTAGGAGCTCTTCCACACCTGGGCTTTTGGATTGTGCCCTTCAACAGGTAAACATGGAAAGGCACAGTTTTAGTCTCAGTAGAATTGTTGTGTTGCTAGTGTACATTCCCCATGTATCTGGGGAACCTTCTTATCCTGCTTGGTTCAAGTTGAAGAATCTTTCCTAAATGGTGCTGTCATTTACCCAACCAGGTACGTGATCATCAGCACCTGTCATGTGCCACGCCACTGATGGATGTTTCTCCCTTAACACAACAAGCAGTTGAGGTGGAAAGAACTTTGAAGTTGTCTGAACATTCAAGTTTCCACCTACACTGGTTGGACTTGACATAAAGGGAGTTCATCCAATTGTAGTTCATTGTTTCTCTTCTTCAGCTGGAGAATACCAGTCATGGTGATGATACCAACACACATGGTCACATGACTAACACTTGGACCCACGGAGAGGAAGACGTCAACAATTCCAGCAGCAAAGATGAACTTGATAGTGAGAACTCTTCCACGACCAGCCTGTTGGATGTGGACATTCAAGAGGTACATTGGGGTGGGGGATCCACTAGGCCAGGTTTGTTGGCATAGTAATACACCTCAGAGGGCCTCCAGTGACCCCCTCACCCAAGTGCCAACAGTGCCCACGTGTTACAATACATCTACAAGTAGTTCGAGGTTGAAGGCTCTAGTAATTTTAAAAGGTGTACACTAAGTCCCCAACTAAGGAACACAATTGGTTCCAGATGACCGTTCTTAAGTGGAATTGTTCTTAAGTAGGGGAAAAGGTAATATTACCAATAATATAGGTACTACATGTACGTGAATACATATACAGTATATATGTATGTATGTAAATATGAGTTTGGATGCAGTAGTAATATTAAACCAGGATAATGAATGAAAAAAACAATAATAAAAATGATATAATAATACGTAATGATAAATGTTATTTACCTTTGAGGAGGAGTGGTCGAGCATACGTCGTTGTGGTGGAGTTGGAGGAGGAGATATTGAAAAAAAGGACAAATGGTGGTGGTGGTTAGACTCTTCTAAAAGAGGTAGTGTTCTGTGCAGGCCCGTAACCAGGGAAGGTTCGGGGGGGTTCGAACAAACTCCCCTGCGGGCGACCAATGGTCTGCTTGGTTAAAAAAAAAAAAAAAAAAAAGCTGCTATCAAAGTGTGCAATTGTAACGGAGTGTAGATGTGCTGTGATAAATGATGGCAGAAGTGTTGCAACAGCGCCTGTTGCTGGTGAATAGTGGCATGTGCAAGTTGCTGCAGGAACTGCTCACAACTGTTAGAATGAGACATGGTGAGTCACGTTTTTGCACTGTCCGGGATATTTGGTGATGTAATGTTTACTGTGTGTTTAGATTTTGTCATGTACAATGTCATGTGCATTTGATAGTGTTCACTATTTGGAAAGAGCCAGTCTGCACTTTTGAGTGAAGTTTTATAGACTTTAATGCGAATCATTTATGTAAATGCAGATGATCCCGTGACCAAAGTCGACGCTCATCTGTCATTCCTCTGTAAAAGTGTTGTTCCAAGTAATATTCTATGTCATTGTGACTATGTTGTCTTCAATATGCGGTTTCTACTTGTTGGTACTTTGCTAATGCTAATTGCTGGGCCTCGTTTAGTATTGCACCACTGATCTGTATTATATATCTGGATAGCTCATTGGCGATGACTTGTGAAGGCAAATGGCCGCCATAATGCAACTCGCAAGAAACACTTCTCGGGCAAGCTTTTGCATTCATGGTGAACTTCTTTTATTAATTCGGATTGGACCCAAATTTCGACTTAAGATGCCTGCATGTCCAGCTATTAACTGCACAAATTGCCAGTTCAAAGGCTGTGGACGAACATTTCACGTGTAAGTATGATTGAAATGTAGATTTATGATTGATCATTTAAGGGTTTTGCACTATCTCTCAGATATTTTCGATCGTGTAAAATTCCTCTGATTAAATGTATGTCCAGAATTGATACGTTTATCGAGCTCTATGATAGCTAAGAGGAAATGTACTTTTTTGTTATATCATGACATATGTATTTCTTTAAGGGAGGAAGGTTGCGTTACTTGAAGGAATGGGAGAATCTCAGTGCTTCCATGATGCTTACCAGGCATTGTATACAGTGCAGTTAGCAAGCCAGTTTGCATACAATTGACCCGGCATGACCCTTCATTTGGATAAACAACCATTTTTTTTTTTTTTGCTGCTGAATGACTGACGTAAAAGGATTTATTCGTATGATATGTTCTGGAAAATAATATTACTGAACATGCATACCGGTATGTTTGAGATTGCAAACAACGTATTGTCTTACCCAAAGCATATGGTTTTGTTTCAGTGTTGTTTTTTTCTGTGTGTGTGTGTGTGTGTGTGGGTGTATGTGTTATGGTTACTGCTGCCAGACCACAACCAGTTGCCAGTTATTCCTTTGCCTACCCTGCGTCCTGTACCTTCTTTCCCTGGCTTCCAACTGGTCTCCATTGCTCCTTTCCTTGCTGCCATTGTGTTTACTAGTATCGTGTATGTTCCTGCTCTGTATGCCGTTTTTGCTACAGCTTTCTTATTTATTACTTAGTTTTTCCTCCTGCTTGCCAGTGATTTTTTGTTAGTACTTTTTGGCCTTTGCCCTGCGTACCTTAGTTATATTTTTGTATTTTTGTTGTATTTTTGCACCTTATTACCTACGGTAATAAAAGTGTATTTTTTCACTCAGCGCTGTGTCCATCTGCATTCTGGGTTCCCACTCTTGGCGTAAGCCAAATCGTGACATATTATACATTATGGTTATCACATATTATTGCTGTGGTTTTTGTTAAAATATATTTCTTTATCAGAAAAGAGGTTATTTCTATTTCATAACACAAACAAAAAAAAATCAGCAAAATGTAAAATGATTGTAAAACTTGTCTCTTTTATGATTCATATTTTGTACAGATGAGAGCATAGAGAATTGTATGAAAGTATGAAAAAAAGTAAAGGATCATGACCATGGATTTTAGTGGAAAAAAGGGATGGGATATGCAGTTCAAATGAAAATCTCTTGCTAGAGGAGTAAAACTATGCATTGCTATAGGGGAGTGCTGAGCCAGGGTGCACAGTACAATTTTGTCCCAAAGGCAATGAGAATTGGAAGGGAAAAAGTAGATTTAATATAGCCAAAAGATAGAGAATAACGTATCAAATGGTTTTTCAGGGACGACGGTTGCGTTACTTGAAGGAATGGGAGAATCTCCGCGCTTTTTAATTTAAAATATAGATCTTCTGCGAGCCTCTTCATCTGCTTTGTACACGATGTACGCTGTGCCAATGTCGACGAGATGTGTGAGTAGTAAGATGGCGTCTCTTTGGCTTCAGCGACTTGCACTCCGGCATGCGACGTATGAGCTATCCAGATATATTATACAGATCAGTGTATTGCACGCTGTGCAGCAGCAGCCATGTTGGCCACGTGAAATGTGTTCAGGGACATCATGCAAAATAAGTTTGAATGTGTTAACTTGTCCTGTATTGTAAATTGGATTACAAAATATTTCATTGTATGAATATCAGCACACCTGTGGAACACCCCTCCGTGAATCACCACCTTACTGTGGTGGAGGGGTTTGTGTGCCCGAGTGATCCTGGGAGCTACAGTATGTTGTCTGGGGCTATATGCCCCTGGTAGGGTCTCCGAAGGCAAACGGGTCCTGGGTGACGGGCCAGACCAAGAGTGGTTCAGAAGACTCTTATGAAGAAACACATGAGGAGAGACTGCATCTCGCCCGGACGTGGGATACCGGAACCTCACCCTGGAGCCAGGCCTGGGGGAGGGGCTCGTAGGCGAGCGCCTGGTGGTCGGGCTCTCACCCGTGGGGCCTGCCTGGGCTCAGCCCAAACAAGCCCCACGGGATCTCCCCCACCCCCGTAGACCCAACACATGCGAGGGAAACCATAAGGGTCCGGTGCATTGTGCTTTGGGTGGCGGTCGAGGGCGGGCGCCTGGGCGACCTGGTCTTCGACGGCCAAATGTGGTTCTTGGGACATGGAATGTCACTTCTCTGGTGGGGAAGGAGCCTGAACTTGTGAGAGAGGGTTGAGACATTCCGACTAGATATAGTCGGACTCACCTCGACCCACAGTTTGGGTTCTGGATCCAAACTCCTCAAGAGGGGCTGGACCTTGTTCTACTCTGGAGTTGCTGCTGGGGAGAGGCGGCGATCAGGTGTGGGCTTATTAATAGCCCCCCGGCTCGGTGCCTCTGTGTTGGAGTCATCCCCGGCTAACGAGAGGGTAATTTCCCTACGCTTTTGAGTTGGGGAAAGGGTCCTGACTGTCGTATGTGTGTACGCGCCGAACGGCAGTTCAGAGTACCCAGCCTTCTTGGAGTCCATCGGAGGGGTGCTGGAGAGCACCCCAACTGGTGACTCTGTCGTTTTGCTGGGAGACTTCAACGCCCATGTGGTTAATGACAGTGTGACCTGGAGGGGCGTGATTGGGAGGAATGGCCTCCCCGATCTGAACCCGTGCGGTGTGTTGTTGTTGGACTTCTGTGCGAACCACAGTTTGTCCATCACAAACACCATGTTCGAACATAAGGGTGTCCATAAGTGCACATGGCACCAGGACACCCTAGGCCGCAGGTCTATGATCGACTTTGTAGTCGTATCATCAGACCTGTGTCCGCATGTTCTGGACACGCGGGTAAAGAGAGGGGCTGAGCTGTCAACTGATCACCACCTGGTGATGAGCTGGATTAGATGGCGGGGGAGGATGCCGGACAGACCCGGGAGACCCAAACGTGTAGTGAGGGTGTGCTGGGAACGTTTGGCAGAGTCTCCTGTTCGTCGAGTCTTCAGCTCTCACCTCTGGCAGAGCTTCGCCTGCATCCCGGGGGGGCCGTAAGGTGGCCGGTGCCTGTCGTGGCGGTAAGCCCCGAACCCGATGGTGGACACCAGAGGTCAGGGCTGCCGTCAAGCTGAAGAAGGAGTCTTATTGAGCATGGATGACTTGTGGGACTCCTGAAGCAGCTGATAGGTACCGTCAGGCCAAGCGGCACGCAGATTCGGCGGTGGTCGAGGCAAAAACCCGGGTGTGGGAGGAGTTCGGTGAGGCTATGGAACACGACTTTCGGTCGGCCTAGAAGAGGTTCTGGCAAACCGTCCGGCGCCTCAGAAAGGGGAAGCAGTGCCCAGTCCACACTGTTTACAGTGGGGACGGGGGCCTGCTGACCTCGACTGAGGAAATAGTTGGGTGGTGGAAGGACTACTTTGAGGCCCTTCTCAATCCCACTGACATACCTTCCATAGAGGAAGCAGAGGCTGAGGACACGAACGTGGACAGTTCCATCACCGTGGCTGAGGTATCTGGGCTAGTCAAAACGCTCCCCAGTAGCAAAGCTCCGGGGGTGGACGAGTTTCGCCCTGAATTCCTCAAGGCTCTGGATGTTGAGGGACTGTCTTGGCTGACACGTCTCTTCGACATTGCGTGGAATTCGGGAACAGTACCTCTGGATTGGCAGACTGGGGTGGTGGTCCCCCTTTTCAAGAAGGGTGATCGGAGAGTGTGTTCCATCTACAGGGGGATCACACTCCTCAGCCTCCCTGGGAAAGTCTATTCCAGGTTACTGGAGAGAAGGGTACGACAGTTAGTCGACCCTCGGCTACAGGAATTGCAATGTGGTTTTCGTCCTGGTCGCGGAACACTGGACCAGCTCTACACCCTTGCAAGGGTACTGGAGGGTACTTGGGAGTTTGCCCAACCGGTCTACATGTGCTTTGTAGACCTGGAAAAGGCATTCGACCGTCTCCCTCGCAGTGTCCTGTGGGGGGTGCTCCGGGAGTATGGGATTGTTGGCACGCTACTACGTGCCATTTGGTCCTTGTACAATCGGAGCAGCAGCCTGGTTCGCATTGCAGCAGTAAGTCAAGCCTGTTTCCGGTGAACGTTGGCCTCCGCCAAGGCTGCCCTTTGTCAACGATTCTGTTCAGAATTTTCATGGACAGAATTTCTAGGCGCAGCCAAGGTGTCGAGGGAGTCCAGTTCGGGGGCCTTAGGATCTCGTCTCTGCTATTTGCGGACGACGTGGTCCTGATGGCTCCCTCCGGCTTGGGAATGAGGTCCTTCCCCAGGTGGAGGAGTTCAAGTATTTCGGGGTCTTTTTCTCGAGTGAGGGAAGTTTGGAGCGTGAGGTCGATAGACGGATCGGCGCAGCGTCTGCAGTAATGCGGTCGCTGTACCGGACCGTCGTGGTGAAAAGAGAGCTGAGCTGAAAGGCAAAGCTCTCAATTTACCGTTCGATCTATGTTCCTACCCTCACCTATGGTCATGAGCTTTGGGTCATGACCGAAAGAATGAGATCGCGGATACAAGCGGCTGAAATGAGTTTTTTTCGTAGGGTGGCGGGACTCACCCTAAGAGATAGGGTGAGGAGCTCAGAGTAGAGCCGCTGCTCCTTCACATCGAGAGGAGCCAGCTGAGGTGGCTCGGGCATCTAGTCCGGATGCCTCCCAGACGCCTCCCTGGTGAGGTGTTTCGGGCATGCCCAACCGGGAGAAGGCCCCGGGGAAGACCTAGGACACGCTGGAGGGATTATGTCTCACAGCTGGCCTGGGAACGCCATGGTGTCTTCCCGGTGGAACTGGAGGAGGTAGTCGGGGACCGGGAAGTCTGGGCTTCTCTACTAAGACTGCTGCCCCCGCGACCCGCACACGGATAAGCGGAGGAAAATGGAATGGAAAAAAATGAATATCAGCACACCTGTGAGACAAATGATAAAATGTGAAGATAATATTTTAAGGGGCATTAGAAAGGGTTAGCCAACCAATATACTATACCTTCGACAATATTACATATACTATATAGTCGACAATATTAAACAGCCCTACAGTTGCGTTATTACATAACCGTTCCGACAATAAAGTCAACATATTATGGCAATGAAGTCACAATATTGAGAAACAAAAGTTGCCAATAATGCAAACTTAGGTTGAGGATAAACTTTTTTTGGTAAAATGGCAGCTGTTTTTTCCATTTCAGCTGCGTGGTAGTGTTTTTTTATCTCAAAAATGGAACTTCTAATTGAACTTTGTGTACATTTTCTCATAACTACTTTATACCCAAAATATTTTGACCTCATTCGTGTATTGTTTACTGCATCCTAATCTTAAATAAATGACATCTTTTTTTCTATTTCAACCTAAAAAAAAGTTATATTTCAACTCCATGCTACTAAAATGTTATTCTCACAATATTACATTAGTCTTGTAAAATTGTTAAATTTTTGCGACCTTCTAAACACTTATTATATAGTTACCTTTAAACTCCTTTTACCCTCAGCGCAAACAAGTCATGTTTGTGAAATAAATATGTCTTCCAGCTGAGGTAAGCACTGACAAACTACTCTTGCCAAACTTGCTAAACTTTATTGATTTAATAAGGAAATCCAAACATCCAGCATTCAAAATGTTGTATCATCAAAGAAAAAAAAAAGCAGAACATCAGTGTTTCATCCAAAATGTAGCCTCAGTTTGCGTACAATATGGTACACTTCATGATCACAAAACATCTGTGTTAGCATCGTGCGCTTGCTAACAGAATGGCAACCGGGGAGGTCAGCTACGTTGCCAATCTATGATGCCATCAGCAAAAATTCTGACTGTTGAAATGGCTTCGGTTGGGAGTCGGGACCTTCTGGAATGAATTGACACTAACCAAGTTTCCATCTAGTTTACATGGGATGGATGAGGAAGCCGCTGAACATGCTTTGTTGGGTGTAACTCTGGACTCTGCCCTTATAAGCCTTGACATACACGGTGTCTCCACTCTCCAGTGGCATCACCAAGCTGCTGGTCTCACTGCCGTGATATCCTGCAGTGGGGTTATACAGCTGGCTCATGTCCTCCTCATTCTTATACACATACAGGTCAATGTCCCCCCCATGCGTGTGGATGGTGACGGTGAAGAAGTAGAGGCCCTTGATGCGTGCTGTGAAAATGCCTGCAGGGGACAATCACACCTTTGTTAGCGCCCCCCAGTGGTGCTGATTCAAAAAGCCAACGCGCTATCTAGAAATGCTATGCTAGTTAGCCGTGACATCAGACCTGTGGTATTGTCATAGTCGTCACCCTCGTTGGTCTGCACTTGTGAGAAGATCACCTTCTCCCCACTGTTGAATGTATTCTCATGTTTGATCATTGCTGAGAATACCACCGAACTGGCTGCAAGATGACACATCAAGGGTCAGGTCAAAGGTCAAGGGTGACCTTAGTCTTTCTGACCTACCTGCCGCTCCCAGCTTCGTCACTCGGGTGGTCAGACCCTGCAAGAGGACATGTCGTGGGTCACTGTGCTCAAGTACCGTCCATGTATGTCAGGGGTGTCCAAAGTGCGGCCAGGGGGCCGTTTGGGACAACCCCATCAAAAAGGAAACATTGTTAAGAAAAATGAGAAAGAAAAGTCAAACATCGTTAAGAAAAACAAGAAATAAAAGTCAAACATTGTTAAGAAAAACAAGAAAAGGTCTTAACTCAACAAGAATAATGTTGTAATAGGAGGAAAAATAACATTTTAGTAGCATAAAGTTCAAATATTGTAATATTAATCATACTTCATAGTAAGTTGTAGTATGATGAAAAAAAACTATTTTGGACGATGGAAAAAAACCCACAATTTTCTGACAAAAAAGTCCAAATATGAAAAGAAAACAGTCATATTCCAACAAAATACTAACATTTGATGGCAATTACGAGGAAACTTGTACAGTTCGCTGTGGATGTGAACAAGTCTAGAATTTAAATCAAATACTTTTAAAAATTGGATGTCATTTTAAAAAAATTGTAACATTACAAAATAAAGAAAACAAAGCTGAAATTTTTGGCAAATTAGGTTGCGGAAAATGAAAATAAAGTCAAAACATTTTGCCAATTACAGGAGAGAAAAATCGTTGCCAAAATGCTGTCATTTTAAGTCAATAAAATTTTAATATGAGAAAAAATAATGTCATTTTAGTTGTTGAAATTAATTAACAACTATGTTTTATGAGAAAACAAAGTTGTCATTTTTTCAAAATTGGGTCAAATTACAGAATAACTAATCGGGAATAAAAGTCAAGAACATTTTTCTGACAAAAGTCAAGAGAAAATCCTATTCCAAGTCCAATTTTTACAACAATAAACAGTAATCATAGATTTGAATTCAAGCTCTGTGGGAGTTAAAAAATGATGGGTTGAAATACACTCCTGCTCACAATCTTGGTTGAAAAATGTCTAGAATGATCATTTTGCACGTTTGGATCTTAATGAGGTTTTAAGTAAAGCTACAATATGCAAACACAAGAAGGAGGGTTGAGACAAAAAGCATTTTGAAAAAGTCATTTATTGAAAACAAAAATTAAACTGAAATAGGCGGCTGGGATTGTGGCGCTGGATAAGCAAGGTCTCTCGCAGCGTGCCATGGCTGCTGAGGTTGGGAGCAGGAAATCAGTCTTAAAAGTTTTGGAAAGATCCTGAGCATTATGGAACAAAAAAGTCAAGTGGTAGCCCCAAAAACATCACACCTGCGCTGAGCCGGAGGATCCCATTGGCTGTCCATCAAGACACAGGGCGGTCTTCCACCCTCATGAAGGCCCTCACTGGTGCCCACTGCTTTTTGTGTCACTCCCCCTTCTTGTGTTTGCATATTGTAGCTCTTCTTAAAACCTCATTAAGATCCAAATGTGCAAAAAGCAAAATCCAGCAAGTTAAACTGCTCTTAAGGTTTTGATCAGGAGTGTATGTAGAAAAAAGCTGAGATATACTTTTTCTTTCAATGTAGAGTGGTGTTAAAAAGTGTTTGCCCCCTTCCTGATTTATTTTGCATGTTTGGTCACACTTATGGTTGAGATCATCAAACAAATTGAAATATTAGCCAATGACAACACAACTCATCACCAAAGACCCCACAACAACATCCTAAGAACTGCAGCCCTCACGTGCCCCAGTTAAGGTCAGCGTTCATGACTACATAAGAACGAAAAAGAACATCATAGCAGCAGTAAAACATGGTGGTAGTGTGATGGTTTTCAGGACCTGCAAGACTTGCTGTGATAAATGGAAGAATGAGAATGTTCGGCCATCTGTCAGTGACCTCAAACTGCAAACAACTTGGGTTCTGCAGCAGGACAATGATCCAAAACACACCAGCAAGTCCACTAGTAAAGACTAGTCCAAGTCCTGACCTGAATCCTATTGAGATGCTGTGGCATGACAAGCTATCACAAACGCTTGATTGCAGTTGTTGCTGCTAAGGGGGGCCCGACCAGTTATTAGCTTTAGGGGACAATCACTTTTCACACAGGAACATGGAGCTTTGAATTTGTATACTCCTTTCATACAAAAACTGCCTTTTGTGCTCAGTTGTGTTGTCACTGACTAACATTTACATTTGTTTGGTGATATGAAACATTTAAGTGACCAGCAAGGGGGCAAACACGTTTTCACACCACTGTAGATAACTTCTGGCATGCTAAATATCCCAAATGTGCTCACATTGTGCAGGTGTTGTGGGTCACTCTGCTCAAGCAGTGTCTCTATATGCAAATTAAGCATCCAGGTGTGTTCTTACCGTCACTTGCTCCTTTTTCACTTTTTCAAGAGCGTCCACACGTGCCGTCAGAACCTACAGGTGAACATGTCGTGGGTCATTCGACCCTAGCAGTGTCTGTGTATGCAAATTTAGTATCCTGCTGTGGTCTTTTTACCTCAACTTGCGCAATTTTTGCTACTCCATCAATCTTCTCCGCGAGTGTGGTCAGACTCTGCATGGTTGCGGCTTGTGTTTCAACCATACGGGTCACATTCTGCACAAAGACTTTGAATACTCAGCACTCGCTTGTCCACGTGTGTAAAACTATCCAGGTGTGTTTTACCTCAATGTGGACGATAGCTGCTGTTCTTTCATCAAGCTCATCCACACGTGTCACCAGGTTCTTCAAGAGGGTCTGGGGTCAAATGAAGCAGCCATGTGTGTTCTGGGGTCAGTCCCATGCATGCACATAAAGCAGCCATGTGTGATCTTACCTTCAACTCATTGATGTCCTGTTTCATGGTTGTCAGTTCCTGCAGGAGGTTCTGGTCTGGGGCATCAGTGGCCCGGGTGCTTTGTGCCACGGCGACAGAGTCCCACGGCCAAGACAGGTTAGGCCACGGCCATGCAGTCGCCACAGCGACCAAGACAAGCGAAGTGACCAAGAAGAAGCCCGGGTGGACGGGGTTTTGTGGCTTCTTCTTGTGGGCGTGTGGGCCTTTCACCTTCCTC
Source organism: Dunckerocampus dactyliophorus (assembly GCF_027744805.1). Taxonomy (NCBI): domain Eukaryota; kingdom Metazoa; phylum Chordata; class Actinopteri; order Syngnathiformes; family Syngnathidae; genus Dunckerocampus; species Dunckerocampus dactyliophorus. Next base: position 21,185,723 of record NC_072833.1, on the reverse strand, counting down.
TGCATGTTGCAAGTTCTTCTGTGATCTGGGAACTGATCAATAAGTTTTTTCCAGTCCATAATCTGGAATTACCACTCAGGCTACACATTTTAGTGCTCAGTCAGTCGTAAGTATTGGGTCCCAACTTTTTGCAGGGAGGCCCACATAGTGAAAATTCAAAGGAGGCCATTAAAATGACACGGTTTCCTCTCATGAGTTTATTCTCCTAAATTTGAAACTTTTTTCTCTTAATAGTCCAGTGAGGTTCATGTGGCCCATCACACATGAAACTACCCAAATCTGGTCTGGAAAAAAAAGAGCTGTTTAGAATTTCCCTCTTAATATCTTGACTTTAATCTTGTGAAACTGCAGCTTTTTTTGCTGTTTTTCTTCTAAATCTTGTAAACGGTCTCGTACCATGACTTTAATCAAGTCCTATGTCAAATCGGAACCATTTTCCAGAAAGTTAAGGGGGTACTCCATTTACTGGCAGATGTGCAGCTTGTTCCAGTCAACAGTGTATTTTCCCAGCAACACCAGTACAGACTTACCAGTTGGCTGTGATGTCTTCTCTGCGGCTTCCAATCGCTTGTGCTGTGTCTGCTTCTCCTGCAGCTCACAACCAGCAAACGTGTACGTTCTTTATATCAAGCATGTCATGGAGTTATTCCAAAGCTGTGAAAGGACGGCTCACAGTCATTAAAGTCATAAAGGCGACGTGTCATGTAGCGTCATCATCGTCATCAGCTTTAATCCTATTAGCGATGGCGTCTGGTGTTTATGAACAAGATATTTCCAGGTAACTCCCAAGCCACCATGCAAAGTGAATGAAAACAGTCCACAGGAGGCATATTATATGTCATATCCAGCAGCGTATTAAGTCACGTGGGGGCCCAAGGCAAAGCCAGCCCTCCACATCCTTGTCCCGCACTGACCATTGTTTTATTCTCATCTTTTTCCCTGCTTCTGCAGAATGAGCTAGCTGACTATTTGATGAAAGGAGGGATGTTTACTTCTTGACGTATATATTATGGGAATAATGCATATAATTGTAAAACAGTTACCATAATAGTAGTGATAGCTCTGCATTTAACACAGACAGCCCCCACAAACTCACAAAAAAGCTCCTCACACTTGGCCTGTCACCCTCCCTCTGTAACTGGGTGTTTAACTTTCTAACAGGCAGGTCCCAGTCAGTCAGAGTCCACAATCGCACATCCAGCTCAAGAATTGTGAGCACTGGGACCCCACAGGGGTGTGTGCTGAGTCCGCTCCTCTACACACTCTTCACCTACGATTGCGTAGCCTCCCAGAACAACACCAGCATCATTAAATTTGCGGATGACACTACAGTCATCGGACTGATCACTGGTGGTGTTGGAACGTCATACAGAAGAGAGGTGGCGGACCTCATAGCTTGGTGTCATGATAACAATCTCCATCTCAATACAGAGAAGACCAAGGAGATCATCATCTACCCAAGAACAAGGGAAAAGGAGCCGCATAAACCCTGTTTATTGATGAGACTAAGGTGGAGAGGGTGAAAACCTTCAAGTTCCTTGGCACACACATCAGCGAGGACCTCATCTGGTCTCACAACACCCTACACATCATCAAGAAGTCCCAGAGGAGACTGTACTTCCTGAGAAGACTGAGAAAATTTGGCATGTCCACCAAAATCCTGAGTTGCTTCTACAGATGCACTATCGAAAGTGTCCTTACCGCCTCCATCACTGTTTGGGACAGTAACTGTACAACACGTGACAGGAAGGCACTCCAGCTGGTGATCAAGACCTCACAGAACATTGGGCCTCATTCACGAATATCTTCTTAAAAGTCTTCTTAAGAAGTGTACTTCAGAAGGCGCGGGTTGGAAACTGCGCCGCATTCACGACACGTTCTTAAGTAGGGATAATCGTTCGCACCGGTGTTCTTAGGTTGATGAATGCCAACTGCGGTGCCCGTGCATGTGAGCCCTAATTTGCATCGGTTACCGCCTATTATTTCCTATATAAGGTCAAAAATGTGCCGTGCGCAACAGGCAGCTGGAGGCGGAGATGGCAACACGCAAGGGGGAGACTAAGGAGCAGCTGGACAACAAACGAAAGAAAAACTTCAATTCTACTGAAATAGAGGTGCTTTTCCAAGGAGTGAGCGAACACAAGACCACCTTATTTTCACATGTATCCATCGGTCATCAGGCCAACCAAAAAGAGTTGGCATGGAGCACCATTGCAGGAAACATAAATGCCGTTTCCACGGAGAAACGCACCACCACAGATGTTAAAAAAAACTGTTTTGACTTAAAATAGACTAAAAAAAAGATTGGACTGCACCGGAGGGATCTGGAGGAAACGGGAGGTGGGCCATCAATCAGAAACCAAACCATTTCGGAAACTCTAGAAAATATTTACACAATCATGATGGAAAAATAAAGTAAAAATACTTAGTTTGTGTGTGACAATTTATTTTTTCTGTGGTTACATTTGATTAGACGCTGCCTAATGAATACAGCAGCCCCGTGCTCTGGCTCAAGATGTGGCTGGGGGCGCCTGTCGTTATCTGGAGGTGCTCCGTGCGCAATAGGCACACCACGTTTCATTGCGATGTTATTCTGATGATCCTGCACACCTGCAAGAACAGAGAGGGAAGCCTGAAGCGGGACATCAAATATTGGTGGCTTTCAGCAAATAAATCTAATGGTCCCTTTACATTCTCTCTCTGCGCAGCGCACGTCCAGCCAGCCTTTTTTTTGATGAATTGGGATTTGAATATATATTTATCGATGGAGTATATTTTAGTTGTTTTGATGATAAATAATTGTTGGGATATTTTATTTGCACTACATTTTTTGGGATCAGGTTGCAAAATCCATCATGAGGGCGATTGCGCATTGAAAGTGCAAGCTTTGCTTGTGCGTAAGAGTCCTCCTGAGTGTTCGTAGAATTTGTACTTAGATCTAAGAACTGTGAGTTAAGAACACGTTTCGTGAATGCCAAAAATCTTCGTAAGAAGGCTTTAAGAACACATTTGTGCGTAAGAACGTTTCGTGAATGAGGCCCATTGTTGGGGCATCCCTCCCCTCACTGCAAGACATTTATAAATGTAGAGTCCTACGCAGAACACACAACCTCATCAAGGACAGCACACATCCACAACACTCATTATTCACACTCCTACAGTCAGGCAGACGCTACAGCAGTTTGAAGTCCAGGACACAAGACTGGCAAATAGCTTTTACCCACACGCCATCAGGCTCCTCAACCAAGTACTCACACATGCCGCACGCAACACACGCACACACTCATAACACTATATATTTATTTATTTGTTTTTTGGTATTCATGTCTCTTCTGTTGTTGCTTAATTTATTGTTATTGATGTTTCTTCTTTTATTGGTATTAATGTTTCTTCTGTTCTTATTCATTTTCTTGTGTCTTCTTTCTTTTCTTGGGAGAATGAAGAGAATAAGAATTTCATTGCAGAGTGTAACTGCCTGTTTTACTATGCATATGACAATAAAACTCTTGAATCTTGATGAAATGATGAACTATCATAGTCATCACAATGATAGTACTGCATTGAAACAGTCACATATAATAGTAGTGATGAAATGATGAACTATGATAGTGATCACAATGATAATAACTGCCGAACCCGCCCCAAGCTCGCAGAGGTGTCCACGGCCCAGATCAGTCCAAGGGAAGCACCGCAAGCCTTCCCACCCCCCAGCGCAAGCCCCGGTTGCAACAGGCCCTAACAGGCCACCCCAGGGAAAGTCAGGCGAACAAGACAAAAGCACCCCAGGACACTCCGGGTGAGCCAGACCGGCCCCCAAGCCCCCCACCAAAGCCACCCTCAACCACCCCACCCCAGAGTAAGCATCCCCCCACCAGCCACAAGAGCTGGAGGGTAGCACGCAGTCCCCACATGGCACATATTCCATACACAAATAAATACATAAAACACAATACAATAAGTAATAAGTTAATTAAAGAAAAAATCATAAATCAAAAATCATAATCATAAAAATAAAATGAAATAGGGCCGCACGGTGGTCTAGTGGTTAGCATGTTGGCCACACAGTCACAGTCTATGATGAAATATGAGTAGGGGTCTTTCGTCGGGTCATTAAAACTCTGAAGAACATATTCTCTTCGGGAACATTTTCTGAGCCAGAATTCTAATCTGCAGTTTATCACGAGGGGATTTGAAAAGATTCAAGATTCAAGAGTTTTATTGTCATATGCACAATAAAACAGGTAGTTCTGCTATGCAATGAAATTCTTGTTCTGTTCATTCTGACTGTGTTAAATGCAGAGCTATAGTCTATAAATAGCATTCTGACATACAGTACTGTATTTGTCCTGGCCTTGTAGGTGCGAAAGGGCTGTGTTTAAACTACTAGTTCTGCTATGTTTTCCTTGATGAAACAAGTTTTGACCTAGAGAGATTACAGATCATTTTTGATGATGTCTATACATTGTAAATGCCTTCATTAATTCATCCTGATTGGCCCCAACATCCATGCAATCATCAACAACTAAAAGACTGCGTTGATTTGATGGAAAAATATTTTCATCCGTCAAAGAGTCAGGGATTCCTTCAATAAATTTAATCTTCACATCTCTAGCCAATTCATCATACATGGGTTGGTAGGATGAATAGCTCCAGATGATTTGATCAGGAACTTGACATAAAGTATCCTTCATATTTTGGAGTACATGTTTCACAAAGAACGACTTCCCACTACCATTTGCCCCAACAAGGAGGACGGTGAATGTTACGCATCTGCTGGTTCTGTAAACTGACAAGCTAAATAACCAAGAACACAGATTTTATTCACAGACATCAAGATGTATACACAAACAAATGAAGAAGGATTTATTGCTATAAATGTCATAGTCTCAGTCACTGCTCTGCCGCCACCTAATGGTTTTTCATTGCAGCACACCTGCCTGCCTAGGGGAGGAGTTCCTGACACACCTGTATTCAATCAACGTTGGACTATTTAGCTCTCGCCCTGATGCTTGGTCTTTGCCAGATTGTCTTCTCATGCTCCGTTACCATGCTCTTGTCCTGACGTTCTTGTTACCTTTGATCCTTGTACTTGTGAGTACTTTAGCCTAAGACTTCTTGCTGTGATTCTTGTGTCCATGCATAACGACTCCTGCAAGTTCTGCTGCTCAAGATATTTGACTTTGGTTTTCCTTGCACCTTGCTCGGTCAACCTTGTTTTTGCTTAGTCTAGTTCTATTGTCATTTTTGATACAAGCTCTTTGTTGTAAATATAGATCTAGTTTCGCCAGTTAATTATTTAGTTCTTGTTTTGTACTTCTACCTTGTTTCGTATTTTTTGCACCCTTGTTTTTCCCCTGCCTAGTTTTTGTGCAGTGACCTCAGTTTTGCTCTTTTCCTATTTTTGGTTTTTCCTGCCTTAGTTTTTGTGCAGTGCCTTGTGTTCTCGTTTTTCCCTGTGGCTGTGCCCGGGTCATGCTTTTGGACTGTGTTTTGTATACTACACAACTAGAGTATTAAACTCATAAAATTACCACCGGCGTCTCTCTGCATTTTGGAATTCAATCACACGGCTGTAAGCCGCCACTACATGACAGTACAATCTGGCCAAAATGGATTCGGCAGAGTTAGACCATTTTCGGTCGGTTTAGACACTATTAATCTCCAAGATTTATATGTCATATGTCAAGTCCACGAGAAGGTGTTGAAGTCGTCAACAATTGACTATTACAATACTGCAATAGCATAGATTGTGCTAAATTCAACAATAGGAAGCAATACATTACCAGTGCATATTGCATAGGCTATATACACCCAGTATTTACTTACGATTCTCAGTAAATTCAAATTGTGCCTTTCTGTCCAAATTTTACTCCAGTATTTATATTTTTGTCTTCACTTGTTTCTATTTGAATGCCATTTCTTATTCGAATTTACAGTATCTTTAAATATTTCATACTATTGTGTTACTCATGTTATTACATTTTACTTTTATCTGTGTCTTATTGGTAATATTTTTCTTTCTTTTCCTTAACACAGCACGAGTTATAGCTCGCACATTATTTCTAAACTCCAATTGGCTTATTTTACTTTTTTCCAAAACCTCTCCTTTTTTTTCCTCCCGTCCTTCATCACTGCTTAATGTATATGTAACGGATGCCAGTCTGTGAGGCTGCGCAAGCGTACGTTGGTAAACCTCACTCCCTCTGCCTTAAAGCTGCGCTGAACACGGGGCCAACAGTCTGGGATTTTAGCCGTGCGGTCAGCGCTCCCGCCTTCCATCACGAAGGTATTGTGTTCAAGCACCAGTGCGGGCAGTGCGAAACAGGGCGGGTTACAGCTTCAAATTGTGTGTAAAGTTTCTGTCAAAAATTTTACTCTGGTATCTATTTTATTTATACAGTATTCCATTACATTCCACCTTTGCATTTTTTCCTTCATGACTGCATAGAATACCTAGCCACTGATACATAATTAAAACAGGCAGTTATACTATGCAGTGAAATTCTTATTCTGTTCATTCTCCCAAGAAAAGAAAGAAAACACAAGAAAATGAATAAGAACAGAAGAAACATTAATAAATTAAGCAACAACATTAATACAAATAAATAAATAAATAGTGTTATGAGTGTGTGCGTGTGTTGCGTGTGTGAGTGCTTGGTTGAGGAGCCTGATGGCCTGTGGGTAAAAGCTGTTCGCCAGTCTTGTGGTCCTGGACTTCAAACTCCTGTATCGTCTGCCTGACGGTAGGAGTGTGAATAATGAGTGTTGTGGATGTGTGCTGTCCTTGATGAGGTTGTGTGTTCTTCGTAGGACTCTACATTTATAAATGTCTTGCAATGAGGGGAGGGCTGCCCCAACAATGTTCTGTGAGGTCTTGATCACCCGCTGGAGTGTATAGAAGAGCCACGTGTGTGTTCGCCCGGTCTGCTCAATACATCACTGCATGACACTGTGCTGTTTTCCTGCTAGGCGAGCATTCATTTTAAATGTGCAGTGTCCTTTATATTATACAGGTGTGTTGAAGGTAAAATATGTATGCAAAATAAGTAAATGAATGGTATGAGTGTGTCAATTGCTAATTAGCCGCTATGCTAAGCGGAGTTTGCCATTGCCATTCATTTGTATTGATGTGATACTTTGAATCCTGTTAGATGGTTATTCTACAAGATATAAGTGCCTTTATTTTTCTTGTGTGTTTATATTGCAACATGTATTAGGCTGTTACACATTTACGTTTGCACATGGTCAGACAGTGTATAGGAGAGAGCATCACAACATGACAACACAACATCACTGCATGACACTGCTGTTTTCCTGCCAGCAAATTGAATGCGAGAGACTGTTGAGCTCAAGTGACACTTTATTTTCTTATGCTGGACAGCAATCTTTAAACTGTTCTCAGGATATTTAATGGACATATATATATATATTTATGTTTCACTTAAATGTTTTGCCTGTTCATTCTCGTTGGAAGTGTTATGTTTACAGTGGATCTGACTCCCAGTGTAACTGTGAGCAATGAAAGGAGATGCATTTCAGCCCACCAACTCATTGGTGGTAAACTGCTGTCAGGATTCTGAATTTTGTCATAAACATGGTCGATATTACGTACTCCGGTACAGTAGGTGGCGGTATGCACCGTTGAATTCATGGTTGCAACCCGCCATTAAAATCAAAAGAACAAGCAGACGAAGAAGAAGAAACCTAAGCGAACATGCGCAGAACGGCTCACGTAGGGACAGATGTGGCTTGAGGAGGTACAACCGGAAATTGTGCCCTTTGGACACCGCGTGGGCTGAGTGCTTCGGGGGCTCGCTACCTTGAATTTTGACACAGCTACTGCCGCTAAAGTCCCATTCTTCACCGCTGGATCAACACTTCCGGTTACATCGCGACGACGATGTCAACCAACGCTGGCGTGTTGTTAAATGGAGGCGAAAATGAAGAATTCAAGACTTTTGTTACCTTATACTACAAAGCCTTGAATGGATGTGGAATACCTCAAATGTACTGGAGGAGCCTACATCACAAAATCACGAACCAGGTCAGTGTTAAGTGTCATCACCACCTCTAAAGTGGTAACTTTTAATGGCTTGACTACGTCAGAAAATCACTGACAGCGGGGGTCTCATCAATCTACGAAGTTTGGGTACGCACAATAAAGAACGGAAAGGTTTCGCACGTTTTCCATGCAAAGTGTGGGACATGGGAGTCGTTTAAAATCAGAGCGAAATGCCGCATACACATGCAAGAACGTTAAAGAAACAACTGCAAAAACGCAGAGAAGGGTGGCTACTGGACAGGTGTGGCATCAAAGACGGAACTTGTGAAATTTGTACCTATTTGGTGGCATGCGCGCGGATTAATTGGTTATTAGTTCTATGCCTACTGTGATGAGATACGAAGTGAGATAGTCATCTGTGCTTCATTTTTAAGATTGTCATTGAGCGAATATTTTAGTGTTACAACACAAAAATATGTATCAAAGATTTTAGCGCATGCGCAAAACCGGCGAGGATACACATTTCATGTCGAGTGGAACTGCGTAAAAACATGTTCCATTTGCAGTGAGCAACAACAAGCGAAATGCATACTAAAGCCAAAGTTAAAGTATTCTTACCACTCGAAAATGTGAAATGCAGAAAGAATTGCCTCATAACAGAAAACTTTACATTTATAATTTCCTCATATTGCTTCATGTAAATACACTCTAGTGCCAAACCCCTGCTTGTGTGTGTATATACAGTGTGTGTGTGTGTGTGTGTGTATATATATATATATACACACACACACACACACACACACACACACACACACACACACACACACACACTCCTGATCCAAATCTTAAGACCAGTTGGAAAAAATGCTAGAATTTGCATTTTGCACCTTTGGATCACTACCTGAAGCTCCAGTCTTCTGCTGAATGAAAAAGCACCCCAGATCATGATGGACCCCCTCCAGTGTGCCGGGTAGAAAACATCTCAGGTGGGATCTCCTTGTCATGCCAGTAACGTTGGAAGCCATCTGGACCGTCAAGGTTACATTTTTTCTCATCAGAGAATACAACATTTTTTTAAACCTTTCAGTGTCCCATGTTTGATGCTCCCAGGCAAAGTCTAAACGGCCAGTTTTGTGGCATTGAAGGAGACGAGGTCTTTGAATTTGTTTTTTAAACCCTTTTCCCGCAGATGTCGTCTGATGGTTATTACGCTGCATTCGGCACCAGTAAGGGCTTTAATGTGGGTCGAAGACTGCCCTGTATCTTGATGGACAGCCAATTGGATCCTCCGCCTCAGCGCAGGTGTGACTTTTTTGTTCCAGCTCGACAATCCGACCACGTTCAAAAAGAGAAAGTTTCTTAGCTTTCGCCATCACGAGGGCATGACAGTGTGAATGCCTGACAGAAAATGAACATTTTAAGCCGTTTTATAGCCTGTGGTCTTAAACTGTTGATCAGCTGATAAACAGCCTATTTCAGTTTAATTGTTGTTTTCAATAAATTACTTTTTGAAAATGCTTTTTGTCTCACTTCCCCTTTTTGTTTTTGAATATTGTAGCTCTACTTAAAACCTCATTAAGATCCAAATGTGCAAAATGCAAAGTCTAGCAATTTTTCAACTGGTCCTAAGATTTCGATCAGGAGTATATATATGTGTGTATGTATATGTGTGTATGTACAGTATATACAGTGGGGCAAAAAAGTATTTAGTCAGCCACCAATTGCGCAAGTTGTCCCATTTAAAAGATTAGTGAGGTCTCCAACTTTCATCATAGGTGTATCTCAACTATGAGAGACAAAATGATAAAAAAAAAATCCAGAAAATCACTGTCTGATTTTTAAAGAATTTATTTGCAAATTATGGTGGAAAATAAGTATTTGGTCACATAGCAAGCAAGATTTCTGGCTCTCACAGACCTGTAACTTCTTCTTGAAGAGGCTTCTCTGTCCTCTACTCGTTACCTGCACAAATGGTACATATTTGTCCATCAGTATAAAAGACACCTGTCCGCAACCTCAGACAGTCAGACTCCAAACTCCACTATGGCCAAGACCAATGAGCTATCAAAGGACACCAGAAACAAAATTGTTAGACCTGCACCAGGCTGGGAAGACGGAATTTGCAATAGGTAAGCAGCTTGGTGTGAAGAAATCAACTGTGGGAGCAATTATTAGAAAATGGAAGACATACAAGAACACAGATAATCTCCCTCGATCTTGGTCTCCACGCAAGATCTCACCCCGTGGGGTCAATGATCACGTGAACAGTGAGCAAACATTCCAGAACCACACAGGGGGACCTAGTGAATGACCTACAGGGAGCTGGGACCAAAGTAAAAAGGCTACCATCAGTGACACACTACGCTGCCAGGGACTCAAATCCTGTAGTGCCAGACGTGTCCCCCTGCTTAAGCCAGTACATGTCCAGGCTCGTCTGAAGTTTGCTAGAGAGCATTTGGATGATCCAGAAGAGGATTGGGAGAATGTGATATGGTCAGATGAAACCAAAATTGAACTTTTTGGTAGAAACTCAACTTATCGTGTTTGGGGGAGAAAGAATGCTGAGTTAAATCCAAAGAACACCATACCTACTGTGAAGCATGGGTGTAGAAACATCATGCTTTGGGGCTGTTTTTGTGCAAAGGGACCAGGACGACTGATCCGTGTAAAGGAAAGAATGAATGGGGCCATGTATCGTGCGATTTTGAGTGAAAACCTAATTCCATTAGCAAGGGCATTGAAGATGAAATGTGGCTGGGTCTTTCAGGATGATAATGATCCCAAACACACCTCCCGGGCAACGAAGGAGTGGCTTCGTAAGAAGCATTTCAAGGTCCTGGAGTGGCCTAGCCAGTCTCCAGATCTCAACCCCATAGAAAATCTTTGGAGTGAGTTGAAAGTCTATGTTGCCCAGCGATTGCCCCAAAACGTCACTGCTCTAGAGGAGATCTGCGTGGAAATGGACCAAAATACCATTAACAGTGTGTGGAAACCTTGTGAAGACTTTCTGAAAACGTTTAACCTCTGTCATTGCCAACAAAGGGAAGATAACAAAGTATTGAGATGAACTTTTCTTATTGACCAAATACTTATTTTCCACCATAATTTGCAAATAAATTCTTTAAAAATCAGACAGTGTGATTTTCTGGATTTTTTCCCCCTCATTTTGTCTCTCTTAGTTGAGGTACACCTATAACGAAAATTGGATACCTCACTCATCTTTTAAGTGGAAGACCGTGCGCAATTGGTGGCTGACTAAATACTTTTTTGCCCCCACTGTTTATGTGTATATTCTCATTCCTCTCCCTATCCCCCTGTGCTCTTTCTCTTTGCCATCTTTATCTCATCTCAGCCAACTGAGCCCGAGTTCTATTGCAGGTTTATTTCCTAGAGAGAGTCATCCCTTGACTTTGTCAACAAAGAGCTTGCAAATAAATCCAAATAGGTCTCATTCCTTACAGAAATCTTTTTTTCTTTTCTTGACAGATTTATGATGCTGGCAAGGTGTTTGGAATCATGCAGCTCCAGGTAAATGAGGATGATTGGAATAAGGTTGGCTGTGTAGAGAAGGAAAAGACTGGAATGGTGGTTAGCTCCAAAGTAATTGTTACACGAAAGAGTGGACTGCAAACCTCACAGCCAACAAGGTAAGTATGGCAAAGATGCCTTGTTAGTAGGAGTGTAACAGTATACATGTATTTGTATTCAGTAGGGCTGCAGCTATCAATTATTTTTGTAATGGAAAAGTCAATTTGAGTGTTTGATTAATCGAGTAATTGGAATAAAACACACTTGAATAATTTCATAATAAAACAACCTCCATGTGTATTTTAGTGAAAACTAGTTTAAATTATTAATTTGTCTTATAAATGCACATCAACATTGAATTTGCACTTTCAACATAGTGCTGTCGAGATTTAAAACAAGGAGTGATTATGATCTGTATTTAATGTAGTAAATCTAATGAATGTCTTTTTTTAATCTCACATAAAATTGCAGAAAGGAAAAGTCCTCACCTTGAGTTATTTTCATTTAAATTTATTATACTATGGCAGATCACAAAGTTGATATTAGGCATGGGCCAGTTGCTGGTTTCAGTGTATACCACAGTATAAAAAAGTCATGATTTAAAAAAAAAAAAACGCTAAAATAGTCTGTTATACCATCCTACAATATGAGAGAAAGTGATGGTCCACCGCGGCCACTATGTGGAAATACTTTGTCATGTCCTGTGTTATTCCTCGCAGTTGCAACTGGGCTTTGGTGTGCAGAAACCACAGGCATGAACTTTGTTGGGAGATGTCAGCAACTAAACCGTCGCAGCATAGCTAGCACTGTCGTTAGCTGCCTCGAAGCATCAAGGGGGGCCAGTGTGACGTGTGCTCTCGTAGGGTTTTGGATCCCGGAGCGTCTGTATTTCACACTCTTTGTATTGTTTACTGGCTTTGCTTGGCGTCATAGAACTCTACTACAAAATCAGTGTTTTCTACAAGTTCGCTTCTTAAACTATTATTTCATGATGAAATTAAAAATGTGCCCATTGATGAAACCATTTCAATATGTTGCCTTGACTTCGGCTGCATTGTCTTTTGCATAATCATTTTAAATTCTTGTATATCGGTAATTTTTGATAGCAAATGCTAACTGGATGTAACACATGAACTGCGTTACATAGTTAATTTGACTGACACCAGTACTCAGGTTATGTACACAACTATTTAGGAGTTATGTTTATTATCATTATTATTATTATCATTATTATTATTATTATTATTATTATCTTTATTTCCATATTGAAGTGAATTATGATAGCAACTACTTTGATTACCTGTAAACTTTGAAAATGTGAATGTGAAATACTAATCATTAATATTTACAATAGAATTTCAGAGTTTACTGGTTACATTTTGTCTATGTTATGTTTTATAGAAAGAGGTAGATCATTTTGACTTGTATTTGCATGCTGAGAAAGTGTGTGCACTCCTGGTATACATGTATAACATACATAAAAATCTACTCATATATTTTTTTTATTTTAAGTAAATATATATACTTTCTATATTTATAGTAGTAGGTAGATCTTTGGGACTTGGTCATTTTCAAAGTAGCTCGCAGGCTAAAAAAGTTTGAGCACCCTGCTCTATACAGTTCAGAAATAATTCTAGTTCCGGCCTCTTTATACGATTTCAATATGATTCTTATCACACCAGTCGCTTCCCAGGAGGGGTCTACCTTCATCTCCTTTAAATAATAGTCCCTGAGTTGCAGGTACTGTACCTATGAAAGTCAAGGTTACACTTTTCTTTTAAGTTTTGGAAACTCTACAGCTGCCTCCCCTTCAACAGTAAACACCACACTGTGATTCCATTAGTTATCCACCTTTTGAATCCTTAATCGTATTTAATTGGTTTAAAACCACTGTCAAAATCTTAAGACCAGTTGAAAAATTGCTAGAATTTTCATTTTCCACATTTGGATCTTAATGAGGTTTTAAGTAGAGCTACAATATACAAAAACAAGAAGGGGGAGTGAGACAAAAAACATTTTGTAAAAGTAATTTATTGAAAACAACAAACTGACATAGGCCGTTTATCAGCTGATCAACAGTTTAAGACCATCGCTCAAAAAAATAACAAAAAACTCTCCAAACCAGAACAAAAATTGTTCTCGGTAGGACTCGGTAATGAGTAGCTCCACCGTTCTTGTTAATCACTGCGAAAATTGCTTTGGACATCTCATGAGTGTTTCCAGGAGGCAAGTGGAAACATTGCTCCAAGTGGTGAAGATGGCTTCACGAAGGGCATCAACTGTCTGGACCTGATGGCCATTTTAGGTGCCGTTTGATGGTTATTGCGCTGCAGTCGGCAGCAATAAGGGCCTTAATGTGGGTCGACATTAAGGTTAAGGTTTGGTTTGGTTTAGTTTATTTGAACATGAAGGTTACAATGGAATACAGCTCATGAATCATTCTTTCACAGTTCCACATGTCCAAAAGGAGTAGGAAGAAGCAAAGTTTATTTAATCCTACCCCCCCCATTCCACATCTAGTACAACACCTGTTTCATATCCTTCCAGCTCAAAGTCCATTCCTTTGTTGGCATTGATCCAAGTTTCTGAGATTGCTATTACTTTGAAAGGTTCTTTGAATTGATTCAAATATTGTTTGATGCTAATAAAGTTTGCATACATGCTTCTGCTGTTTATGTGGATGATGGACAACTTGTCGTCGTTGATGAGGCTGTTGTTATATTGCTACTCCGAATAATAACAGCAGTCGTTTGTAATGTGAGAGAAAAAATTTGAGTCCGGATCAATGTCTTTTTCCATATCCAATTGTTTGTGATCTGTAGAAGTTAAATGTGTCCAATTGTAGATCTTCTTGTAGCATATTAGAACTGTTTTCTTCCATGTTGGGAGACCTCAATATCTTTCTAGGTCCTTGATGTCTTTGACAACAAGAACTCTGGCCTCTGGTCCTCCATTTACTTAGATGAAGATTTTGCAATTTGCACTCCACGTTCCTTGGATCCTTCTTTGCTTCCTCAGATCACGTGCTTTCTTAGCAATTTCAGCATTGCGCCTTGTCAGGTGGTCATTCATGTAGACTTGTTGCTCCGTTGAGGCGACATCCATGTCAGTATCCGACACTTCTCTGGCATAGGACCTTGGTTTGATTCGAAGCCCTGTCACGACCACGTCATTCATTCGCGTGTTCTGATCTATGTCATCTATGGTAATTTTCAGCTGCTCAATGATTTTATCTTTTTCTTCACATTCTTTTTTTGAGAGTTGCTCTCAATGTAGCATTACTTTCCTGTAATTCTTTATTCTCCACTCTAATGACCCCATATCATTTTGTAATGCTTTATTCTCTGCTCTCTGACCTTGAACTTCCTTACTTAGGGACCCTATTTCTTTTTGCATCTCTTGAACTTCTCTTTGCGTGGAGGTGGAAGTCTCCACAATGAGCTGCAGCTGCCTTCCAAATTCCCCCAGGACTTGCGCTGTGGTAGCCTCACACTTTTGCGTTAAGATTCTTTCTTGCTTTTTTGCTTGGTCATGAATCTTCTTTATGGCTCTCGCTGTTGCTCCATCTACACTTCCACTCACTTGTCTCATCTGATTAAGTGTGTCATCATTGTCAGGTCTCGGCGGCGGTTGAGGTACACGGCTAGCACCTCCGGTTGTCTCAGGAGTCAGTTCTAGATCGGCATCTTCCATATACTTAACTGAATCCGGAGTGCTTCGTCCAGAACTGCTAGAGCCGCCGCCTGATCCGCCTCTTCTCCATCGAGCCTTTGACATTGTTACTGTTGCTTAGCAACGCCGTCAGTTAGCCGTTCACTTGTGGTGTAAGCCTTCGGTGATTAATATTCCTTATACCAGAGAGTTTGTCTCTCCCAGTGTCTCACCAGTCCTCGTTAGCCGAAAAAAGCTCCAGATGTTTTTAAAATCCGGCTTCGTATGCAGCTGTCAAACCGTGGCTAGCATGATAGCTTGCCTTTAACGGCTGTTGGCTCCAACTGACTGTCTGTTTTGGTGAGTTTAGTCCACACGCTGGTCCGAATTGAGGCAGAAGTCTCAGCACTCACTTGCGGAGTTGTGATCACGAACTGTAGCCGCCAAAAGTCACAGAAGGTTTAAAACTCCGGTAGACAGAGCTTTTCCGTCAGCGTCCTTTCCATACATCAGGAAGTGACGTAGTTTTTTTAGCTTTAGCCATCATGAGGGCATGACAGTGTGAATGCCTGACAGAAAATGAAAATTTTGAGCAGATATTGGCTTTTATAGCCTGTGGTCTTAAACTTTTGATCAGCTGATAAACATCCTTTTTCAGTTTAATTGTTGTTTTCAATAAATTACTTTTTAAAAATGCTTTTTGTTTCACTCCCCCTTCTTGTTTTTGCATATTGTGTCTGTACTTAAACCCTCATTAAGATCCAAATGTGCAAAATGCAAATTGTAGCAATTTTTCAACTGGTTTTAAGATTTTGATCCTTTAATCCTTTCCTGCATCTTATGTTTTTTCACTATGGCAAACCACAAGTCCAGTAATTTAATCAATTTGATTTTTGATCTCTTTGAATACCTCCTGGTCCCCCACAACACAGTGCACTGGGTATTCTCCACAGTATATTTACATCTTTCCACTTTGCAATATAATTTGGTTTACACCAACATACTAGAAATCTCATTTCATCCTGATTATCTGAATTTGTGAGGTCAAAGCCAGTGTTAGTGTGGACCATCTATCGATATCTCTTTGTATGTCCTGACTTATTCTGCTATAATTTGCTTGGTATAACTTAGATATTCCCTTTGTAACGGTAAGCCCCAAATATATATATATATAATAATATATAATTTTCTTACGTCCCCAGTCAAAGTTAAACATTTCTTGCATATCACGTGAGGGGCTGTAATTGAGCCTTAATATCTGCGTCTTTGTGACATTTATTTAATACCCTGACAAATTTCCAAACAATTCCAGAAGTTTCATCAGTGGAGGTAATGATTTATCTCTGTATTTTGTCTCACTGCTTGCGCGAGCCGTTCAATAAAAAGAGTGCTTAAGGTGGGTGATAGGCAGCAGCCTTGTCTCGTCGACCTCTGCAGTGGTATTCTATCTGTCAGGCTGCCATTAATTTGTATTCTTGCTGTTTGTTGTTGGTAGAGCGTCCTAATACACTGTACTGCCTTATTGTTGAATCCAAATCGTTCTAATACTGTGAATAGTTGTTAATACAATTAACACAGTCGAATGCTTTTTCAGCATCGACACTAACTAGTACAGTGCTCTTCTTGTCGTTTTTTGCTTGTTCCACAATATGCAACGTTCTCCTAATATTATCATGTGTCTGACGTCCTCTTATAAATCCTGCTTGATCTTCATTTATCAGTTTGACACAAATGAGTTCAAGATTCAAGATTCAAGATTCAAGAGAGTTTTATTGTCATGTGCATAGTACAACAGCAGTTATACCATGCAATGAAAATCTTATTCTGTTCATTCTCCCAAGAAAAGAAAGAAAACAAATGAAAGAATAAGAACATAAGAAACATAAACACATAAACATATATACCAATAAATTAAGCAACAACAACAGACGAGACATTAATACAAGTAAATAATACAAATAAATAAATAAATAAAGTGCTATGAGTGTGTGCGTGTGTTGCGTGCGGCGTGTGCGAGTGCTTCGTTGAGGAGCCTGATGGCCTGTGGGTAAAAGCTGTTTGCCAGCCTTGTGGTCCTGGACTTCAAACTCCTGTAGCGTCTGCCTGACGGTAGGAGTGTGAATAGTGAGTGTTGTGGATGTGTGCTGTCCTTGATGAGGTTGTGTGTTCTGCGTAGGACTCTAGATTTATAAATGTCTTGCAGTGAGGGGAGGGCTGCCCCAACAATGAGTTCAACCTCTTTGAGATTATCGTAGTATAGATTTTATAGTTTACGTTTAATAACGACATCAGCCTATAGTTTATGCAGTGTTGTTGATCTTTTCCTTGTTTTGGTATGACTGTAATTATTGCCTCAGCCCATGAGGGAGGTATTTTATTGTTCTGAAGAGTCCCATTCAAGGAGGAGAGGAGGACCGGAGTTAGCTCTTCTATAAACATCTTATACCACTCCACTGGAAACCCGTCACTTCCCGGTGACTTATGATTTTTTTGTGCGTTTATTGCCTCTTTCACTTCCTTTGTTGTAATTTCAGCCATAAGCCTATCATTCTGTCTGAGGAAAGGTCTAGCCCCTCAAGAAAAACCATCATTTCCTCTCCTTTTGCTGATGTATATACAGTATGTCACAAAAGTGAGTACACCCTTCACATTTCTGCAAATATTTTATTATATCTTTTCATGGGACAACACTGAAGAAATGAAACTTTGCTACAATGTAAAGTAGTCAGTGTACAGCTTGTATAACAGTGTAAATTTACTGTTCCCTTCATAATAACTCAATACACAGACCTTAATGTCTAAACTGCAGGCAACAAAAGTGAATACACCCCAAGTGAAAATGTCCAAATTGGGCCAAAAGTGTCAATATTTTGTGTGGCCACCATTATTTTCCAGCACTGCCTTAACCCTCTTGGGCATGGAGTTCACCAGAGCTTCACAGGTTGCCACTGGAATCCTCTTCCACTCCTCCATGACGACATCACGGAGCTGGTGGATGTTAGAGACCTTGTGCTCCTTCACCTTCAGTTTGAGGATGCCCCACAGATGCTCAATAGGATTTATGTCCGGAGACATGCTTGGCCAGTCCATCACATTCACCCTTAACTTCTTTAGCAAAGCAGTGGTTGTCTTGGAGGTGTGTTTGGGGTCGTTGTCATGTTGGAATACTGCCCTGCGGCCCAGTTTCCGAAGGGAGGGGATCATGCTCTGCTTCAGGATGTCACAGTACATGTTGGCATTCATGGTTCCCTCAATGAACTGTAGCTCCCCAGTGCCGGCAGCACTCATGCAGCCCCAGACCATGACACTCCCACCACCATGTTTGACTGTAGGTAAAACACACTCGTCTTTGTACTCCTCACCTGGTTTCCGCCACACACGCTTGACACCATCTGAACCAAAAAAGTTTATCTTGGTCTCATCAGACCACAGGACATGGTTCCAGTAATCCATGTCTTGAGTCTGCTTATCTTCACCAAACTGTTTGCGGGCTTTCTTATGCATCATCTTTAGAAGAGGCTTCTTTCTGGGATGACAGCCATGCAGACCAATTTGATGCAGAGTGCGACGTATGGTCTGACCACTGACAGGTTGACCACCCATCCCTTCAACCTCTGCAGCAATGCTGGCAGCACTCAGGCGTCTATTTTCCAAAGACAACCTCTGGATATGACGCTGGGCACGTGCACTCAACTTCTTTGGTCGACCATGGCGAGGCCTGTTCTGAGTGGAACCTGTGATGTTAAACTGCTGTATGGTCTTGGCCACCGTGCTGCTGCTCAGTTTCAGAGTGTTGGCAATCTTCTTATAGCCTAAGCCATCTTCGTGTAGCGCAACAATTCTTTTTTTCAGATCCTCAGAGAGTTCTTTGCCATGAGGTGCCATGTTAAACTTCCAGTGACCAGTATGAGAGAGTGCGAGAGTGATAAAACCAATTTTAACACACCTGCTCCCCATTCACACCTGAGACCTTGTAACACTAATGGGTCACATGACACTGGGGAAAGAAAATGGCTAATTGGGCCCAATTTGGACATTTTCACTTGGGGTGTATTCACTTTTGTTGCCTGCAGTTTAGACATTAAGGTCTGTGTATTGAGTTATTTTGAGGGGACAGTAAATTTACACTGTTATACAAGCTGTACACGTTTTGCCAATAATTTTGTGGCTTTTGGGCGTACTTCGTAATAGCCCTGCTTAAAGTCTTTTTTTAGATTTCATCTAATAATATACTCCTGGACTCTTTCATTTCTTGATATACGTTGGATCTTGTGTCCTCTGATAGTCCTGTTCCAGTTCCCTTAATTTCTCACTATTTACTCTATACTCTTTAGCTTTAACATTTTTTGCATGTGCTGTTTCAGGTATTAATTTCCCTCTGATAACTGCCTTCATCGCGTCCCAGAGTATTGTTCGGTATCTCTCCTTTGTCGTTCTCCTCAATGTATCTTTTTATCTCTGCTTTTACTTTAGCCCTTGTCTGATCTTTGTTTAATATTCCCAAGTTGAGTCTCCATATTGTTTTCCTTTTCCTGATGTTAAGATTTATTAACAGATCAACTGGGTTGTGATCAGATACATCTGCACCCCCAATCTGTCATTCCCTCACTCTATAGTAATCCTCCATCCATCCATTTTCTATCCCGCTTCTTCCTCATTAGGGTCGCGGGGATGCTGGAGCCTATCCCAGCTGACTTCAGGCGACAGACTGGTCACCAGCCAATCGCAGGGCACATATAGACAAACAACCATTCACACATTCATACCTATATATAAGTCACCAATTAACCTCACCTGCATGTTTTTGGACTGTGGGAGGAAGCCGGAGTAACGGGGAGAAAACCCACGCGCACACGGGGAGAACATGCAAACTCCACACAGAAATGCCCAGGGGAGAATCGAACCCAGGTCTTCCCGATCTCCAAGCTGTTACTTTGTTGGCCAACATGCTAACCACTAGACCACCGTGCGGCCCGTAATCCTCCATGTTAATGAAAAAATAGTAGATTCTTGAGTGCACTTTGTGTACCGCTGAATAGTGTGTATAATCTCTTTCGAGGGGGTGCATATTCCCCCATACATCTACCATCCCCATCTCTTCCAAAGATTATATATGTTCAAAAACCTTGTAAGTCGCATTCTGTTTATTTTAACGCTGGTTGTATCTACTTTATGATCTCTAATGACATCCTGGTCTCCCCCACATATCAAAATACCACACGTTTCTGTTGCAATAGCATCAAATAGGCACCTTATTTCCTTTTAGCGGATTGTTTAGGCCATTAACATCCAGCGACATTATCCTAACATCATTCAACATCCTTGTGTTTTATCATTCTTTGATCATATCCTCCCAAACAAATCCTAACTAGGCACTCATTAAAACAAAAACAAAAAAAAACATTCAACTCTTCTCCACAAGTCCCCCTTGATGGGCAGAGGAGAAATCATCATCTCTAAGAGGGCTACTCTCTAGCCTTCCCGTTCTGGTAACTCTATAAAAGACCTAGATGTCCAACTGAATAATATACTAACATCAACAGTCCCCAGCCGGGTGGAACTATTATTTTGAATGACAGAGAAGTCTTTGTTATGAACCCGTAATTCTACCTCTCTCTTCCTGCACTCGTTCAGATTTTCTTGACGAAGTCCTGTAGCTTTTCCCTCGCCTGCATCACCATTCCATGTCGAGTCTCTCTCCTCCGGACACGCCGCCACTCAGCTACTCCTCGCTCCTTTCCCGCCGCCACCGGCGCACTGTCGTCTCCTGGGATGTCCACAGCGTAGACCGGGGTGGGCAAACTTTTCGGCCCGGGGGCCACATTGACTTTTACAATTTGACAGACGGGCCGGGTCAGCATAAGATACGATACATATAAAAAAACTGCATTTGTACAAATGAAACAGTTACAGTACATATGAAACATAACCAGAAAAAAGCATGAAAGTATGAACATACCTTTTCATGAGAACAGTGCTGTTGATCACCTATTTTAGCCAGTGCATCGAAGTCTGGTGGTAATCCTGTTGTGGCAATTCTCAGAACAGATCTGAGGTGTTCATCACTCATCTGGGATCTGTGGGGTGCTTTGTTGGTGTTCATCACACTAAAAGTCTGTTCACACATACGTAGAGCCCAACAACACCAGCATCGTCTGTGCCATCTTCTGGATGTTTGGAAATTTGGCTGCACTGAATGAAGCATAAAACTCATCCAGTTTCAGGGAGTTGAACTTGTCCTTTAACACCATGTCACATTGGAGATCAATCAGTTCCAACTGCAACTCCTGTGGAACCGTTTGCGGGTCTTGTGAGAAGGGACATGACACCAGTTGAAATGCCCTGTCAATTTTTCCAAAATCACAAAACCGACGGCAGAATTCCTCACGCAGGTCATCCAGTGATTTTGCTGTATTTTTTCACATGTTGTGGGGCCTCTTTTTACGTAGCCAGTGTGGGAAAATGAGCAAATGACTTGTCTGACATTTGCTTGGAAAATAAAACCAGCTTGGCTTTGAAGGCTCTGACGTTGGCTTGCATTTCATGCACAAACTGTTTTTTCCCTTGTAGCTTCACATTCAACTGGTTCATGTGTGTCAGTATGTCCACAGTAAAAGCTAAATCACAAAGCCAAACTGCGTCATTCAGCTCAGGAAATGTGTCAGTATTCTCAAGTAGCTCCAAAAACCAAATCATCTCCTGTTTGATCTCCCACACACGTTGACATAATTTTCCCAAACTTAACCAGCGGACATTAGAATGGTTAAGTAAGTCTGTGTGATTCGCACCAGTTCCTTCAAGAAAATTAAGAAACTGACGATGGTGAAGTCCCCTCGCTGGAATAAAGTTAACGAGTTTCACAACTGGCTTCACTACGTGGGCAAGCTGCAACACGGATTTACACAGCGCTTCCTGGTGAATTATGCAGTGTAGAAAAATGACCTCCTGCTCAGGGTTGTCCTCTTTCACCTGTCCTGAATTCTCTTGAGCATCCCGACGTTTTTTCCTGTCAGATTTGGCGATCCATCTGTGGTAATGTTGGCGAGCGAGTAGAAGAAGAGCGGTAATTGGAAATGGCTCTCTCAAGTCACTGCACCTATGGCGCCACCTGTTGTTGAAATGGCGTCATTACAAGTCAAAATGAAATGAACGCAGTCATTCACATCAAACCTTAATTCTGTACCAATCTTCGGCGGGCTGGATTAAAAAGAACAACGGGCCAGATCTGGTCCACGAGCCGTAGTTTGCCCACCTCTGGCGTAGACTCTCACTCTCATTTCCTGTGCTGCTGTCGTATGTCTTCATTCCATCACTCCAGTGGATTCAGATTCTAGTCAATGGTGTCTGAAACCGAACTCCTCTCTCCTTCAGCACCTTTTTAATACTCATATCAGGCTTTTCGTTTTTTGACGACTTCGGCTGGATAGTCGCGATTAAAAAAAATTAATAAATAAATCAATAAAAAATAAATAAAAAACTTGTTTCCCATGTACACCTTCCTCTTCCACGCCGTCTTAAAAATTACTTCCTTCTTCTCAAACTTTAGAAAGTTGACAATAATGGATCGGGGTGCAGCATCCTTAGTTTTTCCGCTCGTGTGTTTGCTAGCTTGTTCGCTAGCTTCACTTTCGGTGTGTTCGGATGCTGCACGGGTTTGGTCCTGCTCTCAGCTTGCTTTCTTTGTTCTTCTTTTGTTTCTCCCACGCATGTCAATCGTTGTTGCCATTGAGTTAAGTCTTTTGGTGGGTTTATGATGCCCGGCCAGGGAGAGTCGATGACTACACGTCTGCTCTCGGCGCCATATTACTGGAAGTCCTAACATTTCATATATTTTTGAAAAAAAAAGTGAGAATGAAATACAAACAAATACAAACTGCGAAGTGTCGAGGGACGGCTGTAAATGATTACTGAAAAGGTTAAATGATCATTTAACGTCGCTTTTACCTTTTATTGAAGACTTTGTTCAGCCATGGATGACCAAGGGACTACTAAATGCCTAGAAGAAGAAGAAAAATACACTATATAGGAGATTTATCATTCAAAAAACTAAAGAAGCAGAAAAAATATGTAAAACATACAAAAATAAGTTAACAAACATCCTGAGAGTGTGTACTGTAGGAAAGAATATTATAGTCAATTATTAAACAAGAATAAAAACAACACTAGAGCAACATGGGGCATTCTAAACAGTATTATACGGAACAGTGCTAAGAAAGACTACCCTCTTTATTTTATAGATGGAAATGATAAATATGACAACATGAATCAGGTAGTTGAAAGGTTCAACAATTACTTCGTAAATATTGGACCGGAATTGGAAACAAAGATCCCAAATTACCCACCAGTAGAGGAAAGAAATGAGATCATAGACAATAATCCCAATTCCATGTTCCTCACTAACGTTACACAAAAGGAAATCATAGATATTGTCAATAAATTCAAAGCGAAAACATCAACCGATTGCAACGGAATAGAAATGGAAACGATAAAAAGGGTTATAAATGAGATTGTACAACCGCTAACATACCTTAGCAACCTATCATTCCAGACAGGTAAATTCCCAAATAAAATGAAAATCGCTGAAGTAGTTCCAATCTTTAAAAATGGAAACAAACATCAATTCATAAATTACCGACCAGTGTCCTTACTGCCACAATTTTCCAAAATCATTGAAAAACTATTTAATAACAGGTTGGACAATTTTCTAAACAAAAATGAGTTACTCATGGACAGTCAATACGGATACAGAAGCAACATTTCAACTTCCATGGCACTGATAGAAATTACAGAGGAAATCACCAATGCTATAGATCAAAGAAAGTGCACGGCTGCAGTATTTATGGATTTAACAAAAGCCTTTGACACAATTAATCATGATATTCTAATCACTAAACTAGAAAGGTATGGAATTAGAGGGTTAGTCTTGAACTGGGTTAAAAGCTACTTAGCTGACAGGAGGCAATATGTGAAGCTAGGAGAACGTACAGTACGTCCGAGGAGTTAAACATATCATGCGGCGTTCCCCAGGGGTCAATTCTAGGACCAAAACTATTCAATCTATATATAAACGACATCTGTAAAGTCCCAAGAGACCTAAAGCTAGTATTATTTGCAGACGATACAATCGCATTATGTTCTGGAGACAGCACACCAGAGCTAGTGCAACAAATCACAGATGAACTAACTCTACTAAAAAGATGGTTTGATAAAAACAGACTATCACTGAACCTAAGTAAAACTAAAGTAATGCTATTTGGTAAGTGTAAAAAGGAAACGTACCAGCAAATACAAATTGATGGTGTAGACATTGACAGGGCGAACGAAAATAAATTTCTCGGGGTTATAATAGATGAGAAGATGAACTGGAAATCTCACATTAAAAATTTAAAACATAAAGTGGCAAGAAACATCTCAATACTGAATAAAGCTAAATTTGTCCTTGACCAAAAAGCACTACATACGCTCTACTGCTCACTGATATTACCATATCTAACTTATTGTGCCGAGTTATGGGGTAATAACTACAAAAGTGCACTTCAGCCACTAACTGTGCTACAAAAAAGGTCACTCAGGATCATCCATAATGCTGCTTACAGAGAACACACAAACTCTTTATTTATAAAATCACAATTATTAAAATTTGCGGATCTCGTAAACCTTCAGACGGCTAAAATTATGCATAAAGCAAACAATATTCTTCTACCGAAAAATGTAAAACAATTCTTATCAACAAGAGAGGAGAAATATGATCTGAGAGGAAAATTTAACCTAAAACACCTATATGCACGGACAACACTGAAAACTTTCAGCATTTCTGTATGTGGAGTCAAGTTGTGGAATGGAATGGGTAAGGAACTCAAACAATGCACAACAATGAGCGATTTTAAGAAAAAGTACAAGCAGTTGATGTTCACAAAATACAAAGAAGAAGAGACCTGAACCACTGTGTACATACAATACAACATCTAACCACTACTATACTGACTATTAACTCTTCATTGTGGTGAGTACATGGTCTGTACTCATTCATTATCAATCAAACACTTCTTCAATCATTCTATCAATTATAAAGCCTGCAGCTTCCTTTTAGTAAGTGAAAACCTTGGTTATGATCGCACTACATTGTCATGTAGCCTTACAAAGCATACCTGGAAGAACAAGAGGTGAATAAATGTATTGCAATTAATGTGAAACTGATGAGAGGTAGGATTAAATAAGCTTTGCTTCTTCATACTCCTTTTTGGACATGCAAAACTGTAAACTGTATTATGTGATGTGCTACTGTTTGACTTATATGCATGTTCAAGATGAATTAAAACCATGAACCATTTGTTGACAAAGACAAAAGCAGAGATCCACATGGACATGCATGTTTTTGTATCTATATTGATAAGCCACAGGCCTCACACACTACCCCAAAGCTATAAAAATTGGGGAAACACTGTTTTAGTAGTAGTAGTAGTAGTAGTAGTAGTAGTAGTAGTAGTTGTACTTTTAAAAGAATCTTTTTTTTTAATTTAAACTTTTTTTCAACTAAAGCTTTTGAATACATGACAGGTTACATTTCTTTACAAATGTGTTATTTTTGCCAACAGTTTTTGAATGAGCTTTACAATATGGACATTTTAATGCCTTTGCAGCGTTTTCTTGGTTGACCATGCATGGACATACCGTGTTGGTCATGCCCGTCAGCAGCTGGAGGAGATTCCTGGCCTGTTGCAAAGAATGGAGTCCCTCATGAGGTTGGAGAAAGACCCTGCTGCTGATTCAGTCCAGCGTGTGATGGACCGTATGTGGCTGTACAACCAGACTTACCAACTTTCCCAAGGGGTAAGTAGACCACTTTACACAGTCACTGGTTAGTCAGTTGAAATTAACCCATAATGTTTGGAAGCAATATGGTATGTCTATTTATAAAAGTTATTTACTGCACTTTTGTACTGTTCATTGAGTATCAACATTAAGTACGACACATTCTTAACCATTTTTGAAAGTTTTGCCATGCCCCGAGAGATGCAAGGTAATGTATGCAAAACTAGGATTGAATGATTTGCAGCTGTTTGCAACAAAACTGAAGAAGAGTGACGCTGTTTCAAACTAGATTTGAGTTACTAATTGTTTTAAACGAGAATTTTAATCATCTTTAGCTACTTGAGCTAACCAAAGCACTGCAGAAATATTTGTCATTTACCCATTCAGCAGCCTGTTTGTCCCTGCTGTCTGTCCTGGTGCCTCGTGTACAAAGACTTGCATGGATTTTCCTACTTAAACATGGTGTACGCTTAAAACTTCGAAAATGGCATACACACAAAAAATCCTGATGTATCAAACTGTGCGTAAGTATGAATCCAAACACATTTCCTTTTGTACCTCTCAATCAACGTGGAATTGAGCGCACATGTAGTAGTGCCAGACAGCCTCCCTCAGCACGGCCACATTTAAATATGCAAATTCTTATAAAATATGCTCAGCACCTGTGATTCTGCTGTCTTTTGGATCATAAAACAAAATGTATAGATCAGGAAAGAAGAGGAATTTGACCACGTGTGAGTTGGAGAGACTCCTCAATAAAGACACCAAATCGGTTTCAAACTCCGGTAGCAAAAGCAGAGCTCTTACTAAAAACATCCTTTCCAAACAACAGAAAGTGACGTCCTGTCACTTCCTCTAGGGTGTCGTATTTGAGCTGGACCACATATCTGTGGTAGTGGAGTAAAATACAATGTTTTTGATGTCCTTCAACTCATCTTCTTTTCGTACGGTCTGTCAAACATTTCACGAAATGTTGGCTATTGAAAGGTTGCATTTCTTTCGCAATGTTGCAGGCGACACTGTTTGTGAGCGCACACCATTTTGCACAGTTTCGTTGATATTTACTTTGCCGAACAAACGCCTCAGTAAGCGTTGACTGTTGGGACCTGCACCTCCACTTTAGATAAAGACTGGAATACAGAAAGGAAAATGTTAATGAATTTGGACATCAATGTACAGAGTTTATATTATATGAAAAAAATACCTGATACATTAAAACAGAGCCCATTTGAAGCTACTTTTGACATTTTCAAATTATGCCATAATATACACTGCTCAAAAAAATTTAAGGAACACTTGGAAAACACATCAGATCTAAACTGGGGGAAAAATTATCTTGAATATCTTTCCTGATAATACGTGGGTGATGTATTAGTAACAAAATGATGCCACATAATTTGATAGAAATGAAAATGATCACCCTATAGAGGGGGGGAAATCAAAGACACCCCAAAAATGAAAGTGAAAAAATGATGCAGCACACTGGTCCATTTTGCCAAAATGTCATTGTAGCAACTCAAAATGATTCTCAGTAGTTTGTGTGGCCCCCACGTGCTTGTACGCATGCCTGACAACGTCCTAATGAGACTACGGATGGTGTCCTGGGGGATCTCCTCCCAGATCTGGACCAGGGCATCACTGTGGTACCTGGACGCATGGAGGAGATTCCAGGAGACAGGTAGTTACTCCAGGAGAGCTAGACAGGGCCGTAGAAGGTCCTTCAACCCTCAGCAGGATCGGTATCTGCTCCTTTGTGTGAGGAGGAACAGGATGAGCACTGCCAGAGCCCTACAAAATGACCTCCAGCAGGCCACTGGTGTGAATGTTTCTGACCAAACAATCAGAAACAGGCTCCATGAGGGCCCGACGTCCTGTCATGGGCCCTGTGCTCACTGCCCAGCACCGTAGAGCTGGATTGGCATTTGCCATAGACCACCAGAATTGGCAACTACACCACTGGTGCCCTGTGCTCTTCACTGATGAGAGCAAGTTCAACCTGAGCACATGCGACAGATGTGAAAGGGTCTGGAGATGCCGTGGAGAACGTTATGCTGCCTGCAACATCATTCAGCATGATCAGTTTGGTGGTGGGTCTGTGATGGTCTGGGGAGGCATATCCCTGGAAGGACGCATAGACCTCTACAGGTTAGATAATGGCACCCTGACTGCTATTAGGTATTGGGATGAAATCCTTGGACCCATTGTCAGAACCTACGCTGGTGCAGTGGGACCTGGGTTCCTCCTGGTCCACGACAATGCCCGACCTCATGTGGCTAGTGTATGCAGGTAGTTCCTGGAGGATGAAGAAATTGATATCATTGACTGGCCCTCACGTTCACCTGACCTAAACCCAATAGAACACCACTGGGACATTATGGTTAGGTCCATCCGGCGCCGCCAGGTTGCTCCTCAGACTGTCCAGGAGCTTATTGACACCATCCGTAGTCTCATTAGGAACATGCCCCGACGTTGTCAGGCATGCGTACAAGCACGTGGGGGCCACACAAACTACTGAGAATCATTTTGACTTGCCACAATGACATTTTAGCTAAATGGACCAGTGTGCTGCATCATTTTTTCACTTAAGCTTTTACAAACATGAATAAACTCTCTTCAAAGCAATAGTCATTTATTGATGGTATAAACAACCGGCATTTAGAGCAGCACTTCCCGTACGAGATCCAGGCACAATGACACAGCAGTCCGGGCACAGTGAGGGGGAAGTACTGCTGTAGCTACAGAGCCAAATATCCAACCCTAACCCTCTATGTTCCCACCCTCACATATGGTCATGAGCTTTGGGTCTTGACCAAAAGAACGAGATCACGAATAGATCGCGAATACAAGTGGCTCAAATGAGTTTCCGTAGGGTGGATGGACTCACCATAAGAGAGAGGGTGAGGAGCTCAGTCATCCGGGAGGGACTCAGAGTACAGGCACTGCTCTTTCACATCGAGAGGAGCCAGTTGAGGTGGCTCGGGCATCTAGTCCGGATGCCTCCCGGATGCCTCTCTAGTGAGGTGTTCCGGGCATGCCCAGCCGGGAGAAGGTCCCAGACACGCTGGTGGGATTATGTCTCACAGCTTGCCTGGGAACGCCTTGGTGTCCTCCCAGTGGAGCTGAAGGAGGTGGCCGGGGACCCAGAAGTCAGCCAGAGCTCTTTTACACACAGACCCAGAACAGACAGTGACTCTCTGCTTGCCTGGCTCGAGGTTTTTTGTTTTTCAGTCTTGACAGTAATCCCTCTTTTACAGCGATTAATTAGCACCTGACTGTGATAAGTGAGTTTCTGCGAAGTAGGATTCCTTTTTCATAAATGGAATGTGTCTTCTTAATGCCTTGTACATGGACTTTTACTTCATTTAGCCATTTTTACGCTTAAATTAGGCAAAAAAAAAAGTACTTTTTAAAAAAATATGCATTTTTAGAAATAACAGGCCGTATTCAACCACAAAACAGCATGACTTATAAAAACAAATGTTGAAAAAACATGAGTGAAGTCGCAAAATTTGAAACGTTATGTGGCGAGGTACAACTGTATAAGTGACAATGCATGCACGGTTAGTGAAAATCTGCTAGCACGAGGCAGCTATCGAGAACACACACAAATGGGAAAGACGTGTTCTTGTCTCACATAAGGATTGTGGATGGTGGGCATAATTTAAAAAAAAAAAAGTGCAATTCATGCCATGGCAGTGTAGGTCTATGGCGGGGGTCGGCAACTTGCGGCTCCGGAGCCTCATGCGTTTTTCATCTTTTAGCTTGATTTACATTTTTTGTTTATTTGCCGCATACAATACATACAAAATATATAATTGTGTCCAGTTATTTATCTTTTTTTCATAAAATACACTAGGTCCCCAACTTACGAACACAATTGGTTCCAGACGACCGTTTGCAAGTCGATTTGTTCTTCAGTCGGAGAAAAGGTAATTTACCAATGATATAGGCTACATGTACGTGTATACATATACAGTATATGTGTATGTATGTTAATATGTGTTTGGATGTAGTAGTCATATTAAACGAGGATAATTAATGAAAAAAAACAATAATAATAAAAATGATATAATACATAATGATAAATGTTATTTACCTTTGAAGAGGAGTGGTCGAGCATACGTCGTTATGGTGGAGGAGGAGGAGGGGTTATTGAAAAAAGGACAAATTGTCATCGTCGTTAGACTCTTCTAAAAGAGGAAGTGTTCTGTGGGTGGTGTAGAATTAAGCAGGCCTGTTAACACTTCACAACTTTAATCACACGCTCTGTCCGGGTTGTATCATACAACTCTTAGCCTTCCTCTCTCCTCTTCGTCTTTCTCTCCTGTTGGTCCCATTTGCAGTGTCACAGTGCCCTCTACTGGTCAAGCATGTAGCAGTATAACTACTGATGGAGCGACAAGACAAAATAAAATAAAATATAGACCAGTCTGCTGGTCTGCTTGCGTTCGTATCCGCGAATGTTCGCTAGTCGGATGTTCGTAAGTTGGGGACCTAGTGTACAGTAAAAATTGGCATATTTCATTGATAGTGGTAAAGGGAGATTAATTCATTTGAAAGGTGATTATTTTATAAAAAAAAATGTAATCAACTGACAGCCCTAGTTATTTTTTTATTAGTCCTACGACCGGAATAAGCGCCAAGACCTTTATCAGACACTGTATATTTAAAGACAAATGTTTGTGTTTTTATCAGTTATTATTATCAACATTGTAGCTTTTTCTAGTTACATTATGCCTTTTTGCTTTATTTTTCCACTTTTGCTGGGTTTTTGTTTATTTCCTTCTGTAATGAGTCACATTCCACAGATGGCCCCTGCACCACACTTTTGGACACTCATGCTTGTTTTGCCAGAAAGGAGAGTGTATCCAAGCTCTGCCTTCTTGGCAATGTTGGTCAGGGACTGGTTTGCATTATGGAGTTTTTTTTTTTTTTTTTTTAGTTTTTTTTTTACAGCTTTCAGTCATGCATTGAGGTTTTAAGTAGAGTGACAATATGTAAAAGCAAGAAGGGGGAGTGCGCCAAAAAACATTTGGAACTTGTAATTTAAACAAAAACAAAAAAAAAAAAAAAATAGTTGTTTATCACCTGATCAAAAGTTTAAGACCAAAGGCTATAAAAACCAAAATCTGCTCAAAATGTTCATTTTCTGTCAGGCATTCACACTGTCATGCCCTCCTGATGGCTAAAGCTAAGAAATGTTCTCTTTTTGAAAGTGGTCGGATTGTCGAGCAACAAGGCAGCGTGCCATTTCTGCTGAGGTTGGGCGCAGTAAGACAGTCATTCTACATTTTTTGAAAGATCCTGAGGATTATGGAACAAAAAAAAAGAAGGGTTTTATCTTGACAAAGGACTTCTTCAGGGAGAATAACATCACTCTTTTGGACCATCCTGCACGTTCCCCTGTTTGTCTATGGGATTTAAAACCCATAGACAACATTTGGGGATGGATGGCAAGAGAAATTTATAAAAATGGCCATCAGTTCCAGACAGTTGATGCCCTTCGTGAAGCCATCTTCACCACTTGGAGCAATGTTCCCACTAGCCTCCTGGAAACCCTCGCTTAAAGCATGCCCAAACTCATTTTTGAAGTGTTTAACAAGAACGGTGGAGCTACTCATTACCGAGTCCTACTGAGAAAATGTTTTGTTCTGGTTTGGAGAGTTTTTTTGTTATTTTTTGAGCGATGGTCTTAAACTTTTGATCAGCTGATAAATGGCCTATTTGAGTTTAATTGTTGTTTTCAAAGTGCTTTTTGTCTCACTCCTCCTTCTTGCTTTGCATATTTGTAGCTCTACTTAAAACCTAATTAAAATCCACCAAATGTGCAAAATGCTAATTTTTGCAATTTTTTTTAACTGGTCTTAAGATTTTGATCAGATCTGAACATGCATGACTCAAAAAGTACTTAAATGTGCACCCTTACTTTTTAAATATAGTGACCATTTCGCTAAATTGTCAACATGTATCTCTTCCATGAGTGAGGTGTGTTATGAAACAGAACCGATGATCGTGGGTGTTTGAAAGCTGGCGTTGCAATGAGCGTCAATACAAGCGCTCAGTGAATAAAGGTGTAGAAAAGTCAGAACATCTACGTGGATTGATCTGACAAATCAATGTACAATTGATCAAATGTACAATTACTACAAGTTTTGCTTGGACGTCAACAAGTAGAAAGCAGCTGTTTAACTCCGATGGACAAAAACAGCCACATATCACGTGCTGCTGTTGTGAACACCATGGAACCAAGCTACAACGGATAAATGACGCTGACCAAGGTTCCACTGTACACTAGGTCCCCAACTAACGAACACAATTGGTTCCAGACGATCGTTCGCAAGTCGATTTGTTCAACAAAAGGTAATTTACCAATTATATAGGTACTACATGTACGTGTATACATATATACTGTACATATATGCGTATATATGTAAATTATACATTACTGCTGTTTTACCATGCACATGACAATAAAACTCTCTTGAATCTCTTGAATTAGTTTGGATGTAGTCGTAATATTAAACGAGGATAACTAATGAAAAAAAAATAAAATTATATAATACGATTATGTATCATATAATTTTATGTTAAATGTTATTTACCTTTGAAGAGGAGTGGTCGAGCATACGTCGTGGTGGTGGTGGAGGAGGAGGCGTTATTGAAAAAAGGACAAATCTTCGTCGTCGTCGTTAGACTCTTCTAAAAGAGGTAGTGCTCTGTGGGTGGTGTAGAATTAAGCAGGACTATTAACTCTTCATAAACTTTAATCACACGCTCTGTCCGGGTTGCATTGTACAGCTACAATTTAGCTTTGCATTTCTCCATTACACTCTCGCCCCACCTTTTTCCTTTACCTGTTGGTCCCATTAGCAGTGTCACAGTGCCCTCTACTGGTCAAGCATGTAGCAGTATAAATATGGAGTTACTACAAGGCAAAATACATTAAAATATAGACCAGTCAGCTTGGGTTCGTATCTCCGAATGATCGCAAGTCGGGGACCCAGTGTATAGCATATAGTAATGTGTGAATGTTGCATTAATAATTAATAATTTCTACTGTTATGAGCTGACTGAATTGGAATTTTCTTCTCTTCCTACTATGTTTCCACCTTCAGTCTGCAGAGGAGAAGGTTCCTGTGTGGTACATCATGGATGAGTTTGGTTCTCAAGTGCAACACTCTGACCAGCCCAGCTGTGGCATGGCTCCCTTCTTCTACGCTCAGGAGCAAGTGGCCTACACCGTACTCTGGCCTGTCATCGACCTGCAAGAGGGAGGTGATAACAAACACACGGTGTATAGGTTAGAGTGGACGATGTGTCAGAATCTTCCATGTTCATCGGAACATGTTCATGTTCATCAACGCCACAAAAATATGAATTGTCCTTGTCCCTAAACAGATGTGTGCAGGAAAGCACTGAGGTGTTTTCTATATTGCACACGACCTAATTAATTTTAACTTAGTGGAGGTATCTGGAGTTAACTTGATATGACTCCTGACACAGCAGATGTTTTTCAACTGTGCAGCACTTATTGTATAGATTGTTACATGTCAAATTATGAACCTACATTGTAAAATTTTGTAATGGTTTGAATCGACTGAGAAACATCGAAAAACGACATAATAATAATGAATAGACAAATTTTAGTGCAGAATACATCCCTCACATTTCTGCAAATATTTAGTTAGATCACACTAATATAACCTATAGCGTTCAGACCTGCCGACATGTACTTTTTTTTGTACTCTGCACACATTTTGACCCTTAATTATGGTTGTACGTGTCGTTGCTCTCTTGGTACAGATTTGAACTTTCAGTTTGACGTTCCCATGGCAATCGGCTTGTAGGTGGAGTGACAAGCTTTGGGCGAATCTGCGCACTCCGTTTATAATTGCCTCCTACAGCTGCCACTGCTAGCAAGTAGCAAGTGCTATGTGGAGTTCACTTCTATTCACACTTTGGGGTGTTAACATCACCGCTGCTGCAGCTGCATGCCCATCCCTTGTTATCCGTCAATGAAAGCAGCATTTAAAAGTAAAAATTAAGATGTTTACAAGATGTTGTTAGCCATTTGTCGAAGACCCATTCAGCTATTTGATGTGCGTATTATGGCGTCCGGATTGTCCCATAGAGACTGATGTTCTTTTTAAGTTGTATGAGCGCTAACATTCGTGGTAATTTCCAACACCGTATGCAGCTCACGGCACACACGTCTTTCTTACACTCACAAGAACAACACTTCCTTCTTATCCACTGATAAAATTCACCGCGAGGCACGCTGACAAACACCACAATTCAGAAATCAGTGTTACGTTCAAGCTGGTATGGCTGTCTTTTGTTGTATCGCTCATATGGTTTGGTTTGGTTTGGTTTGGTTTAGTTTATTTGAACATGAAGGTTACAATGGAATACATCTCATGAATCATTCTTTGACAGTTCCACATGTCCAAAAGGAGTAGGAAGAAGCAAAGCTTATTTAATCCTACCCCCCATCCATTCTACATCTTGTACAGTACATGTAGTTCACTTCCTGCATTCCATGTCATGTTTTCAGTAATAGTCAGGATAACACATAATAGATAACGGTAAGATAGCCCTCCCCCCAAAAAAAAGAAAGAAGAAAAAATGTTATATATATATATACATACACATACATTAATAATAATAATGATGACAATACTAAATAAATAAATAAAAAAGAACAAAGCTTTTTTCTTTTCTTTTTTTTCTTTCTTTTTTTTTTTTAAACACAACAAAGAAAATTATTAAAAAAAATAAAATCAAAAAAATAAATAAATAACAAACCTGACAGAACGATCAGGACTCTTCTGCCTTGTATTTAGCAAACATCAACTGCTTGTATTGTTTTTTGAATTTGCTCATCTCTGTACATTGTTTGAGTTCTTTACTCAATCCGTTCCATAATTTAATTCCACACACGGAAATGCTATGGGTTTTCAGCGTTGTTCTCGCATATAAATGTTTTAGGTTTAATTTTCCTCTAAGATCATATTTCTCCTCTCTGATTGAGAAATACTTTATTAGGTTTTTGGGTAACGAGTTGTTATTAACTTTATACATTATTCTAGCGGTTTGGTGTGGAGGTGTGGAGCTTGAAGGGTCTTGCCCAAGGACCCAACTGGATAATATTTTTCACCCTCAGGGTCTTGCCTAAGGACCCACCTAGATGTTCGTAAGGAGTGCAAGGTCACTAATATCCACCAGTTCCGCGTTGCCATCATGGAGCAGTGGAAGAGGATTCCAGAGGCAACCTGTTAAGCTCTCATGAACTCCATGTCAAAATTAGACATCACAGAATTAAGTAATAACTGTTGTCAGCTAAAGTTTAACGTGAATGTAAATCTCCTTGCATACTAGTTTTGTGCAACAAATATACAGCAGCGTTCATTGAAATTGAAATATATTTCCCTTTAAGGGATTGTGATTAAAACGTTAGTTAATACAAAAGAAATAATCTAAATGAAATGCACCATGTCACATCAATGTTGATCCCGAGTACGGAACATTCTGCTGTCAAAAAATATAACAGAGATTTTAAAAATCCTTAATCCTCCCTCAAAGAATGTAATATACGAGACATTTTAAAACCCCAAGCCCTAACCTCTGTCAATTTATACTTGACATTGTAAGGAATAATTGATCCAGTACGACCATGGTAGCTGAGGGAAAATGATAATTAGCAAGATACTGAATAGCGATATTCATAAAATACATTTATAATGTTATAAGAAATGCTGTACTAACTTGGAATGATTTCATTTGACAGATGAAGTAACACGTGACTTTGCATATGGCGAGTCAAACCCTCTGATTAGACAATGCCGTTTGTTACCATGGATACCTGCTGATCTAGAAGAGCTTTGTGGCAGAACCCCAGAACCACCGGATTCGTACTATGAGGTAGGAAGCAGTGCTGTTAATATTTCATTACCTCCACAAAGCGCAAGCACGACCCGGAGGTTATGTTTTGCCAGCATTTATCTGTTTGTTTGTGTTCCAAATAACTTGAAAAGTTCTGAATGGATTTGGATGAAATGTTCAGGAATTGTCGGAAATGGTATATTGAAGAATTAATACAATTTTGGGGGTGATTCGGATCACCGTCTTGATCGAACATTTTTTTGAAAAGGTTCTTTTAACATTACAAGAGAGGACCACTTTCGGCATTTGTGCATAGTACACCTCAAAAAATGGTCACAGCACTTTGAAAAGTGACCTGTATTTTTTGCCAAAGACTGACTGAAAATATAAAAGACTGATCCAAAAAATGTAGTAGTATTATTTTGGTGTGAATCACAATATGGGTGGAACTATGGTACTTGGCGGAGGTCTGCTCTCTCCAAGTGCTTCTCTAGTTTAGCCAAAAGCACCGTTGATATGATCTTCACCAGGGGTGTGACAAAAAAATCAAGATGTCGAACTATCACAGTGTTTAACCCTACGATGGATTATTGATACAATTTTACTATCAAAATACAGCCACTGTAAACGTCTTCCACCGTTTCTCCTCAGTGAGTCACCATTTTGTCATCAAGGATGAGCTCCTCCCAAATGTGGCAGAAACTTGGGCAGAAGTCACATGACAAAGCCATCTCCTTCATCACCACACTTGCCAAGAAAACTGTCCCTACTAGAGAAATGTTGAGTTTTCTCTTCAAATGCTAAATATTGTTATTCATTCAAGAGACGTGTTTAATTTACGGCATTTGTCAACATTGTGCTCATGCAGCCCAGATGCTGATGATGAAGAGTTTGTCGATCAACCTTGTCACCTTTTTTTTTTTTTAAACAAAACCTAATGTTACAGTCAGCTGCACATGAAAGTAACATTTGCAACCTTAACTGTCTCCTAAACATGCAGCCGTCTGCTCTCACCCGTACACACACACACACACACCGGCTCCCCCCGTCACCCTTGCCTTTCACGCTTGCTCACCAATCATAGTCACGACTCAGCCGGTACATATTCACCGCATCACAGGCAGATTATAAATAATATAATATAAATAAATACAAATGATAAAACTGTAACACCAACAAAAGTGTGTTTATAATTATTTTGAGTAATAAATTCACCAATATAAAATAATGCAATTGTCATAATTATAACAGGAAAAAACTAAAATACAGAATATAGGAAGTGTGCAAAAATAGGTAAAGATTTTCTTTACCTATTTTTGAACCTTGAACATAATCCAAGTTTATACACAATTCTAGCAATGTTAGACTACCGTGGCAATAGTGTTTGCTAGTTATAACAGAGTGTTGTTACAATTGTTATGTGTTTTGTGTGTGTGCCGTCAGAGATCCTCAGGTGTGTGGGAAATTTGCCAATTTCATCTAATTGGGGGCTGTGCAATTCAACACACTTCCACTAGATGGGAGCAAGTGGCTAATTACGTTGTTCATCATCAGACAATAGAATTAGTGAATTACTGTCGGTGACTCATTAAGAGAGATGCGGGGGGGGGGGGGATTACAGTGACAAAGATGGATAAATATCTGAAAAGGAAAAAATACAAAGACTGAACTGGCTCTCAACAAAATTCTGACGGAAGAGTGCCATAGTGTGAGTGGTGGTGAGGAGAAAGCAAAACTGTTGAGCAATACAGTGAAAGATATCTTTGCTTTGGATTCACCTTTTTACCAAACAATGACTTTGCTGTGCTTGGTGTGTTGTCCAACAGCGGTAGGATAAACTGAAACATCACCTCCAAACAAAACACCCAGTAATGCAAAACAAGAGCGGATACCATTTTGTTCGATTCTGTGAACAAACTGAGAAACAGGCAATTTTACTGATTAAGAAAAAACACAAAAGTGAATGAGAGAGCTCTAAAAGCATGCTACCACGTTGCAGAGCTTATTGCCAAAACCAAAAGGCCACACACTATAGCAGAGGCAGTACCGTAGCTGTGTCGCATTTCGGGGTCTGCATCCTTCAAGCATCAGAACATTTCGTGGTTGTATCATATCGTCACACCCGCTATCAAAGTAGAGAAAAAAAGACGGACAGCCCTAACAAAATATGAAGTAATGGAGCCAAAGTTGTTGTTGTATTTATATTGGGATTATGTGTTGCTGGAAAGAGGAAAAACGGCCATCTCTCTGCAGATTTATCTCAAATTCAGAGAGAAGCCTTGTATTTTTAACCATACCAATATCATTAACTACTTTATTACTTCTAGCCCATTTGTACAGCACTTTGGTCATTAAGAAGTTGTTTGGATATTTACAAGTTATGGTTTCATTATTTTCATTTTTTTTTCATTAATATCTTCACCGGAGGGTTCAGCATTCTCTTTATTAGGCAAGTCAAACCATTTTCAAACTATTCTTATTTTATTAGTTGTGCAATAATTACTTTGTTTTAGTAGCCCTGTCAAATTAAAATGAATTATGATTAAATTATGATTAAAATTTTTAATCTGATTGATCACGGTTTTAAAATGAATTATGATTAATCACCATGTCACACTGTCTGAAATATGCCCATTTTTACTGTATTTTATTGAAAGAAAGATAAATGACCGGGCAGGATTATATATTTGTATGTATTAACAGCACCAAATTAACTTAAAATTTAAATGAGGTTAAGAGATGGCACACGTCTGAAAATCTATTTACCTAACACTCCTTTTTTTGATAGCAGAATATTTGAATCAGACTTGAACTGTGTTATTATGAGCAATAAATATTTGCTTTCAGAGACACCATGTCATTGAAGTTGAATTCACGTTTTGAGTGAAATTTGTGGGATTTTCAAGCATACTTAAATGCAGCAAATTGTACTTCAGTATTAAGAGTTAGAAAGTGAGTGATAAGAATATCCACTTATTGTTTTCTTTGCATTTCTGTTTATTTAGACCACACATACACGTATAATGAGGACGTTGTTGTAATGTTCGGAGTGTCCGTGAATGCATTTTGTGGTCTGTCTAGTGACAATGAGGATGTTAAATGTTGTTGTAATGACGAATGGACTAGAGACGTGTTTGTTTGTAGTTGGAGAAACATATATGGTGTTGAAATTGCATTGCTATTGATGTGTTCAGAATTAAGTTATAAAAGCGTGTCACTCTGTGGGGAGCTACACTGTGCCGCCGTCTGTCATCGTAACAGAGAGCCGTGGCTTCCCATGATGCGTATGTGTTAATTACGCAAAAAAATATCAAGTAATTAATGAAATAAATTATTTACTGCCTTTAAAGCATTATTTTTGACAGCCCTACTCATTAGTTTCTGTTTATATAAATGTCTTAGTAGCAAACTGATAGTCAATCAGCTCTGCATACTTACTTGATGTGCTGGACATAAACCCACTCCAGATGATGTCCCAGAAAGACAGACGTCATCATGGTCGTTGTTGGAGTTCATACAGCAACACCACACACTCGACTAATGGATATATTTTTTTAAATACGTTGTAATCTGTAAATAGATTTTTTTCTATAAATGCCCAGGCTGAATTTTTAATAACAAATAATCCCTTGTTTCTATAATATAGCACTTGGGTGCTAATGGGTTTTCTAAACCCATTATAAATGTTTTCTAAACCCATTAAAAATAGTACTTTAAACTATACATTTAAATATTAAGTGAAATAGAACAATTGGAATAGCAGAGTTTATTGCTGAATATTTGCAATTAAGGCAGAGGAACACCAGAGGACACCAACAGTAGTTTCAGCACATAACAAGCATGGGTAAAAAAACAACTCTGCTTATAAATGATCCTCCAAAGCTGTACTGTTTATATGTTTTTATGACACACTTCTTTGTGCATAGTCTGTTGTCCTTTAATTTGTCTAGTGCAAAGCTCCGGTGCTCCCTTCGCCGAGCGCTCTGATTTTTTTACAGTACCGAAATAGACCTAATATATGCAAACATCAGCGACGCATACAGTGCTGCCCCTTTACCTGCACTGGGGAAAGCAGACCACAACCTGGTCCTGCTCAAACCTTACTATATATCAGAAGTGAAGAAATTACCCATAACCACAGGCTCATTCAGGAAATGGTCCCGTGAGGCTGAGCAGGCTGATAGACTGCTTTGAGACCACGGGCTGGGATGCTTTGCACAGCCCCCACAGTGACAATATGGATGAAATGGTCGCTTGCACCACTGACTACATCAACTTCTGCATGGATGTTGTTGTGCCAGTAAGGACCGTACACTGCTTTGCTAACAACAAGCCCTGGATAACAAGTGACATCAAAGACCTTCTGAACCTGAAGTAGAAGACCGTCAAAGATGGTGACACCCAAGCACTTAAGCGGGTACAGAAAGAACTAACAGTCCAGCTGAGAGAAGCAAAGGAGCAGTACAGGAGGAGAACAGGAGAGTGGATGCAGAACAACGACATGAAGGAGGTTTGGCAGGGAATGAAGACCATTGCGGGCTGCTGCTCAAAGAGAGATGCCCACATTGAGGGGGATGTGAGAAGGGCAAACCAGTTAAACCAATTTTTTAACAGGTTTCACTTCATTCGCTAAACATATTGCAAAAAAACATCAGTTAGGCTAATCCAGAATGCTGCATACAGAGAACCTACAAACCGTCTATTTCCAAATCCACAATTATAAAAATTTGCTGATCTGGTAAGGGTAATGGTTTAATTTTATTTGAACATGAATACAAGTTACAGTGGAATACATCACATTATACAATTCACAGTTCCATATGTCCAAAAGCTGTAGGTAGAAGCAAAGCTTATTTAATCTTACCCCCTATCTGTTTCACATCTGTTGCTGTACATTTATTCACTTCCTCTATTTCATGTGATCTTTTTAATGCATACAAAAGTGATTAGGTACGTAATGTAACAATATGGTAATATAGTGGTCAAAGTTTTTCCACAATCATAATAAATAGTAATCATACATAATAATCAGTTAAATAATAAATACATAATAATAAATACAAATAAACATAACTTCCAGACTCTTATATTTTGCAAACATCAACTGCTTGTTTTGTTTCTTACAATCACTCATCTTAGCGCATTGTTTGAGTTCCTTACTCGTTCCATAATTTGATTCCACATACTGAAATGCTGTGGGTTTTAAAGGTCCTGTCACACCTCAACGATTTAGGCAGCACATGCCTGACCTGATCATTTTGATGGCATACGCTGAACAGTCAACGTTTTTTTCAATTTTGGGCGTGTACATAGCGTATTCATAACGAGTTCGACGTATACATGACGTTTTAGTAACATATATAGAACGTTTCTAGAATTTATAGACAACTTATACCAACGAATGCGTAGCGTGTTGCCGGCGTTCACAACTTATGCCTAACGCCAGTCTAACTTATGCAAACCGCGGGGCAGCGTATGGCCGACGATCACGTGCCGTAGCCTATAAAAGGCTGCCACTTGATGACTCAAATCATAACCTCACTAGACATCGCAGTGTCAACATCACCATCATGCCGAAGAAAATTTCGAAGACCGCTGCCAATAAGTATCAGGGCAGTGACGGAGGGATCCATCACCACCCACAGCCTCCCCCTCCCACTCTCACTCTGATGGAGATGACGCAGGTTCTAACGCCTCTCAGGCATCGTCAATGGTATCGGAAGCTGCTTTCCCAGTGGCCTCCATCTCCTCTCAGCCAACCCATGCCATGAAGAGAGCCAAGAAGACACAATTTTGTCTCAAGGTATGTTGACGTATTACGACTTGTGCGTAACTTACAAATAACGTGTGTGAACAGGCGTCAACGATCGCATAACTTATTGCCCGCGTATGCGGGACGTATGAATCATACGTTGACATA